>NC_062216.1:61895361-62200387 GCF_902686445.1 Sciurus carolinensis | reverse complement strand
AATTTGAATCTAAAGACCTCCAAAACCTCCATAGCATCAGCAGAGTGTTCTGTTCTCTTTATTTATTCCTCAGAATTGGGATAGTTCTTCTTTCCCACCTTATATTGCCACTGTTTTCAGTTTACTCCTACTTACAGTAATCAGCACTGTTGGTTCAACTCTTTTGTTCAGTTCTTGGTAATTCCTGATAATTTGGATGTTCCACCTCCCAGTATTATGCCTTCCAGGATCAGAATCACTGTCCTCGTAAGAAAAATAAAGACATAAAACCTTGGAACTCAGACAACTGATAAGACAAGTCAGCAGTGATTACCAGAGAGATCAGCTACTATCTGACGGATGTCCATGTCTTATCAGCAGGTTAGGAAGTAGCCCTGGATATTTGGTGGAGAGGCATTTCAAAACTCGAACCCTCAGAGGATCTGGATTTTTACAGCCAGAAACTAAATGAGGTACTGATATTAAGCAGGTACTGAGATTGAGAAGGCCAGAGAAGGGCCAGTGGCAAATTTGACCTTGATTTGAGTCCCTTTCCTTAGACATCTTATTGTTTTGGACATATGATGGGCAATTATTGTGCTATATGTATAGTTTCTGGTGGCAGATTACACTGAGATTTCGTCTCACTTCAATCAGAATGCCAATTATCAAGAATATAAGTAACAGTAAATGTTGGCAAGGAGGTGGTAGTGCTGCAAATTGGTGCAACCACTCTGGAAAGCAATATGGAGATTCCTCAGAATACTTGGAAAAGAACCACCATTTGACCCAGTTATCCCACTCTTTGGTATATACCCAAAGGACTTAAAGTCAGCACCCTATAGTGATGCAGCCATGTCAGCGTTTATAGCAACTCAATTCACAATAGCTAAGCTATGGAACCAACCTAGGTGCTCTTCAAAAGATGACTGGATAAAGAAAATGTGGTACATGGGCTGGGGAGATAGCTCAGTTGGTAGAGTGCTTGCCTTGCAAGCACAAGGCCCTGGCTTCAATCCCCAGCACCGCAAAAAAAAAAAAAAAAGAAAGAAAATGTGGTACATATTCACAGTAAAAGAAGAATGGAATTATGGCATCTGCTGGTAAATGGATGGAACTAGAGACTATCATGCTAAGTGAAATGAGCCAATCCCAAAAAATGAAAAGCCAAATGTTCTCTTTGATATACAGATGCTGGCACACAATAAGAGGGGAGGGAAGAATAGAAGATCATTTGATTCCTCAAAGGAGAATGAAGGGAAGGGGGGGCGGTGGAGACAGGAAAGACAGTAGAATGAATTGGCCATAACTTTCCTTTGTATATGAATTCACGACCAGGTAACTCCACATTGTGTACAACCACAAGAATGGGAATTTATATTCCATGTATGTATGATATATCAAAATAGATTCTACTATCATGTATAACTAAAAAGTACAAATAAAATTTTAAAAAGAGAAAGTAAATTGGTTAAAACCCTTTTACTTAAGCAAAAGAACATTTCTTCCTCCCTTCAGCTTGGGCATCTGGCAAGGCTAAGGTTTCTGGACCCCACATTCCTTAAAGGTAAAGTAGGTTTTCATTTGGAGTTGAACATGGAGGAGAGGACAGTAAGAAACTTACTAGAAACATCCAGGGACTCTTCAACATATTAGGTTGAATCTTAAATTGACATTACTTCCATTTTAGTATCATTTTATCCTAAAAAAAAAAAAAAGCCGAGAATAGGAGTATGTAAGAAACTGGGATATTCTGATGAGAAATGACATTCACTTGTACAGAAGTAGGTGGCTTGTGGGTATCCTCCAGAGGAGAGCAAAGACCACTGACAGTGAAATAAGTGGTAGGAATGATATGTTACTCTCCAGTAGAGAGACAGCTGCATATGGTTCATTTTAGTGGAATGGTGCTCTTAAAATTTTGAATCTCCCTATATTGGGACTTCATGAGACCTTCCTTGACCCAGGATCATCTGGAAAAGCCTTCATTCAAGACTTTTATTATCTCAGGCAGTAACAGCAATGGGGATAGGGGTTTTAAAATTCTGGGTCCTTTAATCAACATTTATGAAACTCTGCTTTAAAATGGTAAAACAGTTTTTACCTGTTAATGAATGCATAGAAATAAAAACAGCCTGGAAGGGGGAAACCTCTCCCCCTTGAATAGATCTAACTATAATTCATATGAATAACAAAAACCACACTGAGGTGGGGGGTATGTGGAAAAATATATACACCCCCATTTTTCTTTCTTTCTTTCTTTTCTTAAAGTGCTGAGGATTATACCCAAGGTGTATTACCTGCTAGGCAAGTGCTCCACCACAGAGCTTCACTCCCAGTCCTCAAAATTTATGAATATACATATTAGCTATATGCTTTTAAGCTAAAAAAAATCTGTAAATAAATATTGAACTATAGTTAACAGTTTTTGTTTTTTCTTGTGGTATTGGCTAGCAGTTTTGAAACCCTTGATGTTCATTCTTGTACTGTGCAAATAAATTCATGTGTAGCAGATAATGAGAGCTAGGATTCTCAATATCAGAGGAGTTATAAATAGTCAAAGGATAAGGCTAGAATTAACCCAGTGATATTAGATTGGATTTGGTGCTGTCAGTGTGAACTTTTAATATAGCTTAATTATTGAGAGAACTAGATGTGAGACCATGTGTGTTTGCATGCGTGCACATATGAGCATTCACAAGTCTGGAATGATTCAAACACCAAAATAAACACAGTTATTCTTGGCATCTGTAAAGGATTAGTTCTAAAAATCCTCAAATGGTCAAGTCCCTTATAGAAAATGGTATAGTATTTGTATATAACCTATACACATCCTCTGCAAACTTTAAATTGCCTCTAGATTATTTATAATACCTGGTGCAATGTAAATGCTGTGTAAATAGTTGCTCTACTATATTGTTTAGGAAATAATTACAAGAAAAATGTCCTTGTGTGTTTAATACATACTATGCTTTTTTGCCCTCCAGATGTTTTCAATCTATAGCTGGTTGAATCTGTGAATGTGGAACCCACAGATTGGTGGGAGGTTACAATACAAAAGAAGTCTGGTTGTTCATACTGATGTAAATGAATAATTAATTGATAAAGGGGTGGAAGGAAAAGCTTTTCTTTGGAGTAGAAATTTGATATATAGAAAAGGAATGATGAGATCACCAGAGCACCATTGGTGCAATAGTAACGATTGCTTTAGAATCAGTAATAGGCCCAACGCTGTGGTGCACATCTGTATTCCCAGAGGCTTAGGAGGCTGAGGTAGGAGGATTGCAAGTCAAACCCAGCCTCAACAGTGTGGAAAGGCCCTGAGCAACTTAGTGAGACTCTGTCTCAAGATAAAATTAAAAAGGGCTGGGGATGTGGTTCAGTGGTTAAACACCCTGGATTTAATCCCTGGTACCAAAAAAAAAAAAAAAAAAATCAGTAATTATGTTAAAATTACTAGTATATTTGATGAGAAGCAACATTTTTATAAACCGAAAATATCATTCTGTAAGATACTTCTTAGTTACAAAGGGAAAACATTAGTAACCTTACAGTAGAGAAACTTGGCAAGTGATCAAAGTTCATATCGTTATTGTCAAGACAAAAATGGCATACATGCCGTGCCTCTTGATATGATGCACTGAGCAAGATACACACCACTTCTGATAGTCTTGCCAAAAATACATAATCTGAATCTAAACAAGAAAAATTAGAGCCGAATTGAGGGACATTCTACAAAATAAATAGCCTGTATTCTTAAAAATGTCAAGGTCATGGAAAACAAGGACTGAAGAACCCTTCCTGATTAAATAAAAAGAGATGAGACAAATTAATACTGTGCATGATTCTAGATTACATCCTGAATCAGGAAAACAGAGATGTCCTTATTCTTTAGGAATTCAAACTGAAATGGAGTATAAGGACTTTATGCTTGCAACCTAAACAGTTCACAGGTTAAAAAAAACGTGTGTGTGTGGGTGGGGGAGGACAGAATGGGGAAGATGATGAAGTAAACATGGTAATATGCTAACATTTGAGAAATCCGGGCAAAGATTTTACAGGAATTCTTTATACTATGTCTGCAGCTTCTCTGTAAGTCTAAAGTTATTTCAGAATAATGTTTTTCATTGTCTTTTTCTTTTTTTAAATAAACAGAAAACACCAACAATTGCTTATGTTGTGCCAGGCTGTATCCTGGCTCTTGAGCTCTCTATAGGATACTGCTTGTTCCAGCTCTCTACCTCTTAAAAAAGAAATAATAATTTGCATTGCATTTTTTAAATTAAAACTTTATATGTATTTGTAAAATATTCAAACAGGGATAAATTATACAAAAGTATGTTTCTGTACCCCTTCTTCCAAGTCACCACTATTAACAGGTTGGTTGTCTTGTTATAAACATTTCTGAAGTTAGACATCTGTTTGTGTGTGTGTGTGTGTGTGTGTGTGTGTAACATGCACATACTGGTATCTTACCCCCCCCCCCCCCCCCCCCGTGCACCCATACTATTAAACATGGTTGAGTATCCTTTTTTTAAAACAATCTAATATAGCCATGGACATCCTTTGTAATAAGTACATGTCACTTTGCCTCACTCTTTTATCGTTTTTTTCCCTCTGAGTGATTCATTTGCTCCTGAAACTCAAGGACTGATAGATTCACTTTAATGGTGGAACCATGTATAAGGACCCTGGGATAGTTGATAGGTCACAGAACTGAAGCATTGTTTTTTGTGCCAAATAAAACTCTCATTAGGCATCAAGGTGCTGTGAGGACCTCAATGGCAGGACATTGGTATCTTTTCTCTAGTGGTAGGTGAGTTGACTCAGATCAGGCCACCTCTACTTTCTATATGGCTACTCAAGGTTGAAATTCCCCAAAAAGAATATACGTTTTATCACTTTTGGTAGCATCTATCCCTTAAATGGTAGCTGTGATCAGAGAAGTAAGGGCACAGGACGTAGACATTGCCCTAGGTGCCCTTCCCCCAAAAGAAGTACCAACAGGGCAGCCATCCACCCAGCTTCCCTTCCAGGGCTGTTATTGCTTCCAGGCTCTCCATTGTGTCCATCATTCCTACCACCACTAGTCCTAACCTTCTGTGGCTCTTAAATGTGCTCCCTGCACAGACAGCATTAGTAGTACTATTTCTTAGAAATGCATATTCTTGGGTTCCATCCCAAACTTGCTGAATCAAACTTAGGCCTGGGGCCCAGTACTCTATTTAGTAAGTACTCCAGTTGAATCTGATACACACTAACATTTAAGGATCTCAGATCTGCATGCAATGAAAAGTCCTCCTTCTTGGCATAAAAGGTCCTTTGTGATCTCACCCCACCCTGCTTATGCAGGCCTCCTCCCTGCATCCTGTTACATAAAAATGTGCTGAGTGCTTTCCTGGACTGACAGCCACCTGGTGAACTTGCTCTTCCTTTCTTCTCCACCGTGCTGAGGTGTATGGAGTGCATCCTCTGTAGATAATATTGAACCTGGATTGGAGAAGACTTTTGGCTGTCCCTGTAACCAGTCAGAATGGATTGCTTCTAAGTAACTGTTGGTCCTCAACATCATAATTGACATCTAAAAACTGTCCTTTCTAGTTATTATAAATAGGACACCTTTTACATTTAGAAGGGAAGGTTTCTTATGAGAAGTTTGGGTAAATTATAAGGTAGAAGGGGATAAAGTTGATTTAGAAAGGCACAGACTCCCCCTTTCACTTGGCAGTAATCCTACCCTGACAGCATTTAATGTGAAGTTACTGTAGCCAGAAAAGAATCTTATTAGGCTTTAATTAAAAGCATAAGACTTCTTATCTTCTTTTTTCCTCCCATCTTTCTCCCCTTTTTTTCCCTCCCTCTTAACTTGCATATTCTCTCTTCTTCTGCTCCACTCCGTGTCCTTTAACATTTAAAATATTTTTGACTTGGCTAATCTCTATGGATAGAAACCGAGTTTGAGCAGGATATTGATTACCAAATATGGTATTGCTGCTAAAGATGTTGGAGGAATGTGGCTTGTATTCTAAGCCTCTGGCCTCTGAATGAGCTGCCAAACAAATTAGATCATTTTAACTTCTGAGATTTTTTTTTTTTTTTTAATAAAGATGCTGGAACATTGATTTGGAACTTGATGTTGATATTATTTTAGCCCAAACAAGAAAATGGTATGAAGAAGGGAGCAGGGAGTGAGGAGGCTCAGTGGAGCATGTTTTAGGATGTGAGCTACCAACCTAGGTTGCATAAGAAACAAGTACATTGTGTGGTTCTTCATTTGATTCTGGAACACCAGTGAATGAACTGAGGCATAGAAGTTGCTTGTTTAGCATCATTATTTAAGGGTTGAAGCCTCAGAGGATCCCAGACAGGTCCCAGGATACTCTAATATCTCCCAGTGGTCTGAGCTGAAACCCTCACATTGATGAGGACTGAGATCTAGGAAAGTTGCTTCTTCCCAGAAAGGTTGGTGGGACTCAGTGCCAGGGAGACCAGTCTGAAATTCTTTTCATGTTCCTATTGTGGTTAGGAACATGATGGGATGTGGTGTGAATGTACAAGACCTTCTTCTACAGCATCTCTTTAAATGACAGTCCTGACTTTACTTGTCTCCCAGCAAAGACCATGACTCTTCAGTTCCATATTTGGAAATATTTATTCTATTGTAATCGTAGCTTTGATAGGGTAAAATGCTCTTAACTGTAAGCTGGCCGGCTCAGATCCCTCTTGAAAACACAATAGTTTGTTTCTTTTCTTGAGTATGTTTTTGACAAGACAGTACTGCAGTTTCTCAAATTCAGACAGCAAAACCCAAGATAAGTTTAAAGAAATTTCTTGTGGCACATGCCTATAATCCTAGCAGTTTGGGAAACTGAGGCAGGATGATTGTGAGTTCAAAACCAGCCTCGGCAGTTTAGTGAGGCCTTAAGCAATTTGACAAGACCCTGTCTCTCAATAAAAATATAAAAAGATTTGGGATGTGGCTCAGTAGTTGAGTGCCCTTAGGTTCAATCCCTGATACCAGAAAAAAAGAAAGAAAGAAAAAAAGAAATCTCTTAATGTTTCACATAACCAATAATCCTTTCAATTTTGTTGGTCAGGTCTACACAAGTGGACCTTCCACTCTCCTCGCCCATGTTTGCCACCCTAAGTTGGACTCTTCTCCGAGGGTAAATAAATCAGAGTTGGGAAGAAATTCCACCCACTTCCAGATGTCTATGGGTCAAGGATCTGTGACTTTTGTTGTACTCCCTGAAGAATTCTCTTTCCCCCACCCCATTTCCTCTTATAACTGTTACCATCTAGTCATCAGCTCTTCTTACATCTTCCAAACTGAGCCTATAAATTTTAGCTCAGAATCAGTCATCCCAGTCTATGTTATAAAATTCTTATTCATTTCTTATGGAAATTCCTCATACTTTTCTTCAAGTTAAATGAGAAAAAGAAAGGGAATCTGGGGGACCATTTGGGCATATGTACAAACATTCAGAACACTAAATGGAAAACCTGTTTTCTTAGGATACTTGTTTTTAGGACTTAGACAAACATAGGATGTGAGTCTATTTTGAGTGTGCATTCAGGCACTATTACATTGTACCATCTGCTTTTTGACACTATTGCTGCTGCCTAGAATTCATGGCATTAAATAGTTTTTTAAAGTTCCTGGTTATGCTTAGTAGCAGAGGCATTCTTGAATGGAAGGGTTCCAAAATAGAATTTGCCTTGCCCTAACTCTTGTTATTGATATTGTTTGTTATGTGTCTTATTGAATATAATCTTTTTTAAAAGGTAAACTGCAATAATAAGGACAAGGGTAACTAAAATTACTGTTTACTCTTTGGTCTATCTTTTTTCTCTTCCTTGTAGCTAGAAAGCTTACTATTATTAGAATCAAGACAACCACATCAAGCCTTCAGACTTTGTCTAAATTCATAAACTAACTGCAATCAAATGATTTATTATGTTCAAATCTTATAGCTGTTTAATTCCAGTCTTCTGAGTAATGCAGAATACTTGAATTACCTTTGTAAAGCTCTGAGTTAGGAGGTGGATTCTTTTCTCCATATATAGGTAATGAAATGAAAAGCATGGTCACTGTCCAGGCCTCCTAGGATTTAGGTGTCAGACTCCAGTGTTGCACAGTGTTTCATTCTCATTATATCTCAATTACATTTTTCATTCCTGTTAGTATTTATCTATCCAATTTTTTAACTATGCTAGTAATTTGCTTGTCTATATTTTAAAGCTCAAACTATAATGTTTTTGTCCAGGAAGAAAAGGTATAGTTGAAAATCTGTGTAACTAACTTTTTCAGTGGAGTGAGCTAAATCCATCTGCCTTTGTGGACACATTTTTTTGTGAGGTTTTGTATATTCTATGTAAATAGTGAGAAAGAAAGCTCTTGCTGACCTTTTTTCCTGATAGGATGGGGTTTACTGGTATGTTTATTTTGTCACCATTCCGGTTTGACTCTAAGGAAATGAAAACATCTTCCATTTGTTCTTTATTTCCAAGGGCATCCGCTTCGATCCTGAAATTCCGCAAACACTACGACTAGAGTTTGCTAAGGCAAACACGAAGATGGCCAAGAACAAACTAGTAGGGACTCCAAACCCCAGTACTCCTCTGCCCAACACTGTACCTCAGTTCATTGCCAGAGAGCCATGTAAGTTGATCTATTTTTCATTTTAGTAAAAACCTTTTTTTCACGTGCTACATGTGAGATTACACCATGGAATGTAGTGCCTGCTGATTCTTATCTATTTCTGTGAAGAGATTGCCTACTCTTGCTGTCTGAATTCCAAACACAGATGGTGATTGACTAGTGATTGGTGTCAGTAATTGCCTGTCCCAAAACATGGTTCACCTTGAACAGAGCCATAACTTTAAAATTTCTCTTGATGTGTTTATGGATTTCCTTTTATGTGATATTGACACTATGAGCATACCCTTATTTGCCTTGGAGTATAGACTCTTTCTCCTTGCATCCTTGGAAAGAAGAATTGGTTCTCAGCATTCACTTTACTCTTGTTTGTTGAAGGATATCTGTTCTTTGACTTTGGAAAAATAGGATGTTAAAAGTGAAAGAGCCAGGCATGGTGAAGCATACCTATAATCCCAGCAGCTCTTGAGGCTGATACAGGAGGATCATGAGTTCAAAGCCAGCCTCAGTAAAATCAAGGCACTAAGTAACCCTGTCTCTAAATAAAATAGAAAAGAGGACTGGGGAAGTGGCTCAGTGACCAAGTGCCCCGAGCTCAATCCCTCATACCAAAAAAAAAAAAGATGGAAGAAACAAAACTTAAGAAGGAAGTGTCCTGTTTTTCAGAACTATTTAGCCCTAACTATAGGGGAAATAGTAGATATACATAAAGAATCATATATTGAAATAATCAGTTCTTGCAGAAAAATACCAATAAAGTTTTAAGGAAATTTGGGGCTTCCTGTTTTAAATTATTTGGTAAAGGACATTAGCTATTTGTTAAAGAAGTCTTTTACCCTGCATTAATGGGCTGATTCCTTTAAATGTCTAGACTGTAATTTCTGCTTTTGATTCCTTAAAGAGGTTGTCTTAGTTTTCTTTTTCAAGCTTAATCAGTGGCTGAAGTGAGGCATGAGACAGATTTTAACTTTTCCTTCATTGCAAAGCCATACATGATTTAATATGGCAGGGCTTTTGTGGAAGCCAAGTTACTTGCAGTTATTTGGAATATTTCTGTCCCATTGTTCTTGATCTTCTTGCCAAATCACATGATCATGATCATCTTTTTGCTTTCCTTGACAGTATGTTCCAACTATTCTTACTGAAACTGAAGGGCACATGAATTCCTGGCTACCTCCATCCCCCATGTCATGCGCATGTTTTAATCAGGTCATGGTGGTAGTTAAAGTTATTCTGTAGCTCATTCACCCTGAAAAAGCTGGTGCTGCCCAATAGAGTTTCTCTCTCAATATGTTCTAAAAGTTTTCTATATGGCCAGAAAATCATAACCAAGAAAAATTATTTCATTATTTCATATTCTAGGAAAAGTTGAAACCTTTGTTTATTTGGGAAAGAAATCTAAACAAAATTTCATTTTATAATGCAGTTGCACTACAGGAGGATATAGGGACATTCCTTACATAATTGTTATTATTAAGCTTTGTATATTAGATATGTGCTTTCAGTGCTTTGTATATTAGATATGTTTAATAAATATTTATTACTGAGTAGATAAACTGAGGGTTTAATTTGGCTTTTCATAGAATTAATAGAGGCATTTGTATGCCTCTTTATTTCTGTCTAAACTTTCTTCTCTCTTGATAGTCATCAGAAAATAGTATTTTTAGAATGCCTTTGCTTGTTTTAGTGAAATTTGTCTGCCTTACATCTCAGTGTCACTTGAAAAGATTAATTCGGGCAGGAAGTATGATGCCAGTGATAACTTGAACTTTGGCCTTTCAGTACTTAGGTGAATGCTTTTCTTTTCAGAACCTTAAACACTCTTCTCAGTCTTTTACAACAGCCCTGCGAAATAGGTAGCAAGGGATGGGACCACATAGAGAGATGGCCACTCACAACCCTTGAAGTTCCAGGAGAGCATGGAGCAGTGTGGAGCACTCTACTCCAGCCAACTCTGCTCACTTCCCTTCCATGTGTACAGAACAGCTCAGAAGTGGTCAGATGGTTTCCATGGCAGGGTCAAAATTTGTCCAGCCACTCAAAACAAAACAAACTTGAAGTTTTAAAAAAATTTTCAAATAGCCAAGTGTATTCTTGAGAAAATAAAAGCATGATTTCTCTTAATATAGCTCCTTCTTACGACACAGGGGTCCTGACTCACAGCAACTCCGTTATGACTCAGATAGACCTTATCACCCTTACCATTCCTTCTGGGAATCATGACTTTTCCTTTCATATTCACATATCCAGTGCTTTCCTTTTAGCACATTACAGACTAAGAATGCTGTGTTGTGTCTAGATCAACAAATGAATTGCATTGTACCTGTATTCGATACTCGAGGTGGTCAGTTTCATCATCTGTCAGGTATAGACTGTGATGAAATCAGAATTTGGGGATTGGGAAAACCCTGAATGCTTCTCTGTTTTAGGCCATGAGATAGGCTTTTATATTTGCCTTTTTTTGTTAAAAATTTTCACATGGTAATTACTGAAAACACTCATTGCCATCACCAAAGGAAAAATGTTCTTTAATCTGATTATCCAACAAACATTTACTTGAACTCCTGATTCTCAAATGAGCACCCAGTGTGCTAGACCCTGGGGGAGAAGAAAACTGTGGTTACTGCCTTAACAGAGTTGGCAGTTCAAGGAGTTGGCAGTAGTCAAAAGTTGTCAGAAAATCTTGGCCCTTTGTTATAAAAACGTCAAAAAGATTCTGCAGCTTAGTCTAGATTGCCCCCCTGATCTGACTGCCATATATGCTGAGCACCTACTCTATTCATGACAAGCATGAGGAATGAAGAAACCAGATTTTACAGCTTCACAGGGCAATTGGTGGCCTTGGCTTCAGACTGGAAAATAACAGTGAGAGTTCTGGTCCTGAAACTTATTGACCAGCTTTGTGACCTTTAGGGAAAACTTTTTAATTTTGCTGTGTTCCTATTCCCTCAGCTACAAAATAATTCTGTTTTCTTACATGCTTGTTATGAGAGCTAAATAAAACAATATCCCAGGATTGCTATCAGGATTAAGTAAGAGTAATATGTGTAGAGCACTAGGTGAATATAAAGTCCAATCCTCTTTTTTTTTTTCCTTTTTAGAAAAATCATTGGGTTGCCTTTCCTTCCTAATAGTTAGAACAAGTGTCATCATTGTGTGACTATAGCCAATTGTCATTGCAAGTTGGAGAAAGGATGAATGGAACTCATATGTAGTCCCAGGAAAGTAGTATATCTTCCTAACTAAATTTATATTAATAGGATCATTAATTTGAACAACTTCTTTTGATCCTTTATATGTAATAAAGTTTGAGTTAAGCTATAAGAAAACACTTAAGAGATACAGGGGCTGGGAGAGTAGCTCAGTTATAGAGCACATACTCAATATGTGGGCGTTTCTGGTTTTGATCCCCAGCACCCTCCCCCCCCAAAAAAAAAGATGGAAAAATTTTAATTATGTAAAATTCCCCTAGATTATGCATTAGAGTTGTTTGCTGTGGTATAAGAACTCTGCTTTAGAGAGGAGAAAGGGGAAAGTCATCATCTTTGATTTTTGTTTTCTTCATCTATAAAATGATGATACTATAAACATTCTGCAAACATTATACATGAATTATCTCTTTCAGTTCTCAGCACTATTTCGCAGTTGAAGAAACTGAGGCCTAGGAAGACCTAGTAACTGATGAGGTTACAGAGTCAACACATATTATGGGCTAAATTCTGTTTCCTAAACTTCGTAGATTGAAATTCCAACTCGCTATACCTCAAAAGGAACCATATTTGGAAATAAGATGATTAAGTTCAAGTGTTAAAGAACAGACCTAATCCAGTATGACTGTTGTCCTTATAAAAAAAGAAACAGTAAGTGTGTGTGGACACAGGAGGTAGCAACTGTAAAACCCAGGAGATAAACCTGCCAACACCTCAATCTTGAACTTCCAGCCTCTAGAACTGTAAGAAAAGAAATTGCTATTTAAGCCACGAGGTCTGCTATTTTGTATGGCAGCCCAAGCAACCTAATATGTCAAGCAGTATGACCTGGATTTAAATTCTGGACTCTCAATAATTTTGTAACAGTTTAGTCACTTCACCTTTCTGTGTCTTCATTTTCTCAGCTCCAATCGGCAACTGCAATTGACCCTTCCTATGGGTTATTGAGGATTAGATTTACCTCTTAGTCATCAATATGACCATTTATATGTATGGGTGTGGTAGTATATATGAAAATTCATGGTTATGTGTCCTTTGTCCCTCATAATTATGAGGACCTATTTATTATTTTTCTACATTTGTGCACCCAGCATACAGAATGTAGAAATACACACAGAATTTTTTTTAAAGATGTCACAGGTTTATTTTTGTGGTCTTTTATTTGGTCATAATTGCCTTATTCCCAGCAAATACAGAAGGAGATGCAGTTTAGGGAAGTTTGAAAATTTCCACTGTTACTGAAGTATGATTGGGGAATGATGAAATACACATTCAAAGTGTTTTAACTTAGTTATTTTTATCAGACTCTAATTGTATAAAATCTTTTGAATTTAGATTGCTTACAGTATACCTTATTATCTTAGTACCTTTAAATATGGAATAACCAGTGGTTAATAGTCTTCACTCAGATTAAACAGGTTTTCCCCTTTTAACTCTGAAATAATCCAGTTTTCTGTATTCCAATCCCAGGGTTTCTAATTCTTTGGAATCTGGACTAGGATTTAGCTCTGTATTTTTAAAAGCTCCTTGGGCTGAACATTTGAGGATCACCAATAGACCAAGGAATTGAGAGTTAAATTCTTTCTGCTCACACACTCCCTTACCCCTACACTTTCCCTCCCCTCTTCCAACCCAAAGCATGCTCTGTTAAATTGGTTCTCTTAAATACCTGGTGAGCACATAATCTTTTGATGAATAATCACTTCCTTGTTTGCTGCCACGCCCTTGGAATTTCCCATTTATCCAGTACTAACCTGGGCTTTTTTGAATTAAGTACTTTGTCTCATGTCTAAAACAGTCCTGTGAAAGTTCAGGTCTGTAAAGCATCTAGCAAGTGCCCTCTCAGGGCTAACACTTGGCAAATATGAAATCTGAACTTCATCCCTGTGGGAGAAGGGGCATTCAGGCCCTTGTTCTGAAGCTTCCTGTGTCCATGGAACAGAGCCAGGGTGTCTGCATTTTCCAGGACAGCGGAGCACAGTGTGTGTCATCAGAAGGACTGAAGGTATTTGGCCCTATTCCTGCTCTGAAAGTGGGATTGTTTAAAAGAGCAACAGTGGGACCTGAGGAACCCCTAATGGTGGGTAGGAAGCCAGGCACAAGGAAGGTAAGGCAGGGAAGGACACAAACTTTTATATGTTCTATGGTGACAAATGAAAACAAGGGTTTTTACTCTGAGAAGCAACTTTTTTGTGAGCTTTATAATGTAAATAGTTTTTTGTTTCCCTGATAAAAATTCTGCATGCATCTCAAGAGGAAAAGATTTCATGCAGTCCAGAAAAAATAGAAAGTCTTCTTGATATTATCATTCAGTGTTGGTGTACTTCATTCTCTAAGGGTTAACTTCAGAAAACAAGAGTGACCACTTTAAACAGTTTAATTATTTAGCTCAGTAAGTAGCTTCACCATCAGCAAAGATGAGAGTATGCTTTTGTATTGAGAGTACATACCAACAGTTCCTCTAGGAGTATTTTGAGAACACAGAGACAAACCCACATAAATACAGTTTTCTCATACTAGACAAAGGTACCAAAACCATACAATGGAGAAAAGATAGCCTTTTCAACAAATGGTGCTGGGAAAACTGGAAATCCATATGCAGCAAAATGAATCTAAACCCCTATCTCTCACCCTGAACAAAATTCAACTCAAACTGGATCAAGGACCTCGGAATCAGACCAGAGACCCTGCACCTTATAGAAGAAAAAGTAGGTCCAATCTTTATTATGTCAACTTAGAACAAGACTTCTTTAACATGACTCCCAAAGTACAAGAAATAAAAGCAGGAATCAATAATTGGGATAGATTCAAACTAAAAATCTTTTTCTCAGCAAAGGAAACTATCAACAATGTGAAGAGAGTATTTTGAATCATTCAGAAGGCAGTGTAAATGAGCATGAATGGGAAGGTGCAGTTATAACAGATGTGCATTGCAAAATTTGGGATCCCAAAACCTCGTATGAAATCATTCCTGGAGACAGCTATGGTATGAAATGAGCATAAGTAGTCACAGATTCATGGATAAGTAGATGGCGTGGATATAGGAAGTGCTTTCTGTAAAGTCCCAAAAGGCAGGAAATTTTTCAAAGAGATTGAGCAATTAGCTAAATCCTTACTTGCTTCTGTTATAAAGTTTGGGATTAAGAGACCCAGTTCTGTAATCGGTTCAAAATAAAACTAATGGAAAAATGTGAGGGATTTTCTAATAGGATGTTGCTTTTGTTATTTAGGGAGATAAGAAGTTTGAGTCCCTTTTAAGAAAACATTCCTAAAGACAGGTATGAATATCACATGAGCATAATGCAGGCCCATTTGCACTTGAGACACACACCAAAAACATGAAAAAATGTTCAACATCTTTAGCAACTGGGGAAATGCAAATCAAAACTACCCTGAGATTGTATCTCACTCCAGGTAGAATGACAGCCATCAGAATACAAATAATAATGCTGGAGAGGATGTGGGAGGACGTTGATAATTCTGTGCTTTTGGTTCAATTATAAATTAGTACAACCACTGTGAAAATCAATATGAAGGTTCCTCAGAAGATTAGGCATGGAACCAACATATGACCCACCTATATGACTCCTGTATTTATCCAGAAGAATTAAAGTCATCATACTACAGTGAAACATGCATACCCATGTTTATGGCAGCATAATTCACAATATCCAAACCATGGAACCAGCCTACATGCCACCAGTGGCTGACTGGAAAGAAAATGTGCTATGTATACACAGTGGAGTTTATTCAGCCATTAAAAAAGAATGAAATTATGTAATTAACAGGAAAATGGATGGAACTTGAAAACATTGTTTAGCAAAATAAGCCATACTCAGAAAGTCAAGGGTCATACATTTTCTCTCACATGTAAAAGCTAGACAGGAAAAAGGAAAAGAAAGGTGTGTATGTGGAGGTTCTTATGAAAATCAAAGGGAGACCAATAGAGTAGATAAAGGGACCAGGGGGAAGGAGAAGAGGGAACTATACTGATCAAATTTTATTATTATATTGTGTACATGTATATATATGTAACAACAAATCCTTCCATTACACATAATTATAATGCACTAATAAAAATATGGGGGGATACAGGCCAAATTGTCTTTTTTCATGAACTTATTCTTATACTTCAATTAATAAAGTTTATATTCATTTGGCTTTGTAAGACAATCATGCCCAGTTTACTTTATTGTTATCAGGAGTCCATAAAAGAAAGAAATTTGAAGGGTTACAATTATAGATCTTCTTTTTTTCCAGAAATAACCACCGTTAGCTCTCTGTTGTAGCTCTTACAGTATATGTTTTCATACATTTATACACATATATATAAAATACAGACTCTAGCAGATTGTTTTTGTTTGGTTTATTAGAGCATACTGTACTTGCATCATTTCTTTATCTTAGGAACACCTTTCTATCCAAAATTATTCTCAGAGCAGTTATTTTAAGGGCTCATTATGTGACAATGATGGGGGCACAATAAAGACCTTAGATGCCAGGCCGAGGGTTTTTTGTTTTTGTTTTTGTTTTTTAATTTAACTGGTAAGAAGAGAACGGATATTGTTGAATACTTATTGTTGAGTGTCACTATTTAATGAATATTCCCTCCTTAAGCTTTAGGAAGCAGCACTGGAGAGACAGGAATACAAACAGAACACCATAGAATTCTCTTTTGGGGTAGAGGAGAAAATTGAGTATTAGTATACTTAAGAAGGGACTTCCCTTGAAATTTCTTCTTAATATGACTTGAAATTCCCTGGGAGACCCACCTGCTCCACCCTGATGTTTTAGAAAGATGGGGGATAAGGATAGAATCATTATCTCACCCACTTTCTTACCCCAGTCCCTGAAAGTAAGGCTTTTGATGAGAGGGCCACATAAGTAAGAAGAAGTCCTAGAGGTGAGGGGCAATAGGAAAGGTGAAGAAAGAGACCAGTAGGCAGGTCACAGGGACAAGAAGGGAGACCTGCGGCTGCTGAGAGTGAATACTAATTGAATGGAAGCTGTGCTTACTTGACTCATGAGCCATTTGTCACTGAAGCAGCCCCACAGTGGGCACTGTCCTAGGGCATCTCTCTTTGCTGTGAACCATTTGGAAGCTAGCTATCATGTGTGATGTTTATGATTGACATGTTAATGATTTCCATTCTGGCACTCTACATATGGGTAAGAACAACAAGTGCCAAAGGCCTTAGACTCTTTGAGAAATAAACACATGAAACAGAAATTAACCAGGATGACAAAATATTCTTAGAAACCAGAAACCTAAGCAAATATTTATTTCCACTTACATCACATTCTGACAAATACAAGGGTAAAGTAATATATATATTTTTTTCCCTTAAGAAGAAGGATCTAACATTTACTGAGCTACTCTTTGAGTCAGCTTTCCATCACTATAATGAAACACTTGAGATAATGAATTTATAAAGAGAAGTTTTATTTTGAGTCACAGTTATGGAGGTTTCAGCCTATGATCATTTTTCCCCTTTGCTTTGGACCTTCAGTGAGGCAGCACATCTCATGGTGGTCGAGTGTGACATAGCAAAACGACTTAACTTTATTGACAGGAAGCAAAAAGAGAAAGAGGAGGGAGCCGGACTCCCGCAGTTCCCTTCAAGATCTCACCTCCAATAATCTAAAGACCTCTCACTGGGCCCCACCTCTTGAAGCTTCTGCTATGTCCCAGTAGTTCCATCCTGGAGAACAATCCCTTAATAAAAGGCATGGGCCTTCAGGTGATATTCAGGACCCAAACTACAGCACACTAGTGTTTACACTCACCTCTCCCTCTCTCCTCTATCTTCAAATTTGCATGCATTCCTAGCTTTTGCTTAATGTGTATAATTTTTTAAATTTAACAATAATCTTAATAGTAGGCAATTATTTGGTAAGAATGGTTTCCAAATCCAGATGTGTCTTATTTTATGTGGGTGGTAAATTTTTGCAGCACAGTATAGATTATAATTTAATAGATAGCCCGTCTTTGATTAGCAGTGACTATTAATATTTTGCTTTGAATATGTTTATTTATCAAATCATAAATTTGCTATAAACCGATGCCTTAAGAACTCCTGAACTCAAATCCCCTTAGAAATCATAGACTTTTTGTAATGTAAAATACCTCTTCACTTTTGTGTTTTGTAAACTCAAATTATTCATTACCTCTTAAGGGAAATGAAACCTTAAAGAGAGCTTACTAGGACCATTCCTGAAGAGACAGGTAGTATTAATTTCTTTTAAGGCCCTTGTGTTCTTCTCACTTGGATCTCTTCCTTTATTATTAATGTTTGCTACAGGTTTCTCATTTCTTACCTACTGCCTTCCCATCCACACCTATCATCCTCAAACAAAAAACTGCTTGGATTTTTGTTTGTTTTGTTGTTGTTGTTGTTTTGTTTTGTTTTGTTTTTTGCGGTACTGGGGATCAAACTCAGGGCCTTGTGCTTGCGAGGCAAGCACTCTACCAGCTGAGCTCTCCCCAGCCCTGTTATTGTTTTTGTACAATTCAGCAATTCTCAATCTATGGCCCACCTACTGTTACATGGTCTCTAAGACCCTCTCAGAGAGTCTAAGAGATCCAAACTGTTTTCTTTTTTTCTTTTGAGGGTACTGGGATTGAGCATTCTGGGCTACATTGCCAGCTCCTAAACTATTTTAGTAAGAGTATAGTTTGCTTTTCCTGCTATGTAGTGGTGGGCACAACTACTGGCACCTTTATTTCCAGACAGAGGCACCAAAACATACCAGTAATCAGTATATTCTTCATTGCTTAAAGCCAGTTTTACCTAAGAATTTCCTTGATGAATGACTAAAAATTTCATTCGATATTAGTTCTTGAGTATAAGGAATTTTATAGTTCAGTGTGTCTGTGGGGAATTTGTATAAAGCTCTTTAGTTGTTTAGCCTGGGAGATGAACTCGCCATTTTCTTTGTGCCATTTTTATTTGAAACTGATAAACTGGTTATTCAATCTTAGATATTTGGGAGATGTTTTTCTCAAAAACTTAGCTACCATCATGAGTTTGACAATGTCCCTGCAGATTGGTGATATTAATAGATTTTTTTTCTTGCATAATGAAATGAGTCAGTGTTTGGAAGATCCACATAACACAGTGAGCCAATATTTTCCAAATGACCAATGGATGCAACATGTTACAAAATCATGCATGAGTTTAAAAAAATCATCTAAAAAACAAAATGCAACAGTGGATATTAGTGTAACAGAATTCTACAGAAGCTCATTGATAAGGTTTCAGATTCCACATTGCAACAAATCTTTAAGAGCTGTTTCTTGTCAAGTTTTGGTATGCTATCAAAGAGGAATATGTACAATTACCCATAAAAGGTATCTAAAACTTGGCCAGGTATCTACATAAATCTGTGAGGAAATATTTTTTTCATATTCTACTGTCAAAACAATACATTGGAATAGATTTAATTAGATATAAGAATCCAGTTGTCTTATTAAACCATTTACTAAAGAGATTTGAAAAATGTAGAACTGAAATTTTTCTTGTTTGTTTTGGAATATGTAGTTTTTTTCATAAAACACCCTGTGTACATTAATGTATAATGGGTGTATTTAATGAGTCAATACAAATTTTAAACTGAAACCTTGTAAATATGGTAAATATCATTTGACATTATCACATAAACAGAAGTTCTTTTTGCAAGTGTAAAGGTGTTCAGAAATCAAAGTCTAAAAATCTTTGGTCTTAAACTTATAAAGTTAACATTTTGTACCTTATTGAATAGAGTGGTCGTGGAAATCTGCCATTAGTAGGTATCTACAATAGATCTGGAGCAGGTAATGAAGTTTGGCGACAATAGAGCTAACTAGAAGGAAACAGTGCGTTCTCCCTGTTCCATGTCTGGGACCCTGCATGCATGAACTTCCCACTTTTACTAGAGGTCCAGGAAGAACTGATTGAGAAACTGGATAACCATGTTACCCATTCATTCTTAGAACCTCCTTGGGGGAATGGACTCCAGCAGACTATCTTTGAAAAATGTTTGATTCTCCCCCACCACACCATCTGTTCCATTACCAAATATAGTATTTCAAGAATCTTGGAAGTTAGACATAACATATATTTCTTAAATATGAAGGTTGAAGGAATATTAGCATAGTTTTAAAAACATACATATGTAATTTTTTATATTCATATATAATAGCTTTTTATTATCAATACTTATTGTCCATATATTTTTAAAAATTAAATGCAGAACAACATGCTACCCACTGAGAAATAAGTATTTTAATACATTGGCGAATAGCTGTGCAAATAAACACATAGATACTTGTGCAGATTATATGTTACATGCTGCTCTGATATCTGCTTTCCATCTCAACTATAGCTTCGTAGTTTTCATATAACTGAATATATAGCTGCTCCAGAATGATAGAGTACCATGGGACCAAGACTTTTCCTTGGAGAAAGATTGGTTGCTTGAAGAGTAAAAGGAGTGGAAAATCCTTTGGCATAATACAATCCATGCAGACTCAAGTCCCAGATCTCCCTTCTCCTCATTTTGCCCTTCATTCTGCAAATGTAGCCTCTAGGATCTTAGCTATCCTAAGAAATGATGTAAGAAGAAGCATGTGTACATGAACAAAATGGTTTAATTAATGGCTGAAGGTAGAGAAATGTCTTTCTGTCTTTTAATGAAATATCCCTCAGAAGGTCAAGGAGATCAAGCTGGTCAAACATTACAGCTCTGTGCAGGAAGTTATGGTGAGTTCCTGTTCTAATTTTCTCACTTGAGTTGAGCAAACATTTGAGGGGAGGTGAGAGATTAAAAAGTTGAATAAGGTATAGTCATGCTCTCCTGTTTGCACTAGAGGAAGCTGGCCTATAAAGACTTTCAGTATTCAGCAGAGCAGGTGCTAAATTGAAGTTCTAGGTAATGCTGAGTGCAGATGATGAAGCTGGTAATTATGGAAAGAATTTGGAAGACCTTCTGTAAGTCTTTTAACCTTTTAGCTAAAGACCAGAAAAGATCAGTAGAGAATGTGCAAAAGGATCTTCAGGCAGTAGGCATGACCAGTGTGAGGATCAAAACTGAAAGTGTTGGAAGGAAGGAGTCATGAGGACCTCATAGTCTTAGAGGAGCTGTGGAGCTACACAGAAAGGAGGGGAAGCAACCGCACTAGACAAGATCTAGGAAATCTTTACATTCCAAGCAGAAGGTTTCTAGAAATGGGGTTAAATTGTTTCATGTTTTCACTCTTGTCATGGAACAAACTCATCTTTGTTTATCACCTTTTGCATAGTGTGTCAAAATACCTGAGAAAATCACCTTATAAGGAGCAAAGTTTTATTTTGACTCACAGTCTTAAGAGTTTTGGTCCATGGTTGCTTGGCCCAGTTGCTTTGGGCCTGTGGTGGCATAGTACATCATGGCAGGAGCAGTTAGCAGGTAAGAGGAAACCTGTTCACCTCATGGCAGCCTGGCAGGCCCCCAATGACCAAACTCCCTTCAACTAGGCCCCACCTTCTAATAGCAGCATAAACTGGGGACCGAGCCTATAAATACATGTGCCCTCTGGAGTTATTAAAAATCTAAACATCTTGGCAGCATACTGGTTTAGTTTTCTCAGAGAAACATTTATGAAATAAGCAAAATCTAGACTATGGCTCAGTTTTGGGTTATTTTGTTTTTTGTTTTGCTTAATACACACTTTTTTATCTCAGATTATGTAGGTCAGAATTCCAGATTCAGGTTAGCCTGGGCCACTGCTTATTGTTTTACAGGTTGTGATAAATGTTGGCTGGGCTGCAGTTTCATCGGATGTTTGTACCCACATAGCTGTGAGAGATTTCAGGGTCTGGAAGTTGTAGGCAGTTGGTCAGAAGTATTTTTTTAAATTGTCATTTAATTTAGCTACTACAAGTGTCAAATGCCATCACATAATCACTAATCTTGCCTGTCAACTGTGTAATACAGGATTATCTTCCTTTGATAGATAGGAAAAAGGAGCCCAAAAGTAAATACGATGCTTATTACCCCAACCCCTTCTTAATGAGCACAGAAAATTTTTTTCAGGTAATATTGCCAACCTATTACACCTCACCCAGAAACCTGCTTTTATTTGGAAAGGAAGCCTTTTTTTTTTTTTTTTTTTTTTTTTAAGAGAGAATTAAAAAATGGTGAATGGTAAGCAAATTTTATTGAATTATAATTAGTTCATTAGTTTGGAATTAAACAAAAACTGAGTAGAATAACTCACCAGTTGTTGGGCTTACTCTAACTCTCAGTTTCTTCATCTATGTTACAGACATCTAGTAAGTTCTTGTCTGAAGGTTAAAATATTACATGTAAAGCTATTTGTTCAGTGCCTGGCACGTAGTAAACATGGGGGTCAGGGTTTTACCTAAAGAATTTGTTTACAGGCTATTTTTTAAAATTTATTTTTATCATAAACAAATGGGATACATCTTGTTTCTCTGTACATGAAGTAGAGGCATACCATTTGTATAATCATGCATTTACATAGGGTAATAGTTTTTGATTCATTGTTATTTTTTTCCTTCCCCCCACCCCTCCCACCCCTCTTTTCCCTCTATATAGTCCCTCCTTCCTCTGTTCTTGCCCCCCTTCCACCCCCCATTATGTGTCATCATCTGCTTATCAGCGAGATCATTCGTCCTTTGGTTTTTTGAGATTGGCTTATCTCATTTAGCATGATATTCTCCAATTTCATCCATTTGCCTGCAAATGCCATAATTTTATTATTCTTTATGGCAGAGTAATATTCCATTGTATATATTATACACCACAGTTTCTTTATCCATTTGTCAATTGAAGCACAAATCAAAACTACCCTAAGATTCCATCCCACCCCAATTAGAATAGTGATTGTCAAGAAAACAAGCAACAATAGGTGTTGGCGAGGATGGGGTGGGGAAAGGTACACTCATACATTGCTGGTGGGATTGCAAATTAGTGCAACCACTCTGGAAAGCAGTGTGGAGATTCCTTAGAAAACTTGGAATGGAACCACCATTTGACCCAGCTATCTCACTCCTTGGCCTGTACCCAAAGGACTTAAAAGCAGCATACTACAGAGATACAGCCACATCAATGTTCATAACTGCTCAATTCACCATAGCCAGACTGTGGAAAGGAAGCCTTTTTTAAAAAAGTCTGTACCTGTGACTTTGAGAAAAAAGGCAGGTCATGTTTACATAATAAACACTGTTGGCTAAAACATTCCTGTAATAACTTAATCACCTTCAGCCTAGAACTCCCATCCAGGAAGTGTCCCTTAAAAAAAGAAATCTGTTTTTAAAGCCACAGTTCAGAAGAGATTGCTATCTCTGATTTGTGTCCAATTTCTGGGAAATGGTATGTTTCACTCTATTCTATCATTGTGTGTTTTCAAATATGCCAAAATATAGAGAAAATAGTATAAATCATCCTGAAAATTCTTCATGCATATTTAACAGGATTTTTTGCCACAACGTATTTTAAATTGCTTCTCTTATGTTTTCTTTTTTTCTTTTTCTTTTCTTTTCTTTCCTTTTTTTTTTTTTTTTTTTTTTTCTCTTTTGGGTACTGGGGATTGAACCCAGGGGCATTTACCCACTGAGCTACATCCCCAGCCCATTTTATTTTTTATTTTGAGATAGGGTCTTGCTAAGTTTCTTAGAGCCTCACTGAGTTCTGACCCCAAACTTGTGATCTTCCTGCCTCAGCCTCCTGAGTCACTGGGATTACCACAGTGCCCTGCTCAGTTTTCTTTTTATAATTGAATTATAACTCAATAACTAGATATATTATAATCTAGAGCAGACTCGCTTCCCCCACTCCTCTTTTTATGCCATTGATTTGTTGTTCTACCTTCTAGGGAAAAGGTCTTCCTTCCAAATTTGTCCATTTCCTTCCTTCCTTTTTTTTTTCCTTCCTTCCTTCCCTGCTGGGGCTCAAACCCAAAGTCTTTTGCATGCTAAGCTTTATATCATTTATGTAGTTGAGATACATCCCCACCCTATTTTCTTCCTTTTGATGTTCTTTTGTTTATTTCTGTGTCTCCTCTATTGACTGTATTTAGAAGCCTGATGAGATTTGAAAGGTTTGGTTAAATTCTGGTTTGCCTTTTTCGACAAAAATATATCCCATGTGGTGCTGTGTACTCTATATGGCTTCCCATTATGAAGTAACTAGTTTGGGGGTTATTCCAGCCTGGGTGATGCTAAGGTGGATCTGTGGATCAGGTGTAAAGTACCAATCAATTTGAGTTTAATGGTTTTATCCTATTGGTTCATTTCTTCATTAAGAGTTGAAAAAATGGTGATTTTTTTTCTAATTCTATTAGTTTACCCTGAAATATAGTTCTTCATAAAAACCAGAATATATGCTGCTTTCTCTTTAATTATGAGTTTTCAGCATGAGATTGGTACCTGGTTATCTTATTGGAAATCACTATTTTTAGCGGGGAGGGGTTTGTTTATTGCTTTGTTTTCTTTCTCTGTTTTTGAGTATCCTCATGGAACTCCTGAGGCTTTATATTTTCAGGGTGTTTTGGTGTATTAATAGTCATAGTTCTTTCTGATGCCCAGAGGCAGGGAAGGAATGGCATTCTTTTTGACGGGAGGAAATGCCAGCACTGTCTCATGGCAGAGTCCCACAGGGGAGTGACGGGTTCAGGACTGTTAAACAGTGTTTCCCCATTTGCCCAGGATGACCTGTCATTGTTAGGATTGGAGAGCATTTCTTTGGCTGTTTATCTGGTTAAAGCAAGTATTCTTTTATCTAGAGGAAGAGCCTACACATACAACTTTGTTGAGGTAAAGATTTTCAGAAAGGAAATAAAATATTTTAATTCAGAATTTTTAATTAAGAACTGCCACAGAACACTGGGATTATTTGTCATTATATATTGTTTGTTTGTTTGTTTTAAATATTTTTAACTATAGATGGACACAATCTATTTGTTTTTTTTAATGTGGTGCTGAGAATCAAACCCAGTGCTTCACACATGGTAGGTGAGTCTCTGCCACTGAGCCCCAACCCCAGCTCTACAGTTTGTTACTCTTAATTTTAAGATTATGTCAGCAGAAGAACAATGAATGGTTCTGTGTGTCTGATTATCCCCCACCCCTACCCCACCCCCAGTGAAATGAAACTAAAAGTAGAATGGTGGGGCATTTAATAGCCATGGTGTCATCAAAAAGAAATGGATTGGGCTGGGGAGATAGCTCAGTTGGTAAGGTGCTTGCCTTACAAACACAGGGCCCTGGGTTTGATCCCCAGCACTGCAAAAAAAAAAAAAAAAAAAAAAAGGATTTATTTAATTTATCTCATTAAGAGTATCTTTGTATGAAAAAGAAGCTGCAAACAGATTGAGCAGTGATACTCTGATGCTTTAAAATAAGCTCAGAGGCAAAAAGTTAAATGTTTAGATTATGTGAAATGCTAGCCTTGTAGCAGTGTGTCCTTGATGGAATGTTCCTGGAACATGTTTGGTGCTCTGCTTCTTGTAACACCTGACTTTGGTCCCTGAAATGAAATGTATAGACAAGAAGACTGAGTGAAATGGTGGTTCTTTTGTACTGCCCTTTAGTTGTTTCTTAACACTATTGAATATTTGGTGGCTTTCTAAAACTAAGATGGTTTAAGGATCTATTTGTGTTCACTGACTTTTTTCAACAAAAGACTTGACACATTCAAGTCTAGAATTGAGTCTGAGGTTGAACTTACTTGACTTTTCATCATTTATTTATGAAAAATAGAATAATTCCATCAACAATAGAGTGCCTTGGCAAACTCTCAATATGGTAATGCTTATTTCCTTTCCATTCTCCTTCAATATGAGTTGTTATCATATATAAAATTATTTTAGATTCCTCATATACATGTGGTCATGTAATTGTACTTCTTTGTCTGACTTATTTTACTTGATATAATGTCCGCTAGATTCATCTGTGTTATTGCAAATGGTGAGATTTCCCCCTTTTTATGTCTGAAAAATATTCCAATGTAGATATATCATATTTTTTTCTCATTCATCTGTTGATGAACATTTATGTTGCTTCCATGTCTTGAGTATTTCAAGTAATGCCACAGTGAATATGGGGATGCAGATAAGTGTTCTTATCACAGACACTCCCCGCAAATAATAGTAAGTAACATGGATGAGAAGGATTGGGGAAATATTGAGCAAAAGATACACAATTTTAGTTGGTTATACCATGGTGACTATATTGAATAACTATGTATTGAATACTTGAAAATTGCTAAGAGTAGATATTAAATGTTCTTATAAAAAGATAGTATGTGAAATAATTCATATGTTAGTTAGCTTGATTTATCCATCCATCTATATTCATATTTCATAGCACCATAAATGTAAGGTTTTGTTTACTAATTAACACAAATAAAGGATGGGCTGGGCTCAGTAGCACATGCCTGTAATCCCAGGGGCTCAGAAGGATCGTGAGTTCAAAGCCAGCCTCAACAAAAGCAAGGTACTAAGCAACTCAGTGAGACCCTGTCTCTTAATAAAATGCAAAATAGGGCTGGGGATGCGGTCAGTGGTCACGAGTGCCCCTGAGTTCAACCCCTGGTACCCCCAAAATATAATAACAAAAAATGGAAGGAAATTTTTGGCACCAACAGATATGCTCATGGTATTGATTGTGGCTTGGTCTCATGGGTATAGAGTATATCTGTGGTTTTACTTTCCTTAGTTTCAGTTACCTACAATTGATTGCATTGTGGATACATTAATTTGGAAAATTCCAGAGATAAATAGTTCATATATTTTAAACTGCATTCTTAGTAGCATGATGTCTCTCTCACCTGAGACATGAATTGCCCCCATTTCTATGTTGGCTATACCCACACTATGTTTGCTACTTGGTCATTAGTCAGGTGTTCTTATTGTGTTAATCTTACATGATGTCACAATGCCCACATCTTTTTCTTCACTTCATCTCTGTACATCATAAGGTAAGTACCATACAATGAGCTGTTTTGACAGAGACCACATTCACATAATTTTATATGGTGGTATTACATTGTTCTATTTTTTATTATTAGTTATTATTGTTCATCTCTTTTTGTGCTTAATGTATGTATTAAACTTTATCATAAATATGTATTTATGGGGGAAAAGCAGTATAAATAGGACTGGGTACTACCCATTATTTCTGACATGCCTTGGGGATCTTGGAATGTATCTCCCTTCTGATAACTGGGGAGTACTATAATTTTACTCATTTAAAAAAAAAAAGAAGAAGAAGAAGAAGCTGGTCATGGTGACTCATGCCTGTAATCTCAGCGGCTCAGGAGGCTGAGGCAGGAGGATTGAAAGTTCAAAGCCAGCCTCAGCACTTATTGAGGCCCTAAGCAACTCAGTGAGACCCTGTTTCTAAATAAAATATTAAAAAGGGCTGGGGATGTCACTCAGTGGTTAAATGCCTCTGGGTTCAATTCCTAATACAATAATAATAATAATAAAAGAAACAACAAGAGAAAGACAAGTATTGTTTTTGAGTGCAGTGTGTGTACCTGTGCTGGGGATGAAATCCAGGGCCTCCTGCACTCTTTTTACACAAACTTGTTTGAGTTTGGTTGGTCTCTTATAGTAGCTACATATTTCTCATTCTCTCTCCATTTTTTTCCTTATAGTTTGTTTAGGAATCCAGATTGTCCTGTGATTTTTCTGTAGTGTGGATATTGGTTGCATCTTTTATTGTTTATTGAGTTCCTATTTGTTTTTTATGTAAATTTGTAGTTACTTACAAAGACTTGATCAAATTCAAATACTTCTTTGGTGTTTGGGTTGTTTTGTTTGTATGTTTACAAGACTATCCTGTCTAGGAGGTGCACGACGATTAGTTTTCTCTTTTTGTAATGTTAACAATCACTGATGATTGTTATCAAGATCTAGTTAATATTCCTTTTTATATTTACTTGCCTTTTAGTTACTTATTTCTTGAAATTTTAAAAAGTTATATACTCTCCAGTTAGTACTTAATAAAGATTATATACCAATGTGTACAGACAACAGCCATGTATCCAAATGTTCATTTTCTTGTTAGATGAGGTTGCTGCTTTCCCCCAGCAATATGTAGCTATTTGGTATGGTACCTAGAACTCAAAATATGTCTTGCCCCAGTCTCATATAGCACCCTTTCCTTTTGTTCTTTCACAACATTCCCAGATAAATTGCTATTCTTCATTTTGGAGAAATGAAATAGGGAAGGCAGGGTGAGAGATTGAAAGACCTTAACAGTTGAAGACCCAAAAGTGAATTTTCAGAACATTCCCCAGTTTCTCTTCTCATGTTATATCCAGTGCTTAAAATAATCCAGTCATTGATGAATATGTCTTAGGTCTCATAATTAATTGCTTAAACCTGTGTATTTTTCAAGATGTACATTTAGCAACATTAGTGACTTAATTTTAAACTTTGCCAGTAAGATTGCTTGATTGTAATACCTTCTGTCGTGCCCTTTGTTTGTGTGATGCTAGGGCTGGAACCCAGGCCCTCATACATGCCAGGCAGGCACTCCACCACTGAGCTACATCCCCAGCTGTATCATGCGCATTAAAGACCATTAGTAACTGTAAAAGGTACCAAAGCTGTTGTCCTGTGGGAACATTCCAAATCTAGTCCATCATCTCACCTAAACATGACAATTTTTCTAGCACTTTTCTCTTAATTTATTAGTGAATATATCTGTGATTAAATTTAATCAAGATGTTTGATAAACCTTGTCATCAAAAGTTATTTCAAAAACCATTTTATTATGTAGTTAATGTTTCTCAACTTGTTTTCAAGTTCTTTCCTAAAATAGCAATTTAACTTTACTTCTGGCAAATAGTTACTCAAAATTTGAGTAACTTTAATGTAGTCATTTTGAGTAGACATTAAATTTAGCAATTAATAGTCTGCTGCTTCTATTTAAATCCAAGAAAACTTTTTAAAAGTCTAAAATATACTGGCCTCTCTCAGAATCCAGACAGTGTAAACAGCAAATGCCAAAAGAGATATGCAAGCAAGGAACTTTGTGATTTTTTTTTTTTTTAATTTTAAATCATATAATTTTTCTACTTGGCCCTCTTTCCCCTCCCCTGCTGAAAGACTCTACAGTGATCCTATGGACACTTTCAAAATCTTTCTGTTAATCTTCCTCACATCTCCCTAGTTATATATTTTAAGTGCTACTTGATATGGCAAACAGATGTACATTTTATCTTTTCAAAACTCTCTTGACTGGATTTTAATCATCTAAAATTCTGGAGCCATAATATAAACCATAGATAAAAATGTAAGACTTTATACTTGAGAAACATTAAGTACCTTAAAATAATGGAATGGAACCACAAAAGCGCCCCCCCCCCCCCCAAGACCAGGCAGGTTGCTGGTGTTGGGACCCAATCAGATAACATTCCCAGCTTCTGATCCTAATCTCCTCCAGCTGATCCCAACACTACCCAGCTGTCCTAAGGCTTTCCCTCTAGCTACTTCTCCTTTGAATTCTCCCCTCCAATATCTACACATTGTGTCAGATTCTCACAACTCATGTGAAATGTATTGATCTGTTTTTAAAATATTTGATGCATTTAAATCCCAGTTAATAGCAGTTTTGAGGAAAGGTATTTTTAATAGATGGAGATCACTGTGGTAACATAAGAAAATCTCCATTGTCCCTGAATAGAATATTACTTCCTTAGCATAGCACATAGGTCCTTCATGTTTGCACCTCTCCTGTGAGCTCCACCCGTAGCCACCACTGGGTTTCTCAAAAGCTGTGCTATGGCATACTCACTAGCTTTTGGGGGTCCAAAGAGTCCCTCTTGTCCTCTCTCGGCCTCTGGGCTTTTTCTTTGAGTGCTTATTCCCTGGCCATAAGTTCAGTCCCTTACAAATTAGCTGCTTATTCTTCAGAAGTTGTCCCCTTTGTAAAGTTTGTCTGACTCTCTAAATATGGGCCAACCATCCTACTAGAACTGTGCTATAGAACTGTGTTTATTCCTATAGAGAAAAACCTGTCATGCTATATTGAAACTGCCAGTTCCTTTTCCATCTTCTTCTGTAGTCCTAAGCTCCTTGGGTAGCAAGAGTAGGCTTTGTGTAGTGCCAAACACATAGTAGGTATTTAATAAACATTTGATAATTCTAGCCCCATTTTTGCTACTAACTGAAGAGAATCTTGAATTCTAGAGGATGATTAAAAGAATGAGGTGTTCTAGAAAAGGTGATTTCTTATACTGAGGCAGATTATAGGCAAGCTGTCAGAAGGAGTAGTAACTGATCACTTACCTCCTAAAGAAGCTAAGTGGGGATCTTAGGTCTTTGTTCTAATGAGGGAAGGACAACAATATGGGCAGTAGCAGAGTTCCTGACTATATTTAAGGAAGCCAGTAGATACAAGGTAAGTTCTGGATCATATTAATAGTCCACCAAGATCAAACTTTGAATCACAATTTTAGATGAGGGCCAAGAGCAGTGGTGCCTGCCTTTCGTCCCAGGTACTCTGGAGGCTGCAGCAGGAGGATCACTTGAGCCTAGGAGTTTGAGACCAGCCCAGGCAACATAGTAAGTTTTCATCTCTTTAAAAAAAAAAAAATCATATACATATAAATATGCATACACACACACACACACACACACACACACACACACACACACACACGGAAACCCTGAAGTTGGCTCTTGTGGCCTTGGAGAAATCCATTCTGAATTTATTGGCTTTCCCCTTGATTCAGATGAACTACATTCCAAGCAAGAGGAAGAACATGTTTGAATGTTTAGTGGCAAACCAAGAGAAGTGGTTCATTCCTGTAATCCCAGCAGCTGGGTAGACTAAGGCAGGAGAATCCCAGATTCGAGGCCAGTCTCAGCAACTTGCTGAGACCCTGTCTCAAAATGAAAAAGAAAAAGGACTGGGGACATAGCTCAGTGGCAAAGCGTCCCTGGGTTCAATTCCCAGTACCATAAAAACAAAACAAAACAACAAAAAAGAATGACTTCAGGAAATCATAACTAATTTTACCCAGCTAGAGGTGAGATGATATGTATCTGGGAAGAAGTGATCCTATGGAAATCCCTCTTACACCTAGTAACTGTAATATTGTCTTTGATTCAGAAGGCATTGAGAGTTATTGGATATTTGTAAGAGGGGAATCACATTGTTAGAACTCAGCAGTAGATAATAAAGGAGATGTGGCTTTGTTTTAGATATTTTCTCATCCGAAAAAATTGAGGATGATTAAAAATGCATCAAAAGTACCAGGGTGATGATGCAGACAGTTCTCTGGAACTCCATTTTAAAAAGGGCTTGTTGGCTTGATTTGCTGACACATACTCTCAAGAAACTTTCCCAGTACTCCCTCTGCCACTGTTTATTTCCAGCACCATTTGCCCCTTTAGACCTGATTTTCATTTAAAGATATTCTAGTGTGGGAAACAAATATACCCTGGGGGGAAAAAAAAAAAAAAAAACTCTTCCAGACAAAACCTTGAAATGAGTTTGTGTAGAACCTCAAGCAGGCTACTCACTCTGTGTTTGAAACAGATCAGAACAGTTTACAGAGGGAACAGCCTGGGAGCCTGTGTGTTTTCTGTGTATCAAGAGCCTTACCCTGGCCGTGATTGAACAACTATCCTGAGAAGTCTTTTCGAGGTCCTTCCAGCCTCACTATGGATGGGGTTTATTCTTTCCCCAACCACCACTTTCTCCAGGTGTCCAAACTACTAAACTTTCCACTGTCATTGTTTTCCATCAGTTTTCATTCTCTTCCCTCTGAGATTTGTAAACTGCTGTCACGCACTCGCGGGCCTATAGCCACTGGGAATGTGAACAGTCTATTCATTTCATACTTTACCATATAAGCTGTGCACTATGTGTGCTGTGGGCTTCATGATCCATTTAACAGACTATTCCCAGCTCTGACATCCCATGCTGGGCCTCTGCGCTATGTGAGAAAAGGAAAACTTGGAAGGGATCCAGCACAAGGGAAAGGATTGAAAGATGGGAAAGAGATTTGCTTTGAAAAATGAATGAAGGAACTGGGTAGGTTTAGCTCTGAGAGGAGATAGAGAGATGCTGAGAACAAACGGTGAGCAATCCCTTTGCTTGCTTTGTTTCTATCGTGGTCACATGATACTTTAAAAATGTGTGATCCTGGGCTGGAGATATAGCTCAGTTGGTAGAGGTCCTGAGTTTAATCCCCAGCACTGAAAAAAAAAAAAAAAAAAAAAAAAAAAATGTGATCCTGGGGCTGTGTTTATGGCTCGGTGGTAGCACGCTTGCGTAGCATGTCTGGCACTAGGTGTGATCCTGGGGCTGTGCTTATGGCTCAGTGGTAGCACGCTTGCGTAGCATGTCTGGCACTAGGTTCCATCCTCAGCACCACATAAAAATAAATAAATAAAATAAAGGTATTGTGAAAAAAAGTGATCTTAACCTTGTGACAGGCCTCGTATGTGGAATGTTTCATTGTTTGGGGGGTGGTCTAAGGTGCTTATAATAGGATTTTGCTTCCTACATTTTTATTCCCTCATCTAATTAGTTATTTGTTTGTTTGTTTGTTTGTTTGTTTGAAGACACTACAGAAGAGGGGTGTTTGCATCAGACATGCAAAATGGAGTACCCTGCAAGTATGTTTATAAAGTGGGTACCAGGTTCTGAGCCAGGACATACCTGCCATTGTGGTTGGTCATTGGTTTACATGGTTCTGAGAACTGATGAAACCTGGGGTAGATAAGGCATGACTGACTTTTGGGCAACTATAGGAATGAGAAGTTCAGTAATGATAATAATAATAGCAGCTATCATGTATTTAAGACATTCTGTTAAGCTTTGTATATTTAATCTATATAACCATCTGTTTGTAAATACAATTGTTATCCTTTTACAAATGAGAAATCAAACTCACAGAATTGAAAAATGTGTTGAAGGCCATATTTGGTTACAATGCCCAACTAAGCTTCAAAACCAAGTCTCCCTGACCCCAGAGCCCAAGACATTTTTTGTTTTAACAGCCTTATTGAGATGTAATTCACATACCATACAGCTCACCATTTAAAATATATCTTTTTTGTTGTTGTTATTTTTAAAAATTGTGGTAAAATGTCAGGATACAGAATCAACATGCAAAAATCTATAGTTTTCCTATACACCAGTAATGAATCTGCTGAGAAAGAAATTAGGTAAACAATCCATTCACAATGCCAGAAAGAAAGAGAGAGAGAGAAGGAAAAAAACGCTAGGAATAAATTTAACCAAGGGGTTGAAAGACCTCTACAATGAAAATTGTACAACGCTGAAGAAATTGAAAAAGATATTAGGAGTTGGAAAAACCTCCCATGTTCATGAATAGGCAGAATTATTATTGTAAGAATAACCATAGAACCTAAAGTGATCTACAGATTGATACAATTCCCATCAAAATACCAATGACATTTTTTTCACAGTTTTAGGGAAAAAACAGTCCTAAAATTAATTCAGGAGAATAAAAGACCCAGAATACCAAAGCAATTCTAAGAAAAAAAGCAATGCTAGAGGCATCACAATACCTGACTTAAAATTATACTAAAGAACTGTAATAACAAAAATTATACTAAAGAACTGTAATAACAAAAAAAATTTGGCCTGAGAAAAGTTACACATAACCTAATCATCCAGGTGATAAAGTGGCAGATCAGTGATGGGGCTGAATCCTTGGTCTGCCTACCAAAACATTAGACCAATCCCTCATGCAGAATGAGTATGTGTGGGTGTGTGTGTATAATAATGGCATTGTACTCTACTTACTGTTCTGTGACCCATTTTTTCATTTACTGCTTTGTGCAGTAAATGTGTGTGTATATGTATATGTACATATATATATATATACACATGCATATTTATAAATACAGGTTTATGTATATCACCACTTTCAGTGACTATAATATGCTGTATTATAGTTATTTAACCATCCTTTAGATTTGAAATAGGGCTCCTCCCCACTTTTTTTTAAGTTTATACTAAAAAATTATACTAATTATTATACTAATAATTATACTAAAGAACTGTAATAACAAAAATTGTAATAACAAAAACTGCATAAAAACAAACCCACAGACTAGTGAAACAAAATAGAAGGCACAAAGACAAAATCACAGAGATGTCATTGATTCATGACAAAGGCACCAAAAATATACATCAGAGGAAAAACAGCCCTTTTAACAATAGTACTGGTAAAACTGGTTATCCATGTAAAGAACCTTCTCTCTTACCCTGCATAAAAGTCAACTCAGAATGGATCAAAGTCCTAGGAATTAGACCAGAAACTATGCTATTCCTAGAAGAAAATATAGCAGCAACACTCCAAGATACAGGCACAGGCAAAACTTCTGAATGGGACTTCTAAAGCTCAGGAATAATACCAAGAATTAATTAAGTGGGGTGGCATCAAATTTAAAAGCTTGTGCACAGCAAAGGAAGCAATTGAGAATGTGAAGACAGAACTTACAGAATGGGAGAAAATCTTGGCTAGCTACTTTTCTTACAGAGGATTGCTATCCAGAATATATAAAGAACTCAAAAAACTTAACCAACCAAAAAACAAATAACCTAATGAATAAATAGGCAAATATACTAAATAGACACTTCTCAAAAGAAGACATACAAATAGCCAACAGATATTTTTTTAAAAAAAGTGTTTGACATCTTCAGCAATTAGGGAAATGCAAATCAGAACTACCCTGAGATTTCATCTCAGTCCAATTAGAGTGGCATTCATCAAGAATACAAAAAATAAATGCTGGAGAAGATGTGGGGGAACAATATCACACTCTTGGGATTGCAAATTAGTACTACCACTATGTAATACCATATGATCCAGTTAGACCACTCCTTGATATTTATCCTAAAGAGAGTCATCATACTATAGAAATGCATGCAAACCCATGTTGATAGCAGTACAATTCACAATAGCCAAACTACAGAATGAGTAAGCCCAGGTGTTCATCAGTGGATGAATGAATAGAGAAAATGTGGTATACATACACAATGGATTTTATTCAACCATAAAAAGAATGAAATTATGTCATTTTCAGGAAAATACATGAAACTTGAGAACATCATGTTAAGCAAAATGAGCCAAACTCAGAAAGTCAAGGGTCTTAGTTTTCTCTCATGTGTAGAAGATAGGAAAAAGAGAAAAAAAGCTGATGGCATGAGGGGAAATCTCATGAAAATAAGAGATGAGCAGAGTAGAAGAAAGGGACCAGGGGGAGGAAAAGAGGAAATACTGGGGAATGATATTGATCAAATTATACTATTATATGCATGTATAAATATGTACAACAAATCCCAATATTATGTATAATTATACATACACCAATAAAAATATGGGAAAATCGTGTTAAAATGAATGGAACAAATTGTCATTTTAATTGTAGCAATCCAGTGACATTAATTTATGTTCACAGTATTGTACAACTATCATCTCTTTTCAGAAATTATCACCTCATATTCTAACCGGTAAGCAATATCTCCCCATTCCCTCTTCCCCCAGCCCCAGTAGGTACCCTCTAACCTACTCTCTATGAATTTGTCTATTCTAGCTATTTCATTTAAGTGGAATCATATGTTTGATGTTTGCATTTGACTTCTTTTACTTAGCATAATGTCTTTAAGATTTATCCATGTTGTAGCATGTATCAGAATTGTTTCCTTCTTAGGACTGAATAATCATATGAATGTATCACATTTTGCTTATTCAGTCATCCACTGATGGATAATTATGTCGTTTCCACCTTTTATCCTGGATTATTTAGTACAAGCCTGTCACACATGAATTTGTTGTGGGACTTGAGTCAAGTTATCAAGTTATCTCTGACCCTGGCTTTCTTAGTCTCTAAATTGGAGGGAGTAATACCTACCCTTAAGAGTCGAAACAGATAATACTCAGTATTATTAATAAAGGGGCTCACATGCTGAGAATTAGGTATTTTTCTTCTTTGTATTTTTATTGACAAATTTAACAAATATGAAATTAAAATCTTTATCTTCACATCCTACTGTTTATTTTTTATTAGAATGATTTTAATTATTATTGTTTTCCCCTTTATTCCTCTTGCTTTGGATAGGGAAATTTGGCCTGAGAAAAGTTACACATAACCTAATCATCTAGGTGATAAAGTGGCAGATCAGTGATGGGGCTGAATCCTTGGTCTGCCTACCAAAACATTAGACCAATCCCTCATGCAGAATGAGTATGTGTGGGTGTGTGTGTATAATAATGGCATTGTACTCTACTTACTGTTCTGTGACCCATTTTTTCATTTACTGCTTTGTGCAGTAAATGTGTGTATATGTATATGTACATATATATATATATATATACATGCATATTTATAAATACAGGTTTATGTATATCACCACTTTCAGTGACTATAATATGCTGTATTATAGTTATTTAACCATCCTTTAGATTTGAAATAGGGCTCCTCCCCACTTTTTTTTAAGTTTATATGACCATCTTCATTATGCTTAACCACCTGCCAATTCTAGATCTGTGGGATGACTTGGACACCTCAATTCTACTCTACAGTGTTCAGGTACCTGGTTGGGGGGGAGTGAGAAACCCACAAAATTTTTTGCTTCCTATGTATATCATCCACTAAAGTTATTCCATAACATCTAGTGTTCCTGCTTGATCCTCACACCCAAATTTCCCTGTTTTTTCACATAGGATTGAAACTGGAAAGATTCAGAATAATGGGCTACCTTTTAGGGTATGACAAACCATTGATCCTCATGGGATGGAAATCGCCACTTCCCAAAATGTAGAAGCTCACTGAGCTTAAACTCCTTGTTTTCTTTTGGTATTCAGTGCTTCTAACCAGGTTAGAATGCCCTGTTTTCTTAAATGAACACTGCCTATCATTCACTTTCCAAGAATGAACACAACCCTTAGGAATGAAGGAGTAGGAAGGGGAGGGGGTTGTTTATGTGAACATTTGCCAATATTTCACTATTTATCTTACTGGAAAGTCAACATTATGTCTGTTAACTACCCAGGCTTTTGTTATGGTTGTTTTTAATCTTGTAGTGAGACTTTCTGGTTTTTATAAGGCAAAGAGATGGGGAAAAAAAGGCACATACAGCATGGCCAATCAAGGGCTGGACCTGCCATGGCATTGCAGCATGCTTGCCCCTGTGAATGGACGCTAAGGGATGCAGAGGTTCAGCTGCATATGGGCAGTTGTTTAATTAAGTGGACCTTGTGAGCAGATGAGATTCCCTTGGGGAAGTTGGAGGGCAGGGAGTGGCTTTTAAAAGAAAGTCTCCTACTCTTAAATGAAAGGCACTATTCTCATTTTAAACATAAGGAAATAAACATCCTTGTAATTAAGAAAGTTCAATCTTAGTGGTCCTCAACTTATTCCTAGTAAAAAGAGTTGAACAATATGTGTAAGGCATAAAAGAGAGAGGATGAAACAGAGTTAAACCTAAGTGACTGAGGACAGGAATTCCAAAGCATCACTCCAGGCTGCCCTTGCCCACAGACAGGTACCCCAGATCATCTAATGAGTTTTCTTATACAAAGGTTGGCTTTTCTGTAGCATAAATAACACTACCTACACCCCAGATTGTATCCTTGCCTCCTTTTTTACATTAGTGTCAGTTAAAGTTGTTGTTTCCTCAAGATATGCACCCACTCTATACACCTCAAATTCTTGTGCAATTTTTGTAACAAACCTGTGTGATGGTTTATATTTTTACCTAAGGAAGCTGAGGCTGAGAGCAGTTAGAAGAGTTGTCTATCTGGCAGCATTTATAGTTGAACGACTTAAAGAGGAAAAACCTGCAGGACTTTCCCTGTGTAACCTAGTGAATCACTTTTCACCACCATAGACATATATTCTGAAATTACCTCATGTGTGGGACTGATGTAGGAAGGCCATTTGTGCTTTTCCTCTCCATGCCCTTTTCAGTGACTTTTACAAGCTCCAAAGAGTTCATAACTCAGCCAGGTGTGGTGGTGCATGCTTGCAATCCCAGTGACTCATGAGGCTAAGGCAGGAGGATCACAAATTCAAGTCCAGCAACTAAGTGAGACCCTGTCTCAAAATAAAAAGGGTTAGGGAATATAGCTCAGGGTAAAGTGTCCCGTGTTCAATCTCCAGTACCAAAAAAAAGTTCACAGCTCTTAAGTCACTTTCATATTAAGTATCACCACATCTTCTTAATCACCTGCCGCCTTGAAATTAATAAGGAGTTCCATTTCTGCATAAATTTTTATCAAGTACATTCTTCCCACCTCCATCAGGGGTCTCGAAATACATTCGGTTAAGCAGGAATTAGCGTGTATAATGGGGTCCTTCTGTGGCTTGGATCACTGCCCTTAGGTTTGGGCAGGAGACATGAAAGATGATGGTATTCACCTGGCATTTGGCCTGTAGCAATTGCTCAGAGGGTATTTATTGAAGACACTGTCCAAGATGAGATAAACGTTGAGAGAGAGTTACCCTGACTAAAGTGATATTTTTAGATAACTGTGGGCTTTATTTATTCATACTGGCCCTGAGCTGCATATAACCTTAAGAGCCAGTAGAGTCCCTTTCTGTTATTCTTAACCCGAGGCTGCCCCGTTATTTCATCCATCTTGAGGCCTCATCGTTTAACACCCAGTAGACATTTTTTAATTCACTGTCATCACAGAGTGTGCAGGTAAAATTGTCCTTCAGTGGAATATGAACCCTAACACACCCCTCAGCATGGATTGGGGGAGGAGAGCAGTTCACAGCCGTGGATGCCCACAGAAGCAGAGTTTTGCTTTGCACTCAGTTTAATCTGAGGCTACCAAATTATAAAACTGAAAGAATCAAAGAAGGAGAGATGGAAAAGGAGAGTTGCTCTTTTGAGATATCTACTTGCTACCTGCTTTGTTAATGAAGGGACAATTCCCTGTATATTGATGATGATGTTCCTGTTGTCTTTTCTCAGTTCACAGTAATTGGTAGTATAAAACTTTTCATATGTAAGTGATTGATTTCTAGCTTCCCTAACTGAGATGCTAAAGCATGTTGGCACCAGGAAATGTTCAGTGGCCTTCCCCATACTCATCTTCATTGTAGTATTGATATATCTGGTACTAACAAATATCATCAAGTACTCACCATTCAAAGAAGGGTAGAACAAATATGTGGAATTTGTTTCCAGGGATAAATAATGGTATGATTTTTATTTTCCCACGGTCCATTTTCTATTCTGTTAAAAAAAAAAAAAAAAAAAGAGCAAACTAGGTTAAGTTACTTCAAATATATAAAAATTGGTTGACTTTTGTTTTAAATTTTATTTTGCATTTTAACTTTAGAAAAACATAGAAAGTAATCAGGAAATTAGACTCTAGAAACAGATTCTTTAGATTCATCTCTCTCCATCTGTGAGCTATAGGACCTTAAGTCACTAAAATTTTTTAAATCTCAATTTCTTCATCTGTAAAATGGATGTAAATATTAGTATCTAGCCCAAAGGATTTAGAGGAGATTAAATGCAACATTACACATGTGAAATGTCAGCACATAAGTGTAAAATACAAATTTCTTACCTCTAGGTACATATTGACATAAATTTTAAGTAGAATTTCAATCATTAAACATACTATCTTCCAGCCCTTTTTAAATTTATCAATATTTTAGATGTCCTTTCAAATAAGTATAAATAGCTTGGCCTTAGTTTTGTAGGAACCTATTGAATGGATGTACCATAATTTTTCTAGACAATTTCCCTAATCATGAATAGCTCAGATTTTTTTGTTATTACAGCAGTTCTATAGCTTCCAAAATACTTTTTTATAGAACATTGTGTGTGTATTAATGTAGATTAAATCTCTAGAAATAGAATTGCTTATCCTGAGAGATGAACATTGAAATCATTTTAAATTCTTTACTTCCAAAACTTAATTAACTTCTCATTATTTTCAGTGGAGTGATTAAAACAACAGCTGACAGTTATTGTAGAGATGCAGCAGAGGGCTGGAAGAGTAAAAGTGACTTTCTTTAGGATGGTGATGGTGATGAAAATAGATATTATCTCACTCCATGAAGTTTAGATGTCCTTATGTCATTTGTGTTTTCCTCTCATTCCTCAAAGAACCTTCATAGGCTGGGGAATGGAGCAGTTGGAAAACATGTTCATGTCATGCCTGGGGCTTTCTAGACATTTGCCACACGTTTAGGTTGACTTCCATATTCCGGGCGCTGGTGGACGTTGGTTCTGGCATAGTTAGTGCCTTCTCTGTCTGCATTCAGATGTATGTCTCAGTGCCCTGCATCCAAGAGAATGGGGAAGGAGGAAGTTATCCTGCTAGGGTGGGGTGGCTGTTGTAGTAAAGAACCCAGGTTACCCCAATCCAGAAGATGATAAAAGGCACACACTACTCACTCTACGTTCATTGATTTGTTAAATTTTCTAATTGCTATTTTAAATTCTGGTGAGTCTGGATTATAATTACAGCATCACCTGAGGAAATGGGAAAGCAGTAAAACTTTATTATTCATCTGTAGCAATAATGACATTTTACTCTAGGAAGTCTTTATCATTTAAGATTGATGCTTTTTAGTGGATAGGCTGTTTTCCTTTCCAGTGATGGGAAAGGCTCCTTGTGATGTACAACATGATAGAGCTTGTTTTTTATTGTTTATCTAAATAGATGGGTAAATTTCTTTAGTTCTACAAAGTGTACTTCTTGACATGGCCACTCATATTTACTCAGATTATTTCCAGAACATCTGACCCGGGTTGATCTGATGTGAAAAAGAATCAGACAAAGGGGAAGCAGGGGTGACAGAGGTTCTGCCTGTGTGGCCCACCCACCTCTCCTCTTCGCTTTCTCAGTCCATGCAACAGAGATATGTGCTACAATGACTTGCAAAGAATCTTGATGTTCCCTGTGGATAAGTTGAGGACAAGTGAGTAAGCATTGATGAGGAACCATTACAGAGCAAGAGAAGGAAGTGGATGCATCAGGGAGCTTAGTTCAGACATATATCTGCATCCAGGAATTGCTCACATGACCCCTAGACCACTGTATCATGTGTGTCTGGATTTGTGTTCTTTTACTCTGAAGTGTATTCTGGGGTTCTGATTCATCAGTTCTCTAGGTCAGTGTCAGTCTGTAAAACTGATAAGGACAAGTTATTAAAGTTTCTGCCTTTTTATCAAGGACTGGAGCCTTTGCAGATTTAGACTGACATTTTTCTAAAAGTCAAGGAAATGAGCTAAACTGTAAATAATTAAGTTGATTGTTCTCAAGTTTATATACTCTTATTCATTGAAAGTTACAGGCACTTAATAACATCATTTACTTTGACAAACTTTTATGATAACTTTTATGAAGTTACCTTATATGCTGGGGATAGGAGGTTACTATTTGAAGGAGAATTTCACAAAAGAGATCATTTTCAGTGTAAATAACAATGCCATAATCAGGGTATACATAGGCTGTTTTGGGAGCATAGATATTTGGTGTATTCTGGATTTTCATCATTCCTTTATAAAGACTTCTAAGCAGCACTGTTCCATCTAAGATGCTGAAAGTCCATTAGTTCAACTTCATTAACAAAGAAATGTACATTCAAATAATGAATAGATTTTAGTTTTGCTTATAAAATTATCAGTTGTGTGTACTTTTGTTTTCAATGATAATTCCCAGCATTGACATTAAAAGTTGATACAAACATAACTAATTCTTTGGGAAATGTACATTGAAACAATTCAATATAGCAAGATCCATTGTCAAATTCCTTAAAAATGTTCAGCCCTTAGACATTAATTGCATTCTTAGAACTTATCTCAAGCCAAAAAAAAAAAAAAAAAAAAAAAATATATATATATATATATATATATATATATATATATACACACTTTAAAACCTATGCCTAACATAACACTTATGGAAAAATTATGAATGTCTACTATATAACATATACTATGTTGGGCACTGGAGATACAGTAACCTAGGCCCCCACAGTCAGGGACCTCATAGTTCAATAAAAATCATTTTGATCTCTCTTTGTAAACTAGATAGATATGCTCCCAAGTATCAGTTTCATCAAAAAGACACCTTGGCCTCTCCTTTGCTAACTTATCTCCCTCACCACACAATGCCTATATGCTAGGAAAGGTGAGTGACAGATGACAGTTCTACTGAAAATGATATTTTTCTTTTCAAATTGCAAGAAATTCTTTTCCTTCCTATATGTCCCCTCATAATCTCTGTAAAGCACAAATTGTTGACATGCTCATATCCCAGCTCTCTGATCCAAACCTACACCTTTTCACGCATTCTTTATCCCTCACTTGGTTCTCTCACACATGGCACATCTCCTAACTAGATTTTGTGGGCCTCATGCCAAAATTGCCTTAAAGATAATGCTTTTCTTTTTATAGTAGATCTAAAGGTTAAATATTAATTAGAGATTACCATGGTCTAGAAAGTTAGACCAAAATTGTCATGTCTCCAGATAAATCATGTACTATATTCTAAGGCTTCAGGTTTACGTCAATTTTGGGCCAAAATTCATCCATCCTAAAATACTTTTTTATGGAAAGGGGTGTACTGAGGATTGAATTCAGGGGCACTTGACTACTGAGCCACATCCCCAGCCCTATTTTGTATTTTATTTAGAGAGGGGTTCTCTCCGAGTTGCTTAGGGCCTCAGCTTCCTGAGCCGCTGGGATTACAGGTATGTGCCACTGCACCTGGCTCATTCATTTGTTGTTGTTGTTGTTGTTGTTTTCAAAGGTCTGACCTGTCTTATAACTTAGAGAGTTAAGCTTTTGGTCTGGGGGGAGATGTTTGTTGACTAGATAAAACTATCCTGTTTTATCCATGTAATGTAGTTGTTAGGGACACAGACTCGGTAGCCACATCGCTTGCATTCATGAAATTGCCCTTCCAGCTGAGTACAGATTTGATTTCTCCTCATGTCTCCAGCACTTCATCCAGTCGGTTCCCCTTTACAGAACATAAAAATTCCTAGGGTGATGCTAAGCTCCTCTTGAGTTTTTTATGTCATCTTTTTATTAGCTTCTCTCATAAAAATCTTCCCCTACACTGAAGTTCTTGGGGATCCAGTGAAGGTGCCTGACCTTCACTGGGTCAATAGGAACTATATTAGTTTCCTAGAGCCACCACAACAAATTGTCACAAACTCTGTGACTTAAAATGGCAGGAATTCATTCTCTCGATTTAGGAGGCCAGAAGTCTGACATCAAGGGATAAACAGTGTTGGTCCCTTTGGAGACTGTGAGGGAGAAATCTCTCCATGCCTGTGTCCTAACTCTTGCTGGCTGCTGGCAATCTTTGGCATCCTTTGTCTTGTAGACACATGGTTCCAGCATCTGCCTCCATCCTATCAAGATCCTTAAATAATAACATCTACAAGGACCATGTTTCTACCTTAAATGCCTACATTCTGAGGCTTCAGGTGAATGTAAATTTTGGGCCAACACTGTTTTTTCCATCATGGGAGCTCATGTGCACTTCCCTGGACGTGGGAGTTGGCATGGGCTGCAATCTGAGCCCAACACCAGAAGAGCATATCCTAATACACTAGTCTTTAAAAGAGTAGATTTTAATCAGCTACATTCTAAGTAATGCAAGTGAGAATTGATTGCTAATAAGAATCCTTGATTTATTTTCTTGTTTCAAAATTGTTTGTTGTTTGCTTGTTTTTTTCCTTCTCTCTCTATTAAAAAGTAGATTTTTTTTTTTCATGGTATCCAGGTCTTCTTTGTAATGGTCACTATTTTTCCTGGCCAAATTCTTCACTTACCAGGCAAGTTCTCCACTAATACTCTGTCCCTGGGTTTATTATAGTAAATTGAGTATGCTGAAAGCTATAGGAAAAGACCACTGCAATCCAGGAGCCCTCCTACCACCACCTGTAGTGGGGCCTCACTCCCCCCTGGAGAGGGCAGGATGGTATATAAAAGGACCCTGAACAGTGAGATAAGAGACCTGGGTTCCATTTAAATTATCTGTGAGGTTTTTAGATTCTGGTATCCTTGTGTGCATACTTCTCTCTCAAGACTGCAAGATGATCATTTCCACCTCTGAAAGCAGATATAGTACTTTTCTTCTCCCATTAGTTCACTGCAGATGGTTGACTCTTAATAGTACTGTGCTAGGGACTGGGTCAGCAAGAATAGGAGCTTACTGCCCAGTATGTAATGCTGTAATTGGGAGGGTAAGGCGTGCAGGACACAATGGAGCATGGAGAGGGCACTCCTAGAAGCCTCAAGGAGGTGGCATCTAAGTGGAGTCCTCTGAAGAGTTAGGCTAGGTGACAGGGTGGAAGAAGACTGCCTCTGGGGGAGGGAGTCTTGTGTGGGAGACCTAGAAACAGGAGAAAAACCAGCATGGTCACACAGGAAATGACTGACCCTAGACTATAGGCAGAACCGGTTGACAGGCAGGGCTGGAGAGACCAACAAAGGCCGGACCATGTGGGGTTTTCTAGGCCGTGACTTATGTCCCAAGAGCAAGGAGAAACTCAGAAGGGTTTTAAGAAAAAGAGAGGCATGATTGAATTGTATATTTTGAAAGTTGTAGTGACTTCAGTGTGGTGACCAGGAGGACTTTCAGGATTTAACCATCCACTGTTGATGGTTAAAATCAAAGTGGAGAATGGGACAGACCTAAGGAAAGTTTAAAAGTGAAGGAGAAGGAGGTGGCAACCAGGTCTCTGAATTGGGTACGGAGTAGAAGATAGCATCTTTTACTGAAATCTAGAATGAAGGACAGGCTGTTGGAGGTAGCATATTTAGTTTACTGTTGAGATGAGATTGTATGTACTTCCAAATAGAACTTTCTAGGAGGCAGAATAAACACTGATTTAGAGTTCTTGGACCTTAAGTCCATTAAGGATTTTCTTCTTCATCTCTCTCAGTTGCCTCTAAGAGTCATTCCTTTTTACCTCTGTTTTGATGTGGCCTTGGAGCAGAAGACCTTCTGTCCCTATCTGAAGTGAAAAGGTGGACTGGCTCATCTTCCCTGGACACTGCATTCTTTCTTTTCAAAGGGATAGGAGGATAGAGTTGGAAGTTTCCAGTCCTTGTTTTTCAGAATCCAAATTGAACTTCTGGTTGCATATTCTCAGGACTAAGAAAAAGACCTATTCAGATGTATATCAACAACGCCCAACAATATTATCCTCAGAAGGTGCAAAAGGAGAAAGAATGTAAGGCGATCTTGGACAATGGGAAAGGATTTACCCAGTTCTTCAGGAGGATGAGATTAGGCCCAGACAAAAAGACCCCAGCCTCTTGATCTGTCCCCTCTCAGCTCACTGGAGCTTGGCTCACCCTGGGTGGTCAAGAGCCTCTTTTGTCCAAAGGAATCTCACCCCCTCCTGAACTCCATTTCTTCCCACTGGGCCTGGATCAGCCTTTTGCTCTCCTGCTCCTGGCAGGACCAGCAGTGGCTGAAGAACGTGTCACCCACCCTGCCTCTGTCTGCTCCTTTGGCTGATTAGTCCCTCTGAAGGACTCATACTGTGGAAAACTTACTTCTTTAGCTTTTGTCATTTTTCTCAAGACCACATTAGCAACCAGAAAGAGTCTCTATATGCAAAACACTCCTCTTCCCTCAAATGAGTGGGTATGCCATTTAGGAAAGTTCTCAACCCTGTGCTGTGAGGACTACTTGGCAGGTGTAATACTGACCTGCTCAGTACATATCCCTTGACCTTCACCATAAGCACAAATTCCTTCACAAGAGGTGAGGGGAGAGAAGGATGATTGGTTGCACCAGGGGCTTTTCAAGTGAATGGTTACCCTAATCCCATCTAGGCCTCTGCTCAGCAACTTTAAATTTGGGGATTTCAAAGGAAATCCTACTTTGCCGGGCTAGGTTTTTTGCAAATGTTAATCAGTGAATTGTTTCTGAGCATCAGTATAGACCTAATGGGAAATAATACTTCAGACTAAAACGTAGAAAGGTCTGGAAATCATAAATTTCATCAGTTGGACTGAGATTGAAACCTGATTCCACCTTATCTTCATTATTTCATTAGGACCAGATCTCTTAAAGTACATACTCATTTCATTTTTCAAACTTTACCCACTGATCGGGTAAAGGGTCACTGATGGGCTGTAGGCCAAGCACACCCCCTCTGCTGGTCTTTCCTTCTGCCAACTAGGGTTAGCTTTGTGATCTTATGCCATCATGAGTAGGGATTAGTGTACTGGGGCCTGAGACTCTCTTGACTTTTAGAAAAGACGGTGAATATCTTAAAATAGCCTGGTAGCTAAAATAACAATAACAAAAACAATAATAGCTGTCCATTGCTGAGAGTGGTGTTTGTTTAAAATCCAAGGCCTTGGTCCTGGCAGCAGTTTCCACTAGCTGGGCTCCCACAAGAATTGCTGTAATGAAAAGCATGTGGCAGGACAGGAAACACAGAGGTCTGTGAAATCCCCTCTGAGGAGATTTCCTGAGCGTTGAGCTGTAGACCTCCATATACTCTAGAACTTGAAGTAAGTAGTGTGGACTTGACCATTCTCAAGAGACTTGAAAGGCTGTTGGCCCCTCCAGCCTCATCTCCGTCTGTTCCCATAACCAACTTCGGAGATGCTTTCTTACCTTATGAGGAGGAGGCCGTCAGGGAGGCCAACCAGCCACAGCATATGAAACCACACTATTGGGATCCATTATGTCTGGAAATGAATATGACTGCCCTCTGAATGGACAGATACCAATCAGCTCATGATTCCCTCCCATTCTGAGAAGCTCTTGCCATGCAAGCTGACAAAGTATCACCTACCCTGTACATGCCTACTCCACATCGACCCTGAGGCCTACTGCTTTCTGGTAGCTCCATAGAACAAGTCAGCACACCACATCCAGCAAAGCAGTTTGCTGTTCCCAGCCCCCAGCCCACTTCTTTTATGGAATCCATTGTACCTAGAACCAGAGTTCCCATGTATGGGAGGGGTGTGGAAGACAGCAGGTCTGGGAAGGCTTCTGAGAGGCAATGGGAAGATATGATGTGACTATCTTGACCTTGGATCACGTGCCCCATGGACTTTTAGAAAGTCCTCAATGGCAGTTTCTAATGGCTTTATCAAGTCATCTTATCCTGGCTCCCTCAGTAGTCCTGTATAGCATCCTTGGTGCACTGGTTTCAGATTTTGACAGGTGATAAAAGCACATATTGAGATTGCCACTTCACAGGGTCCAGATTTCCTAACTATTGACTGATGTTATTTTTTGCCTTTGCTGAGAAGCTCACTCATGTGTTTTCTGTTACTTTAATGGATTGCTTCCTGATACACAGGGAGGCCCAGGCACTTGCCCTTCAATCTGATAAACTGCAGCTTCACCTCAGTGGACTGGAGCTAAGCAAGGAACATTTAGACCAGGAAGTCAGCAACACAACTCACTTTTCTTCTCAGAAAATATACTCATCTAACAGCACCCGTAAACATGCTTATTTGCATCTTAGTGGAGCCTAACTTTAATCAGGATTCTCAAGACCCTTCATTTCTGTTCTTTGAATTTTTTAACATCTTAAATGCCCTGAGATCCTAGTGTTTGGTTCTGTACTTCTGAGGGCTAAATGGAAAATGCTTGACCATGATTTATTTGTCAATAGTAATTATGCTGATAAACAGAACAGTCTTCTAGGATTATTCTGGGTTATTGGGTTCTGCCAGTAACCTGTTCTCCCAAAGGCTCTGCAGTGGGTTCTCATGGGATATCTCCTGGTGGCTCTGTCTGTTCTTTCTGTTCATCAGAGGCCACATTTTCTGGTCTGTGAAGGAAATGCCCACTCTTATTGGGTTCCCTGGCTACAGTTGGAAAGATATCAGTGTGTCAAAGACTGAGTTCAGGCCTGAGGTCTCAGCAGGCCAGACAGGCAGCAGAGACTTGTTGCCTTATTTATTTTGTATTTACTGTTCTCTTGCTTAGAGTTTGGGGACCAAAACCAACAGGTTGTTAAAAGAATGAGAATAATTTGACTTCTGACATTGACTGGGGCTTGGGGTTACTGAGTGTTTTGTTTTCTGATGTGAAAGCAGCTGTTTGGTAACCACTAACTCTTCCCTTATTCTTTTCTTGCAGATGAGCTCACAGTGCCTGCACTTTACCCCAGTAGCCCTGAAGTGTGGGCCCCGTACCCTCTGTACCCAGCGGAGTTAGCGCCTGCTCTACCTCCTCCTGCTTTCACCTATCCCGCTTCACTGCATGCCCAGGTAATTTATACCCATCGGCCACGACTTCACTCACTCCACCACCAGCCCTTTCAAACCTGGTTCCCCAGAGCACACCATACAACTAACACCTATCCAGCTAACAGATCCACCTTCAAGAGATGAATGATGCCCTCTACATCAAGCTGACACCCCTCCAGGACTTACGAGGACCGTCTGACAGCAATGATACCACCCACTGCCTGATGTTTATCCCCAACAACACCTCTCTCTTCCTTAATGATCTCACCCTCATCTCACATGAGACTGGGGCAAGGTCACCTCCCTGGCTCCTAGCTATCTAGAGGGCATCACCCAAGCATAGACACGTCTGCCTTGTCGTGTGGAAGGGTTGCCGAGGGAGGCGTGTACTTGGAGTTACGTGTGTCTGTGTGTGTATCTGTGTTGAGAGGCTTCTGCTGTTGTTTCCCATGAGGATCTAAGGATCAAAAGAGAAACTTCCAAGAGGAAGACTGGGTTTTCTTACATTGATTACAGGAAAGATGAAGGATTCCTTGTTCCCATGTTTAAGAAGCCCTGTAGGAAAGATACAATATAGTATTTAGAATGTAATTACAGGTCAAGGTAGAGATCTCTGTTCTTCCCACCTTTCTTTCATGTTTAAGAATAACCTGGGTTTTATAAACAAACTCCCTGTTTCTCCCCAGAGGTGACTGTCTGCATACTAACACTTCCTTTCCTCTTGGAGAAAATGTTTCTCTGAGCTTTGTTTTTAGTGCAAGTACTAGTAGTAATCATTGTTAAGATCCACTGTTAGAAATAACCACTCATTCTTTGGCCTGCGGAGAGTAATTATCAATAGCAAATGAAAAGAAAGAATATGGAGCCTGGAGATGTAACTCAGTGGTAGAACACTTGCCTAGCATGTGCAAGGCCCTGGGTTCAATCCCCAGCACACCACAAATAAAAGAAAAGAAAGAGTATAGATTCAATTTGTCTTCCTACATGTGTTTTTTAAAACTCAGCCTGGTTTTTAAAAAATTGTCAGGCTGGACAGGTCTGGTTTTTGTTTTATTGAGTAGTGTTTGTTTACAAGGCTGGATGAAATAAACAGTTTCCCAGAAAATTCTTCTTTCTGACTTAAAATACTTTTCACATTGGACAGAACTATACTGTTCCAGACACCTGCAAATATCTTCTAGGGAGGCTTCTCCAAAGTGGTGGGGTCAGGAGTGATGTAGGCTAAGCATCCAATTACCAATGCTTTCTGCGTGCACTAGTGACTCGGCTTCTTGGGACTGCATCTCAGTGCCTGGGCCCGGGGAGCAATTGCCCTCTGTGTTGGGAAAAGGAGGTAAAAAATAGTAAGGAAAAATGTAGATGGTGGCAGAGAGGGTTCTTGGCACAGAAAACAAACTAGTGGAGCAGCTGTGCCTTTTGCTTTCCCTTCCTCTACTGCTTTGCCACCTTCTGTCCACGTCTTACTTGTGATCCTGAAGCTGACATGTAACAGGAGGGAGGGAGATATAAACCTGTGACTGTCTTCTGTTGAGTCATCAATATGTTTGTAGTAGGCTGCAGGTGACTTTGTAAATGAGGAGCAACTGAAAGAGCCCCTTTTGCTGTGCCCACCCGCCCCGCAATCTGGATATTATGTCTCCTCTTGATAGATGGTTCAGATACAGATCACTGGCAGTTAAGGCTATTGTTAATGAATACCATGAAATAGTACAAGTTTGCATACTTTTCTGAATGCTGATAGCTTTGGTTAGTCAGCATCAAGGCCTTTCACCATTACCCTGGAGAATCAAGAGTTGATAGTGACCAAAAAAGACTGGGAATAGTGACTTTGGGCCATGATATCTGCCCTTGCTTCATTCATGTAATGGATGAAATCAGAAGTGATTCTGGGGACATGATGGGACAAGGACCTAACAAGTCTTAAGAGATTAGTAAACCTGCACCACTGTAAGGGAAACTGGAGAGACAGTGCAAGATTAGGTGGACTGACCCTTTTGACTTAATGGCATTCATTGCCCATGTGGTGCCTGCCCCTGGGAGTTCTTCCTTAACCTTGAGACTTTCCCAGCCTGGAATCTGCCACATCAGTCCTAGATTTGGTGGAACTCTCATCCAATATCCGTGAGATCCATGTGTTTCACCCCTCTTCCTGTTTGGAGTCATTCCCAATGCAATCTTGGACTCTGTATCCCAAAGATTCATGAATGAATATGGTTATTTAAGTGTATTAGTCCATTTTGGGACTCAGAGTGAACTGGTAGGGGCTTTACAGATCAACTGGTCTGTGACCCATTTTATAAATGAGGAAACAGACCTGAGAAGATGGAAAGAGTTACCCAAAGTCACAGTGGTTCTAGCATGAGTAGATCTAGTTCAGTCACCTGACTCCCAGGCCTAGCCCTTTCTACTCAGAGGCTAGCTCACCAAAGACTTATTTAATGGAATTTTGGAGAGGCCTTAATCCGGTGACTCCTTGGAACTTTCTTCTCTAAGTAGATGGGAAGCCTGTAAGAAGAGACATGGAGGCAAAGACAAGGGAATCAGCACTTAACCTGCACCCAAAGGGCCTCAAAGAATTTTACTAACTGGAGGTAGAACAGAGTGGGGAAGCTCCAGGTGGAGCATCTCCCCTTATTTGTTTTGGAAATTTTATAATGTCTTTGGAGAGTCTTCTAAGTAATTTTGCTTTTCTTAGCAATGTTGTGCTCTGTTTTGAGACATGGATTTTTTTTTTCTTCTAGTGTTTCTCTCCTGAGGCAAAGCCCAACACACCTGTCTTTTGTCCACTTCTCCAGCAAATTAGATTTGTCTCTGGGAATGTGTTTGTCACATATCAACCTACTGCAGACCAGCAGAGGGAGCTCCCATGTTGAATTTGTCTGTTAGCTATTTTTCCCCCTTTTGCAAAAAACTATTTCTTGGTGACATTTGAGAGATTTCAATAAAAATTTTAATCAGAGCAAAAAATGATGTCAAGTAGACTACAGCGTTTTGTTTTTATGGTAATGAAATTTTGAAACAAAAATGTTACTCTCTGATTGAGGTTTTGGGAGAATTGGGCCCATGACAGCTAAGTGTATGTTACACAGAAGGACTCAGAATGAGCACCTGGGGACACCAAGCCCCAGAACCCAGGCCTCATCACTGCTGCACATATCTTCTTGGGCTCCTGAACCACTACAAGCTGCGTACTAGAAGATTCTCATTCCAGCCTTCTCAGCTACCAGGTCATCTCACTTCAGGAAGGACAGGATGTCTAGCTAGCAGAAGCCCATTTGCAACAAGTGGATGTGTTTTCCAGTTCATCGGTTGTGACCCAGTGGAAAGAGGACCAGGAAACGGAAGTTGTCATTAAAGGAGTTGGGTCACATTTCTACTTCTGACCAAATTTTAGTCATGAGGGCGCTCCCTCAGATTTCCCAGTTTTAATTTGAAGATACTTTTTGCCATCAACTCCCATTTTTTTAGAAATGACTGGATAAAGTAATAGGACTGCATGCTGGGTAGTACCTTATTATTTTGGGAGATTAAAGTACAACCCTGTATTAAACATCTAATTTCTAACATCATCAACAGTTTTAGAAGTGATTGTCCAGTTCACTCTGAAGGCCACTGGTATTTGAATTTTACAAAATATGTAGGAAGGTTTCATCCACTACTCTCTGGAAGGTCTAAAGACAACATATAGCACTTCCTATCATGTCATGCTCACATATCTCTGCTTTTAGTCTTGTTGCTTATGGGGCAGAGAAAGTGTGCAGTCCTCTCCACATTCTAGAATTCGAGCATGATTTACCCTCCTCTAGATTCGGTCACAAAATTGGGTCAGAGAATTTTGCAGGGAAATAGGACTGGAAGAGAGAGTCCTGGTTGCCTACTGATTCTCCAGAACCCTCACTTGCCCAAGTTTCAGCAGGTACTTTGGAACTCACGTAGGCTGTTGTACAGCTTGTGATTGCAGAATCACCTGTTCTGTAGAAACAGAAGGTTTTGAGACAAACTCACAACACAAACTTCTTGGAGGTGTGCCCCTGGGGAGACCCCTTGTGACACACTGGAAAAATTTAAAGGTTAATCTCAAAATAAATACAGAAGTAAACCATGGGAAAGGAGACATAGACAAATAGGACAGGGAGATCACAAAGGGAGAGGTGGGCCTGGGGCTAGTAGTATGTGGGTTGCCTGCACTTCAGGGCTGACCCCAATACCACCACATCTAAGTATCTCCTCTGTCATTAACTACTGTTCTATGGAAAATACTGAGAAAGAGAAGACACGGAGACTTGTTTTGCATAGCAGGTATCTAAAGAATGAGAGGGAATGTGCACAGAGCCCCTTTGATAATCACCTGGCTCCGTAGAAGCTGTCCTACCCAGGTATCTGGTATAACTCACATGACAAGGAGTCTTGCTTTCCCCCAGACTCCACCTCCTATTCATCAAGCAGTAGCTAGTGTTATAATGGTGGTTAATCCTGTCAGGGACCTGTGATCAAAACCTCCAACCTGCAGGGAGGGGCTTTATCACCACGTGCAGGCCTGGCTTCCAGAAGTAAGGGAGATTATGGTCACTTCTGTGAATCCCAGGTTCTATCAGCTCATAACCCTGGCTCCCTTGTCTTCCAGGCCTGGCTCTCCCACAGGTAGATTGTCTTGCTCCCAAAGCTGCTGCTTGCAGCTGTCCAGAAGACCCAAAGCTTTAAGTTGTGCTCAGACATTGATAAAACAAACTGTTAATCCTCTGACAATTATTACATTTCCCTCTAAACCTGCAGCTCCCTGAGGCCAGATTGTGAGGAGAAAGTACTCCTTGAGTGCAGCAACTCCTTGACAGCTCCAGTCTTGTCTTGTTAGGCTTTCTAGGAGCATCTAGGTGAGTGCTTACAGGAGATAGGGGCAGGGGGACCAGATACTGTCCTCATAGCATTAGTCTCCTGTGACTGTGGCTGGTGCCTTCTGCAAAGAACACCAAGTCCCTTTCCTTTACCCACCCTTTCCTGTTGGCCTGGTCCTGTGCTGTGAACTGAGCCCATCAGGAGCATTCCAAGATGCTGCTTTTTCTAATTCCAGACAGAGCTCAAAATGTGGTTCTACCATTTGCAATCTCTGCAGCTTTGATTGAGCATGTTCTTTAACCCCATCTGGGCTTCAGGAAAAAGCAGCTAATCATTCCTCATATAAAAGACTTAGTAGTACCTGGCACACAGTTTTGGGGGGTGTCAGTTTGTTCTTAAAAAGCAGGCCCTTCCCAGGAGACTTGAATTTTCAATAAGGAGAAAGAATTGAGGACTAAATCCCAGTTGCCCATAGGGCAGTGGTAATTAAACCCCTGAGGACATACAGTATGTTTTGATGACAGTAACGGGGCTTCAGAGCCCTTCTGTGCCAAATGGAAAGTCAGCAACTGGAAAGAATGAGGGACCAGAGTAAGATGAAGTGACAGAGTGACCCCAACATTGCTGAGTGACAGCTCCTGCCCTACATCCAGCAGTATGGCTTCCACAGCTGTGCCAGCAGTTGGAGAACTTGTCCCCAAAAGGAAGTTCCCCCGCAGCCATGCCGGCACAGGCCTGCCAGCAGAAAACTTCCCCCTGACAGGAAACAAGAGTGGGAAATGACTGAAATCCCAGAGAGACAGCAGTGCCTGTTGTTGCTTTCCACAGAGCCACTGTCCCTGAACTTTCCAGCTGCTGCCTTATCTTACTCTCCTATCAGAGAAACTGGAGAAGAGAAGGACCCTCAGGTCACCCAGCCTGTTCCCTCTGGGCCTCTGGTGCTTTCTTCCCACAATCCCCCTCCTCGGGAATTCTGCCCAGCCTCGTTTCCAGGCAGTGAAGTTAGTATCTGGCCTCAGGGATTCTTCTCTTTAGTGCTACGATTGACACCCAGAGGATCCTACTCCTGGCTAAGCAAGTACTCTCTCTCTGGGTCCCTGTCCATCCCTTCCCCTCATCTCCTCTGGTATTTGCAGAACTAGGGAGCCCCTTAATAAGAAATGAGAGATGTAAGAATGACACTGGCCTCTTTTAATGCAATCCAGAGTCGTTTATCTTGGCCTTTTAGGGACATTTGCTCCTTCAGCCAGAGTGGCTACCAATGAAGCCCAAACTGCCACCAGTTTTAGGTAATAAACATGTCATGAAGAAACCAGAATCAGTCACCTAATGTGTGTCCATGTGGCCCTGGTCAGGGTCACTGAGCCCAAGAAGACTTCCCTAGAAATCAGTGGTGTCATTCATTGCCAAGACGGGAGCTGGCTCAGAGCAGCCACCTCTGAGGGCACAGGAGTGCTGCCTTCAGTGCCCATACTGTCTCCAGATTTCTTAGCATGTCCCATTTTGTCCTCCATGCAAAACTAAATCAATGGATCTTATGCAGGTTTTCTCTGACCTCACTGGCAGTATGAGCCCAGACCCGAGTCACACCTGTAAGTACTATGGGGTGGTTTGGGGGTTTTGCTGTTGTTTGTTTTGTTTTGTTTTCTCTCTTTTTGCAATACTGGGGATGGAATACTTCTACCACTGAATTACATCTCCAATCCTTTTATTTTTTATTTTGAGACAAGTTCTCATTAAGTTCCCAGGCTGGCCTTGAACTTATGATCCTCTTGCCTCAGCCTCCCCAATAGCTGAGATTACAGGTGTGGGCCACTGTGCCTAGCCTGTAAGTACTGTTCATGAACTTACTCCTTCCTTAGGATTATCAGCAAATGTGTGGACCAACTGTCACAGTCACATAGTGCAGACAACCTGGCGCCTAATCAGGACTCTTAATTAAATCAAACAGGATTCTCGTGACAGTTTCTGTCTTCTCTACTAAATTTGAGATTTTAGGCAAATTTTAACCTTGATGAGCCTCAGTTTTATTATCTATACATAGGAAGAATGAACATCTATCTCATAGGGTTCATTTACAAAAAGAAGTAAAAGGCTTTGCATAAAAATAGGCATTATTATTAAAACAGCTCTTCCATTACCTTCCTTTTGTCAGAGGGGGTTCTGGAGTGGCCCAGAGGCTCCTGAGTCCTCTCCATAAGTGTAAGGAGCACATAAAACATGGACTCCAGACCAGGACCCGACAAGAGAAACCTAAGGGTTTGGGCTTTGCTCTTTGGTTAGGAAGAAGAGCAGGTAGAGCAGGGTAAGTGGCTTGCAGTGTAGACTGAGAGGAAGCCCCTTTGTGGGGTCAGCAGGCCATCCACCAGGAGTTTGGGGCCCTTCCTTAGGCACAGGAACCACAGCACCATCCCAGAGTATGTGAATTCTAACTACTTTGAACACAAACCAGAGGTGGGAGAAAAACTTTGGAGTTACACAATGTAATCTTCACAAAGGAGAAAGTGAACTTTTCCTTGAAGAAAACCAGTTGTGACAAGGGGAAAAAGGAAAATCAACTCCAAATGGGATCATGTTTTATTCAGGATTTGTGCTGCCAGTGGGGAAGGCCAGAACCCAGTGACACGATGAGAAAGTGGGACACCCCAACCTCAAGCCTCATGCGTTCCGCCACAAAGTTCTACCCGCTTCACTGAGCTCAGCTCCTAGGGACCTCTAATGGCCCTTGATAGCAAACATAGTTAAAAATTAACAGACTGACAAAATTAAAAATGGATGGCAAGCAACCACTGTGGACTTAATCTGACACAGGGTGTTACATGCTTGGGTGCCCTCAACCCAAGTGGCGTCTTGAGTGAACTTGGAGATGTCTGAGCACATTTCACATGCCTGTTTGGAAGCAAGAGCCTGACTTGTGCTTTGGACAGACAGGAAAAAAGTCTAAGAGCCCAAGAGAGAAAACCACCCCTGAGTTCTTGTGTTTAATGAAACCCAGTCTTGATTTGTCTTAGCAGGAGGTACTCATGGTCCCAGGACCTTGCTCTTGTGGTCTAAACCTTGTCCCTGCCCCATCTTAGACCTCGGCAGTTCCTTGCCATCCTGCCTAAGAGGTTTGCAAAAGCAGAGAGCTGGGGGTGGAGCATGGACTTCTCCAGCCATGATCTTTTTGCTCACCCCTTTTATAGCAGCCAGGTTGGGTGAGATGGCAGGTTTAGCCTGTGAACCAAGTTCTATAAATCTTAACATTTTGCCTAGGTAGTAACAACTTGTTTTATTGTCTTAGGCAGGGAGTATCAAGATGCCAAACAAGTAGTAAAGAGTGCTGATTGCCTCTTGTACCCTGTGCATCTGCTCAGAGAGAACATGGCTGCCAGCATGGAGAGTTAGAGGGGTGTGGGGCAGGGGGTTCCTTTACTACTGATCCACAGTGGGCCTCGTTTCATGCAGCATAGCCATGCCTGAAAAGTCTTCTTCCAGCTGGGGTGAGTGCTTTATGAGAAATGGAGAAGGTTGCTGCTTAAGGAACCCTATAATTGGTGCCAAAGAGGAAATCTTTGCATTGCAAGTCATCACTCCAGTCTTTTGAGTGAGTTTGGAATTTTTAACAGCAGAGGATCCTTCCGGCTTGCAGCCCTGACAGTCTACTGAAGAACTTATCTGGGCTTTAATTGGTGATGCTGCCCAAGAGAAGGTCCAGAGAGGTCTGCAGCAAGTGGGGGCAGAATTGTCATTAAATCAACACTTTAGTGGCTCAGGGCAGTCATTTCAAGGTTGGGAAGCCCCTGGTGGGTTTTTCAAGGCTCCGTCTGGGGACAAAGGTAGAAACCTACCTAAGAATACCTAGGCCTTAAAAACTGACAAATCCAGGCTGGGGTTGTAGCTCAGTGGCAGAGCACTTGCCTAGCATGGGTGAGGCACTGGGTTCAATCCTCAGCACCACATTAAAAATAAATAAATAAAAAATAAAGGTTAAATTCTTTTTAAAAAATTTGGCAAATCCATTAGTTTGAGCCATTCACATAAAACGTTTGTTCAAGTTACTGTTTTTGATTGTTTTGTTCAAAGAACATCTGAATGTGCTTGCTGAGGAATCCTGCACCTGCATTAGGAAAGGTACAAGGAAATCCTCAGTGCCCTATACAGATCAGACATCCAGGACACCAACCGATTTAGTGGACTTCCAGTTTAATTTTACTGAGAGCTGGAGATGTGAATGCCACATTGGCACACTTCGGCTGCCTAGGGGGGCCTTCCTGACTACTATTTTTCAGCACCCACAGATATTAATAGTGGTTATAGAACTGAAAAATCCCATGGTCAGATAAACCCAGTGCTAGGTCAAGCCAAACAGGTTTCTTTATTTTGGAACTTCTCAGAACTTTTCATAGCTGCTTTGGGTCCAGAATCTGCTGAGGAGCACAGACTGTGCATTTCTCTCAAACATACCCCATTGTAGAGCATTTCTAGACTAGTCTTCTAACCATACATCTGGAAACCTTCATCAAGAGCATTGTCTAGGAAGTTCCAGGGAATGCTGATGGTTCTGGGACCACACTTGGAGAACCACTCTTTTCTTCTATATTCGCCAGAGAAGAAAAATAGCCAAACCAAAGGTTTTAACTAACAATAGTGACCATTAATTGGCCAATACCTGGTAAGCATTTCTTGTAACTGTTTCTAAATGCAAGTGTGCTCATGGAACTCAGTCACTAGAAAGGGGCTAGTACTAGGCAAATGACCTAGTGTCTTAACCTGTGCTTAGAACCCATAGGAGGTGGGAGGGATGGTACATTGAGCAGGGTTCTGCCCTATTGACAGGGTCTTCCTTTCCTTGGCATCATTAATTGGGAACATAAATTCTGTATGTGTTTTAATCCTCTGGGGCTTAGCTTCTTTATCTATAAATGGAAGAGGATGTATGTAAATTATTTTTAAGGATGCTCACTAACTCTAGCTTTCATTTTATCTTTGCTCCCAGTTATTTCTTTTCTGAGCATCTCCTACTCCTGTCCTGTCCTGCACTTGGAGGTGTTAGAGCCTGTGTGTTGCCTTGCAGGGGGCTCTGCATTGTAAAAGAGCATTCTGGGAGGAAGTGATGGGAGGATTCCAAAAGCCTGGCCCCTGAATAGTGGATTGTACAGAAACAACTGGTCTAGTAGAGAAGTTTCCCAGAGTCTTCCAGTTTGTTCACTCAGATTTCACAGTCCTTGTGAAGTTCCTAGTACTGTCTGTCCAAACTAAATCAGTGTCAGTGTTGGTTAAATATATTATGTTAGAGGTTCTTATGGAGACTTTAGAAGCCCCTGGGATTGTATGTAGGTTTGTGAATGTGTGAGTGTGAGTGTGTGTGAGCACACATGTGCGTTTTTCTGCAAACAGGATGAAGAAATGTCAAGGATCATTGCCTTACATGGAAAGCCAGCCCTTATCGCTACACAGGTGGATTGAGTAGGCTTAAACCCCTACTGAGCTATTCCTGGAGAAGAGTAACAGGGAGTCTACAGGGAGCTGTGGTTTTCCACAGTGTTAATGATGCAGCTCAAGCAGCTCCTAGGGAATAGACAGGAGTATCGTGGGGCCCAAAGCCATAGCAGGAGCAGCCCAAATGGGAATAAGGGGGAACCCTCTGATCACAAGACCTGAGCAGCTGTGATTAGAACAAAACAGCCTGTTCAGTTGCCCAGACTCCTGACTTTGCCACATAAACTCTGGTCCCATGTTGTGGCAGCAACATCCCTGAGAGGCTCAAACTCCACCTGATGGGCGCTACCCTCTACTGGAAGGTGTGTGTTACTGGGCCTCAGTGCCAGAAGAAGAGGGTGTCTTGGGTTGTGTTTGGAATACAGTGACAAGAGCCCAACCTGTGGCAAGTCGCAGTAGTCCCAGTCATGGGACACAAGAGTGATGAATTTTGTGATGAGATCTGTACTTCACCTGCCACCACGTTCCCCCTGAGGATCAGCTGGCCTGCTTCCACATTGGCATCCTCCCACTTCACCTCAGCTCAGCTGAGCAGTTATCCTGGACCTGCCCCTGGGAACCATCGTTCTTGTCACCTGGGATGGTCCCAGCCCAGGCTGATGGAACCCCCAGGACGGACGCATGTGCGACTGAGAGAATGCAGGGGCTGTGTGTGGGTAGAGAGGTGGGTGGAGAGCCTGGGTGGATGGGAGGTAAGGGGCTTCCTTTGTGCACTCACCTTCACTGATCCCAGTCCTATGCCATCCACTCTGCGGCTCTTCTCCCAGTCAGCCCTTCCTGTGCCCCTCTGAAACACCATCGCGTCTTGGCCTCCTCAGGGCTCAACGCCCCCACACCCAGGCAGCACAGCCACCACCGCACTCCACACTGACCCTGGTGCACATGGACCCATCCCCCTTCTACTGTGTGTCTAGGTTCCCAGCCCCCCACCTGTCCCAGGGGCCCTGTGTCCTGGCCCCTCCTTTACCACCTGTCTCAGGAAGGCAGCTCCAACTCTGCTCTCTGCTTAGTGAGCAAGTGGATTCAGATGCACAAAGCCATAAGCCATGGGGTAGGTACAAGTTTTTTCTTGTTTCTTTCTTCTCAACCCTCTTCTCCCTGCCCCTCTCCTCCCCCATACTCTTCTTACCCTCCCTTCCATCCCACATTTCCCCCTCCTCTTTATTTTTCTCTTTTCCTTTGCCCTTCAAACACCCCTAAATTCCCAAAGTAATGTACTTTTACAGGGGAAAGTGATCCTTCAACCCCTTAATTGCTATGAGGGCTAGAGGCAACTCTGGCCCTGCTCTGAAGGAGAGTTGGGGTCTCTGGTGACTTCCAGGGAATACAGCTTTGTCCTCTTAAAAAGTATTTGAGCCTCCTAGCTGGTGTCTGGTTTCTGGTAATATCAGATGTGCTTCTAAGAAGAGACCTAACACGGATGGCCTGGGTGATTCCCTGAGGTGGGTTCCTGGTGGAAGCAGAAGCTCAAACTGCATCCTGATCCCTTCAAGCCACATGTCCCAAATTAGGCCAGAGACGTCTACTCCAAGTTGGCCTTGTGGATGGAATCCCTCATTGTGTCCCCTGACTCTACACTGACAACCAGGGAGGACATGAGAAGGCCCATGAAGTGGAAGAGAATTCCAAGGGCTTAACCTGTAGGGACCGGCTTCTCTCTGGGACCCAATTTCTAGGCATCCTAACTTTTAGAATCAAGTTAGGGGATGTAGTAGAGCCTAGTCCTGAGTTCTGACCCACGCCTGACCCCACTGGACTTTGTGACCATTGTCATTTAGAATACCCAGACCACAGTTGGTTTCCTCACCTATAAAATGGAAGATGAAGCAGCAGATCGTCATCAAACCCTCAACCTGTAGGTCCTACAGAATTCTCATAGGCCTCCTGGTCTCACCGCTTCCCCTTTTCAGTCAGAATGGCTCCTACTTCAGCTTGTTGTTTTAGAAGTTTGAACGAGGCTTTCTCCTGCCACACCAGCAGGAGGTGCTACTTCCCACAGGGCCTTCCAGCCCTCTGCTGTGCAGCTTCCCCTTTTTGTTGGGATTTGCTTTCCATTCTCCACTCTTACCAGGGCTTCCTGTGTTGCTTGTCATAGTAGTGGGCAGGCCATTACTCCTCAGTACAAAAAGAGGAGCAGCAGTGAACAGGCACCTCTTCCCTCTTCTCAACAGCTTAGGGGCAAAACTGACATCGTCAATAGATGAACATTTGTTAAAAACAAAGTGCACTTGCTCTTGGTGTGCCAAGGACCCAGAACATTCTGCCAAGTAGACAAAAAATCACTCAATTTGTATTGGGACTGGCCTTTCCCTTTGGAAATGTAATGGAAAAGACAGGGCTGCTGTGAAAGCCTCTTTGCCCAAGGCTGTAGGCCCCTTTCCTCAGCAGAGTGAACAGAAGGCCCTGGGCACCAGACATCCCCTCAGTGCCAGGAAACCAGAACCCTTTTTCTTAAATAATAGGATAGAACCTCAAAAAAGTTTTTAATAGGCCACTGTCACAGAAAAGGTCAAGAACTGCCTGTTCCTTGTCAACACAGATAAGGAAAGGGAAATTCACTAGGCCAGACCATGCCTCATGAGGACTGCTAACTTTAAAAGGGAGGTTGGGTGCAGGGACCTTGGCAAAATTTCGGGTACTTCCCTGAGAGCTTGTACAGGTGTTCGTTCTCAGGACACTTCTCTGGTGTTTTCAGCTCCTCAGTGACAAATCCCACACAGGCCAGTGTAAGTGGGTACCACCTTGGAGCAGTAGGAAATTGGAAGAATTAGAATGTTGGCTGGGACCCCTGACTCACAGCTTTTCCCCATGTGTCTTTCCAGATGCGCTGGCTCCCTCCCTCAGAGGCTACTTCTCAGGGCTGGAAGTCCCGTCAGTTCTGCTGAATGCTCTGTAAGTATTTGATCTCACCGAGGAATGTGGGAAGCAGGTAGCAGGCAACCAATGCACAGGACTTTAAGTGAACAGCTGTTTTCACCCTTTTTCCACACCTACACTTTCGGCACTCTCTTTGGTTGTCCTTCTTCTAAAAACTAGAAGAACCCTCAGGTGGCAGGGCATCTCTTCTGAGAGAAAGTTTTCATCTGGGATTAGGGAAAGGTGTGGTATGGGCACTGCAGCGTTTGAGTCTAACTTAGGAATCAGATTCCTGTCTGGACCATATCATAAATAAGCAATCAGTGCTTGTTTCTGTAGAACAGGTGTCAGAAAGTTTCCTTACATAACTGTGGTTCACCTCCCACCATTAAACTCCTTCCTCAAGTTGCAGAAACAAGTCAACTGCTGAACCCCTGATTTTTATGCTGAAGGCAGTGTTTTGTTTCCACAGGCTTTCCTTAAGATTTTTTATCTTGAGGGAAACGATATCCAAAGTTGGCATCTTTGTGCCATTGTAGGCCTGACTTTGCTTCAGACAACTATCAAATGAATTTTTACTTGTAAATGTAGAATTTCTACAATAAGCTAAATTCCTTCTATAATACAGTATCTTGACTGGATTTCTGCTAAGTACAAGGCATCTTAGTGTAACTTAGTGACCTGTAACTTAGTGTGTTAATTTGGGGAGGCTGCTGGAAGTGAAGTTTTCTAGGTGTTACAGTGGAAGAAAAATGAGAAAAGGAAGAGACCAGGCCTTCATCCTGTTAAAAACATTAAGAAAGTCATGGCAAGCCCAGGCCTTTTCTTGGGGAGTTTATATTTTAAGATAAAAATCATTCCAAATAAAAGTAATGTTTCTTTTTCACTGTTGATTGAGAGTCCCATGTGCTCTGTTAGATCTCCTGAGGTCACTGGGTCTCTTGGAGACCCAATTGTGTGGAAAGAACTGGCATCTGGTGACCGGGTTCCACTTAAATGGAGACATGTTTAAGAGTGCTCACGGGGAAAGATGGCGGGAATGGCAGCACTAGACCTGGCCTTGTGCAGCTTAGTGTCCTCTAAAGAGGCATTTTCAAGGGAGCTGGGATTTATTTTCCACAAGTGAGTTGCCCTGTTGACCTGAAGTCTCAGTTGGTGGGTCACGTTACCTTCCACCAGACCAGGGAACTGCTGAGTGTGGACTTCGCTTGGCCAAGTTCTCACCACTCTGGGGGATCAGCACTTTCAGGCAAGCTCAGGCCCTGGCTCAGAAGGAGGCCTGCTGTCCTCCCCCAGCAGCAGTGATGGAAGTAGGACCAGAGTACAAGAGAGAGCCCAGTGGGTAGCTTCTGTCAGCAGTGGCAGGTGCTCTCAGAATGTTGAATCAGGAGAGAACACTTTGACTTTGGTGATTTCATTGGTGAAGCTGGCAAAAAATGGTGGCATAGAGCCTAAGGAAGGACTTTTATTTTTTTTAAACATTTATCTAGATCAAAAGGAAAACATTCATCATTAAGCAGTTTCGTGGGTTCCGTTCATAAAGATCCTTTATATTGGCAAATTGTAATTCTCTCCAGTTGCATTAATGGGTACCATCAACCAGAGATCCAGAGACAGCAATTGCTTCCAAGGGGTGCGACATTCAACGTATGGTGTATAAGAACCCTGTAAGATCCGAATCTGAATATGTAAATTCACTTGAAGATGAGGCACTTGTTCTGAGCTAAATGTGGATGGGTGGGCCAGACTCCTTCCCCAGTATGTGGAGGGTGTTGGGGAGAAGAGATGGTTAGGAAGGACCATGGACAATAGTGCTTATTGCTGCTGCATCCAGAGTTAGACCAGCTCAGCATGGATCCAGTATTCCACCTCCTTCTAGTTTCTTGGATCAGATCCTTTCCAAAATAGCTAATAATCCAGGCTATGTAATCCTAAGGAAATGTAATTAGTATTGGAAACCATGTTGTTGATGAGCTAATATAAACATGTTAGGCCAAAATGAGTCCATCAAAAAAAAAAAAAAATGAAAGGCAAGTGCCCCCACCCCGACACACACACATTCACATAGTAACATCACACTAGTCTCCTCAGTTTCACAGAGAGGGTTTGCTCCCCCGACTTGTTTTCTCTGCACAGAAAGTGTTACCAGAACCTATAAGGAGGGCAACAGCAATGCCTGGTATCAGGCATAGCCTACGTGCAGACTGGCGGGCACTTCTGATGGGATGCCATCTTCCAAATTCTGCTCTCCCAGAGGCCCTTTGAGGATTTTTAATTTATCCACTTTGTGCTAAGGAGAAATCAGTGACTAGACTAGAAATGTAAACTGAACTCTATTCTTGAAATAAATATGGGCTGTATCTGCTATGTGCTAGATATAAAAATGTGAAACACCAGACCTGTGCCCCTAAGGAACTCAAGTTCTAGTGGGGGAGAGTTGGGGGCACATTAAAGATGAGGGATTGCTTAGGATGTTCCAAGATCAGCCTGTGGGGAGGTACATCGCCTGTCACTGATGGGAGGAAGACTGTCTAAAGAGGGGTGGTCAGAAGGCTGGATGGTCTGGTGGTGTTTGCTCAGCACCTGGCCTGACAGGTGGTGGTTAGTCTGCCTACACACTCTATCCCCCACCCCTCATTAGAGTCTTGGTAACTGTTTGGTCCAGCTTGTGGCAGAGAACCTCAGAATACAATAATAATGATTGAAAATTATGAATTTCCCAGATGTGTTAAGAACAGGAAAGCATGAGCAAGTTTTTTGTTACTCTTTGCAGGTCATGAAAGTTCCACAGCTTTCCTTGTTGGATATCCAAATACAGTGAAACATTTTTTAAAAAAGAAGAGAGTTGGGGAGTTGGGGTGGGTGTGGGACCCTATTCTTAAAAACTCATGACCCTGGCCATGGACCAAGACCACAGCATAGAAATTATAAGCACATGTTGTTATGGCCTCACCAAATTAGAGAAGGAAATGGTGAGAGAGAACACCGTGACTGGAATTCAAAGCAGTTTATTCCTTACATTTTGTTATAGGAAGAATAGCTTAGCCAGTCTTTGGATATGAACATGAGAGCCTTGAGCATAGAGTCATCCTGCCCAGGGGTGGACATGGAGGTGCTTTATAAGGAGGGAAAAGCACAAAGTCTTCATTGCAGGCCCAGACAGCTGCTGTGGCTCCTGCAGTCACCCATGCCCTCTCCCGTAGAAGAAATGCATGTGCTGTGCTTTCACATTGCAGTGTGGCCAGAAACCAGGAAAGTTCTTGTGACTGATTAGTCATTACCCTTCTATCAGTCGAGGTCTCCATATCACATTTAAAAGCCTTAATATAATAAATATTCAGGGGACAGCTACAGTGTAACGGGGAGGAGATGGGCAATAGAATAATAAACACAGTAGGTCAGGTCATAATAAGTGTTATGGGAAAGAGGGAAGTCGGGCAGGAAGCCAACTGCTGTGGGGTCGACAGTCTCTTATTTTATCCTTGTGGCAGAGTTAGCAGGGTTGTCCTGAGAACATAGCACTATAGAGACCTGGCACTTTCCCAGTTTGATAAGGAGCTCTTTTTCAAAACAGGCCCCACCTTCTAAAGCTTGGAGAATAATGTAACTTCTCTGATCCTCTTGCTTCTCTCTTTGCTAAATAAAAGTATGTAGGCTTGACGGGCAGCAAGCTTGTTTCAGGGGAGACATCAGAGAGCACCTGGAAGAGGCAGCTGGTAGGTGCATGGCAGCCCTTCTCTGGGAGAGCTTTCTTGGGACAGCCTTGAGCACAAGCTGCAACCTTTTCCCCTCACCTGTTTCTCTGAGGCTGGCTGGCAACTTTCCCCATTAGTTCAAAGAGGGTGGCCATGTGTGAGACTAGGACACTGAGTCTCAGTGGCTCACAGCTCATTCCAGGGCCACCAGAGAAGCCTTGGCCTCCATTGTCCAGTTCTAGCCTCTCCCTACTCATTTTTACAAGGAAATTAAGAAGTTGTATGTATTCAGCAAAAAGTGAACAATGAACACATTTGGGATTCCCTTCTCTTGAAGAGCCACCTCCTAGGTCTCTGGAATGACTCTGACTCAAGCATGCTCCCTGCCCACCAGAACCCCAGTGTGCACAACTGTTGCTAATGTAACTACAAAGAGCAGCTTGTTGATGCCCTCATCCTTCTAGGAACACAGGGTGAGTTAAAGTGTCATCCTGATTAGCTCAGACTAAGAGGAATCTGACCATCAGTATGACTTCTTCAGTGATAGGCATCCTAAAAATGTAGCTAAGGATTGGGCAGGCCAGGGAGGCACCCTGGGCCTGCTGTTCCCAACATGACCCTGACCCTTGGTTCCTGTGGGAGTGTTGCAAGGGCAGGAGGGAGTTGGGTGAGCCAATTGGTTTCATTTGCAAGGATTCATATTTATTTTCCTGTACTCAAATAATCTGTCTTTTACTAGAAAATTAGAATCACACCTACTCATCATTTAAGTGTTTTTATAGTAAAATTCTGGGGGAACATTTTTTCCCCTTAATTCAGAGAAGACAGATGTCCTAGGAAGGCAATCTTTCCTTAAGGTTTACCCCTAATTTTTGGATGAGGTGAGTTTTAGCATAGGCTGTCTCCCCACAGGGACCTGGAGGAGCTGGGGGTCTCCCTTTGAAGTGGCAGATTCCTGTGCCAGCTGAGCCTGTGACTTATTGCAAAGAGCTCAGATGGTTTGCCACAGTACAACAGCCTCTGACTTGATAAAGGAAAAGAGAATCCACTGGGGTGAAAATTTGAGCTGTTTTGGAGAATAGAGCCATTTATGTCCACATGCATGGAGTTAGGGTCCTTTTCTTGGCACCAGGATTTTCCCCCCTTATATTGGGGATTGAAATCAAGGGTGCTTTACCACTGACCCACATCCCCAGCCCTTTTTTATTTTGAGACAGAGTCTCTCTAAGGTTCTGAGGAGCTCACTAAGTTGCCCAGGCTGGCTTTGAACTTGGGATCATTTCGCCTCAGCCTCCCAAGTTGCCACCACACCCAGAAGCACTGGGGATTTTGTGGAAACCAGCTGGCCCAGAGACACCCAAGCCTTCAGGAATTTTAAAAATGAATGATTTGCTAGGTCTTTCCACCTTTATGTTTCAAAATTCTCAGACCCTCGAGCGTCATAGGATGTGTTCACAGACATGATTCTTTTTTACTGTGTTTTCCAGAAGTTGCTTAGAGCAAAACTTAGTCATTGGCACATATGACAGCACAGAGCTCTCCCATGGCCTTAGGCTGCCCAAAGCTATTTGTCTAAGCAGTTCCTGTAGATGGTTACAGTTTTGTCTTCTCCGGGGCCTCAGATGCCATGCTTTTGCTTGGCCAGACTCCAGGGTGGCACCTGGGGTCTCGTGCACAGTCCTTGGGATCTCACTGTGTGACCGTATCTGTAGAGTCCCCATAGGCTGGACTTGGTGGCCTATGAGTGCTACAGCTCTGCCCTCAGTAAAGGAGAAAAACAGAGCACACTTCCCTCAGAGCACCCTCCCTGCCTCCCTGGCCCCTGAGAACATCCTTATTGTTCACCAAGCCCCAGTTCACTTTCTTGGCTGTGAGTTTTGTATGTCACTGATGTCATTCTTTACTGGCAGCTTGTCCTCAACTTAGCATTAGAGACCTTTGATCTCTTGGTCTTGAGTTTTCTCAGCTCCTTGCTGTCCTAACAGGCTGGTCAAGGCCCAGGGCCCACCAGCAGGAGTCCCATGGTAGGGGTTTGCTACGTGGTTAACAGGTCATCTCTTTGTTCATCCAGGTCCCAGGTGTGTGATGGCGGCTGCAATCTGTCTTGTGGGTATTAATGAGATCTTCACTGGTGGCGACTGTACTCCAGCTGTTGTGCAAAACTGGAGCTTGCTGGTGAGTTCCAAAGGCCAGTGTCAACCAGTATGGTCAAGATAGGCCCCAGCATCGCTTGAGAACCCCAGCTTCTAGTCTGAGTGCTTATCTCTCCAAGTGGTTCTGTCTAGTGCTCAGCACTGTCCTGTCCAGCCCCAGCCTGCTTAGGAAAAGTCATCAGGGATAGCCACCAGCCATTTTCAAAGTGCATCATGGCCTTCTTAGGTGAGGCTGGCACCATTAACATGCGGTTATCCAGTAGACCTAGACTCTTTCATCATCTAAGCCTTTTTCTGAAATCCAGCATATTGTTGGAAATCTATTTTAGATGTAGTATATATATTCCCCTACTTTACCAGTCCAATTACATTGAATATAATTCAGCATTTTTATGAGCCTCTTCTGAAGGGGATAACCACTTGATTGGTGTGACTGAATTAAGTCTGCAGGATTCTCCAGGAGTTCCTTTAGACTGCTTGGCTTTTCTAGTGAGTGATGATTTTGGTCATTTGTCTTCTTGCCAGTGTCAGCTATCACTTCTCAGTAGTCTTAAAAAATAATAATAATGTACATTCCCACACATGTCCTCCCTGCCAGGTACCATGTATTGGGACTTAATAGTATCTTTGGAAAATTTGGCTTGGAATAGCAGGAATGCCAGGAACTGGCAGACAGTCGTTTATATCTCAGCCCAAATACGGTGGCAGATTTCATTCCTGTGAAGGATCAGATTTCTGCTAAGGACAGAGGAAAAGCTAGTACAGCCCACAGAATTCATTATCACATTTTGAGGACCTAAGGTAACTTCATGCTCAGAACAGTCCCTTTCAGGGCCTGACCACAGGCATACCTTCAACCTGCCTGCACTTGGGTAGCTTTCTGGACAGGAAACAAGCTACCTGCATTTCAAGTATCTTTTCTACTGAAGTGTTTCTTCACTAACCTAAACTTACCAACAGCCAACAGTTTTCCACAACTCATCAGGCAGCTGGTATTTATCCTGCTAGTCTGTGGCCTTCTGCTTTGTTAGATTTTCCTTTGGTGTATGGTTCTTAGTAGTAATGCCCATGTTATTCTTGTTGGTATTATCACCCAAACTTTTTTAAAATATATATATTTTTAGTCATAGGTGGATGCAATACCTTTATTTTATCTTTATGTGGTGCTGAGGATCTAACCCAGTGCCTCACAGACGCTAGGCTCTACCACTGAGCCACAACCCCAGTCCCTCACTCAAACTTAAAGCCTTAGTTTTATTTTTTTCCCCTTCTTTGGAGAAATTTAAAGGCCAATTCAAAAGCCACCCATGCAATTTTTTGGAAGCAGGTTACATGTGTGTTTTTTTAAATGCAGTAAAGCAACTAAAACATCAGTCATTCAAGGCATATATACATGAGTCCAATCAAGGCAGCAGCAGCAGGTGATGAGTTCATGACAATGCAAGGACCTAGTGATGCAGGCCTGGTGGGAGGGGCAGAAAAATGGAGAGGTGGAGACTATGACTCCGTGGGAAGATGCCCCAGAAGTGCTGGCAAAGGTGTGTCAGCACTGATGGTGTTAGTTCAGCTTATGGTTCAACAGTTTCTGAGGCCATCCTTAGGTTACAGAAGGGAGTTTGGAGAAAGCTGTTTCTTCCAAATCTGAGGTCAAACTTCATTGCTTATGTGACCAACCTTTGCAGGGCAGAGAGGGCCTGACTGAGGGGGTAGACTCTCCGGCTGCCTCTAGAGCTGGGCCTTCTTTGGCTAGAGGAGCTGGAACAATGCACAGATGTAGCTAGCCAGCCTGCACACACTTGTTACTGTGGGCTGAGAAGCATAATAGGAGACTGGTGTCTTTGGAGTGGGGCAGTTACTAACTACAGAAGACTACTGCCCCAGAGATTCCATAGATTATGAACTTTGAACTTAAATTTTTTAAATGCTAATTTGTTTTATATTACAAATTAGTATCAGTGCTTGATTTTTAAAAAGTTAAGCTGACAGACATAAAAACCACTCTTATTAACATTTGCATATGATGTCTCCTGTTTATGTGGAGTTGGGTGGAGGAAAATATTCCTTATCTGACTTTTGATAAAAATGATTGTTAGCAGATTAAACTCTTGGGGAAGAAATTGCAAGTGATTAGGTCAAACAGTACACATACAAGGGAGGCATGGAAAGAGTTACATCTTAGAAGAGAAAGCTTACAGGACACCTGGACAAACAGGCTTTGACTTAGTTACAGTACATGTCCCCTGCTCTGTCAGTCAGCAAGCATCCTGACCCCACACCCATCAGCAGGTCTCCCCAACACTGAGTGCCACTCACTGATCTTTACATCAAAGGCAACTGAAATGTTTTAGAATTTTGTAAGCACTGCCCTTCAATGTCTTCAAATTCAGTGTACCTCAGACAAGTTCTTATACACATCTCTGGGTCCCACGCTTGCATATTGTAGTTGATCTCCTCTTGGGAAAGGTACTGTGAAAAGATGCTGCCCCCATCAGCCTGACTCTCTCCCATCCTGGCCCACTGTCCCTCTGTGGTGCTTTGTGTTCCCGGATGTCTTTAGATTCTGTTTAAAATGTCCTTGTTAATACATTCCAAGGTCTGAACTCCGTTCCTAGCTAAACCTCTTCCTTGTTTACAGGGACTGAAATAGCCACACTTTGACCTTCTGTTCAGCCTGGGAACATTGATGGCAATGTGGATACATTCTTTTCCCATGTGAGAATTACATCTGTATGGCATAGTTCTGGAAAGCTCAGAAAACTTTAGTCTTGTCTCCTTTCTTCTCTCCTTCCTTCCATGGTCCCCTCCCCCCACTTCAAAAGCTCAGCCTCTGTAATCAGCCAGTATTAACCAGAACTTTGCCTGTCTTCTTGTTCAGGCAGAAAGGATGGAGCATTGTAGTCAGGACCCGTGCTTATCACCCAGAAAAACTGGAGATACCTTCCCCTTCCCTCAGCAGTATCAGCTTCCTGAAGAAGGCATTGCCTGTTGAGGTGCTGAGGGTGCCACAGGGCTCAACTGAGATTGCCCCACCCCCACCCCCCGGTACAATCTCCTGGTGTTATCAAGATTAGGACCCAAGTATAGTGCCATATCCCATCGTGGCCTATTAACTCCTGTTTCATCTGCTCTGGAGTCCTAACGTCCAAATGACAGGGTTGTGTTTTTGCTGTATGCAAATGACTACATCTGGAGTTGAGGAAGGAGGAGATAACCTTTGGGAAGAAAGTAACAACCCAAGATAATCCCTGTGAAAGCCACAGTGGCCTGGACAGTGAGAACTCCGGCTTGGAGTTGGAGGAAGCCCTGGAGGCTGAAGGGATCAGGAAAGGTGAGTTGTAAAAGATAGGAGTGTGTATAACCTGGGCAGATAGGGAGCAGAACAGAAAAGAGAAAGTACAAAGCCTGGGACAGAGATTTTTGAGGGCCTGGAAGGATGTATTAGGGATCTGGGACTTGGAGAGTCACTTAAGAAACTTGAGCAGGTGGTAGGAAAGGGGGGTTAAGGAATCATCACCTTGCTCCCATTGCAAAATGGTTGGAGATGCACAGTAGCAGTTCATATCCAAAGAGGCAAACCCAAGGTAGTCGTGGCAATATTGGAAGGGAGCAGATGATATGAGAGAGCAGATCATGTGGACTTGATGTGAGAGATGGTACAGCACCCAGGGATGGATGTAGGGACAGAAATTGCCAGAGCAGAAGGTGGTCTTGTCTGAAATATGAAATACCCTGGAGGGAGGTGAGAGGAATAGGGAAAGAAATAGGGAAGGAATTGGCTATGGAACCAGAACAGGGCAGGGTTGGCAATGTGGATTTGCCCAAAAACTGTCAAGCTCACCAGGAGCAAAAGTAGACACAGCCAGGCACTGAAAAAGAGACACCAGGGGCTCCACCCACCCTAAACCAGCAGGCCCAACCTGGGAAAGGGAATTCACATGGTCCACTTCCTTCGCCTGCCATTTCTTCTTTCTTGTGGTCCCTGAAAGTAGCGTGACAGCTTTGGTTGCAGGCCATTGGTCTTGATTCCGTGTCACCATAGCTAGGCCAGCTGCTTTTCCACTCCAAGCCCAAAGGGGTGGCATAGCCTCTTCCATTCTGAGAGCACAGGGGCTGCCAGACATTGTCCCATGTGAATCATCCTGCAGTAGGAACCACTGTAGAGTGTTCTTCAGAAAGGGTTTCTATGAATCCACACATAAACCTTTGCTGAATGTGGTCAAGTCTAGAATGAAGTAGAACTCGTGAAAGAAGAAAACTGGCCTTGTCAGTTTCTTTAGTAAGCTGGTTTCACTCCACTATGACATACACTCCTTAGGAGTGGAATGGGTGGAGATGATACTGCTTCACATTGTAATCAGTGCCCTTGAGGGAAGGGAAAGGGCAGCAAATCAGGCAACTGAGAAAGTGAGTCAAACTAGGAGAAGGTTGTGGATTCACAAGGGAATCCTTGTTGCTACGACCCCCAAAATGATGCCTGGCCCCACCAATAAGCCCCATGCAACTCCAGGTCCCTGCCGTGGGCAGCTTCACATGACATATTCCTAGATTGTGGGGTTTTGTGCCCCATCTACTTCCAGGTAGAAAGTAGAGTGTAACAGACAGAAGACAGGTACCAGGAAGGGTCCTATTACTGGCCATGCTGAGTGTCACAGGCATGCCCCAAAGATGGGGTGCAAACAATCCCTGCCCAGGTTGATTTCTTCATTATAGAACATGTGCTAAGTGGAGGCTGACTCCCCACACCTGTGCCGGGTACCATGTGGAGGCAAAGGAATCAGAAAATGAGATTTTCCTGAAGCAGTCTATTACCTCGTTCACTCCTGGTAGAACCAATCACCGCTCAGAGAAATCTGAGGACGTAAAGGTGAAAGGGGGCCAGGATCACTTGAGCATGTTACAGCTCTCTAGTTTTGGCCTCTTCCCTATAGGAGACAATTTAAATGATGTGCTAGGATTAATTCACTTTTTGCAACAACCTGAATAGGTAGATACATACTAGCATAACACAGGTAAGGTTCAGGATATCCAGATTCCCAATCTAGAAAGCCTTGCTCTGTTTTCTCCCTGGGGATTTCCTAGGATGCATGGTAATTATACTGGGCCTTAAGACTTGCAAGCCATTATTTCTACCTATTTGTACGTCATCTAAAAACTAGGATTATGTAAAGGTATATTGTGTGTCAAAGTTCAGGTCCAGATGCAGCAGTGGTTTGTAGAGAAGTGTTACAAGATTATTCCATTCTCCATGTTGGAGTGTTCACCTAAATATTGTGAGTTCAAGATTTACTGCTAAGTACACAAATCCCCAAGTAATTCTACCTTGAACAGTCAGGTGGGTTGTTATCAGTAATGATCTGTTTTCTTCATAACCTTTTCTCTCACATAAGCATTTCCCCAAACAAAATCCTAGCATATACTGATTTGCCTTTGTGTACACCTTTTATACAAACACAAATATGAGTATTACATGTTGGCAAGAAAACAAAGCATTAGGTGTTGGAGAAAGAAAGGAAAAGTAGAGAGATGGTTTGTTTTTTTTTTTTTTTTTTTTTTTGGTGGGGAGGGTGTTTGAGGAGATATTGAGGATCACATATAGGGCCTCACACCTAGTGCTAGGCAAGCACCCGTCAGCTACATCCCTAGCCCTTTTTATATTGAGACAGGGTCTCACTAAGTTGCCCAGGCTGGCCTCAAACTTGTGAGCCTCCTGCCTTAGCCTTCCAAGTATGACATCACACCTAGCAATTATACAAGCAAGACCCAGAGAGGTAAGAGTCAAGGACTTCGATATTATTTGAAGGCCTTTTTTTCTATCACAAAGCAAAGAGAACAGCTTTTCTTTGCAACTTTAGGAAAGGAAGCCTTTAAAAGCTTCTGTTATGTAAGTATTGATAAGTGAATAAGTGAGACCGTTGATCCTCTTGTGAGTAGTCTTTACCAGGAGAATGTGTTTACCTACACAAACACACTCACAGGGAATCACTCTTTGAATTTTCCATGGCTTTCTCAGTCATGGCACTAGGAGAAAGTACTGCATGTGGTTTTGAGGTCTACTTTCCCAACATGTTTTCTTTGTTTCAGGCTTGAAAAAACCTTGCCCAGTTTTGATCCCTTCAAGACTTTGCCACAGCCTCTATCACACATCTGTTTTTCTCGAAGAAAAAAATATATATAATAAAAAATGTTTTACTCTTTTACACTGTATAATTGTAAGAAATAGTGTTATTTGTGAATGCATGGTGTGACATAATTTCTGTACAGTTTGGAGATATTTTCAAACGAAACATAAAAGAAGTCAACAGTAAAACCAAGAAAGTGAGTATTTTTATACCAAACATTTTAATTATGACAGGATGGATTCTTACACTGGGTTGGATCACAACTTTTATGCTAGACTTTTGAATGCTTGTAATTAAAAATATCTATTTTTTTTCTTCTAAAATAAGCTGCATGTTTGAGGCATGTTTCTAAATGGTTATCAAAATTTCCAACATTGTATTGTTAATATATAGATGCTGTCTGCCTGGCCAAAGTCCAGGGTACTTTAGTAATGTGGTGTTAGAACTGTTCTCTGCAGCCCTGGTCTGTGATCCCAGTTCCCATAGGATATCCCTGCAAGACAATCAAAGCTTCCAGGAGCTACCTTAATGGCATATTCACAACTGGGCAAAGAAAACTTGGGGAGAAATTCTTGACTGGAGTGTGCCCTTACAAAGCTCTGGCAGCTCCATCTATGACTGTGTAAGCTGTGTGTCAAGTACTGGGTTTCAGGTTTCATGTTTATGTTTTATGAGAGCACGCTCCCCTATGTGACTAACTCCCATAGCAATGCCCACTGCCCAGTGGGTCTGCAGTAGACCTATGAGGGAGGACCTTGGTTTGGGGGCTAACCTTGCCTTACTAGGGGCTGGCTTTACCAACTACAATGGGCAAATCCACATCTCCCAAGTGATTTTACCCAATACTTGGCTGAACTAAGCTTAGTGTTCAAACAGACCACGTGTCCCATGTTCTGGAATCCCAGGTTGCTTGTTGTGAGTTTCCCTACTACTCAGCACAAGGGGTAAACAAGGTAACCAGTGGCCATGTAGAGTACTGCTGGGCTTGTTTCAAAACAGTGAAAGCCAAAAAGTCAGTCTTGTGTTCTTAAGGTGACACACTCCAGAGTCTCTGACTACTCAACCTCTCCCTCTCCCACTTGTATAAAAAGCCATGTGTAAAACTATATTGACTTAAGAGTTTCTAACTGCTAATATAGCTAGACATAATCACAATCTTTCTTACTGATCTGCTCACTGTATTGAAAAATTCAATGTTTTAATGATTGTATGTTTGGTTTGGGGGTTTTGTTTGTTGCATTATTTTTCATTAGCAATAAAAATGTCAAGTTTTTAATGGTTATCACAACGAAACACAGCCAGGAGTGAGGGGCTCTTTTTTATCATAAATAAGAGGAGGGGGGCAGACCAGCCCAGATAGATCTGCTTGGGTGTTTAAGGGTCTATGCCCTCAGCACCACAAAGCTCTTGATGAGACTCCTGTACTTGACCCTAGGGAAAACAGAACCACTTCACCATCTATTATGCTTTTTTAAACTGTTTAAAGGTACTTTTCTATTGTTATTTTTAAAAAATAAAGTGCTTATTCCAGCTACCACACCGTTGCTTGACAAATTCTTTTTTTACAAGATCAGCCAAATGTGTCTCTCACAACTGCAGTCTTAGGGACCAGAAATTTATTTTCCATTTCAGGCTTTGGGACCAGCTAAGCACTGGCATGGAGAGATTAAAGGAAGAAACAGGTAGGAATGGAAGGGCCAGGGGATAACCTCTGCAAATGCACCACTTGGTCACTGTCACTGCTGCCACAAGCCACAAAGGAGCAAGGTAGATTCACACCTTTCTGAGATGCCTTCCACTGAATTCAGCTGACTCATCCACCTCAGCCTACAAAGCTATGGCTCAAGGTCATTCGAATTCTATTCAAGAGTCACTGATGGCATTATGCTGACTTAGCCAAGATGATAAGTTTCACACATGCGCTCACTTACCCTTCTCAATAACACCTAATTGCAAGCAATGGCAACAGCTACTGTTAACCTTGACTTGGGCACTGATGGTTTTGGTTCTGTTTTGGATCTCATATTTTCCAGAGGAGATAATCACCAAATGCAGGCCACCACTGCTACCTTTCAGTCCCTTGAACTCATGGATAACTGGAGAAAACATACAGGCAGCTTTCCACAGCCATGCCCAACTCCATGCCTATCCAAGGCAGGCTTGATCATGTGCCTTTGCCTTTAGCCCATCCACCAGCTTCCAACTCCGAAGCAGCAGAGATTGCCACACTGCTTCAGAATTGAGGGCAGCCAGTTTTATAGCCATACCAACCCAACAGCCATTACTGAACACAGTCACTTCCCAGATGATTTCACACAAGGGGGCCTGGGATGGATAAGTGCCTAATCACTGTGCAGATAGTCATGATGTGCAAGTGACAACACTGGATGGTATTTACCCGTTCAGTACAAATTCCAGTACTGTCCAAGCAGCTGAACACCAGCTTCATTACAGTCTCTAAAAATTTGTCTTTTCTGTCACTTTACTGAGAATGAATGAATTGTCTTTTAGAATCAGGAACACAGAATAAGAAAAAAGGCAGGTCTGTCTATTAGTTCTTGCTCCCTTACTAAATATCCCAAAGTAGTAGCCTCTATAGAAAGATAGAGCCATCTTTTGATTTCATTACCAAATGTACTCTCCCTTGTGAATACAAGACTGAACTAATTGTACAAACTGGCATCTAAAATAATACTCCGCCCACTTCTGTAACAAAATTACAAATTAAGGGAATTTGGAAAGAACGTTACAATTTGCAAATGAAAACACCTCCAGTTAATCACATCCCGGCTCCAGATTCACTGGATCTAGTGCTTGCATAGGTCCAGTGTCAACACCATTTTCACGGGCTAACTTGCAATAAATACTACCCCATCTCAAGCCCTATCACCCTACGGCATCCCTGAGTCCTGAGTTGTGTGGCCTAAGGAACATTCTAAAGAATGATGAAGGCATGGCTGAGGTCCTGGATTCTGTATCTCAATACACAAGAATCCTTGGTGTCCATGTCAAGGTTCCTTCTGAGGGCTCTGGACAAGATAAATCAGTGCTAACTTGTGGACAGATTTCCTCCTGCTTCCACATCACTGCAACATTCAACTGTGGAAAAAGCCCACTCTTGGGCAAGGGTTGTAGCTTAGTGGTAGGGTACTTGCCTAGTGAGGCAGAGGGTTCGATTCTCAGCACCACATAAAAATAGAATAAAGGTCCATTGACAACTAAAAATAATTTTTTATAAAGCTCACTCTTCCCTTGTTTTTAAAATATCAGCACATGGTTGCTCTCTTACTCTTCAACTCAAAAACCATTATGTCACACCTTCTAACAAAAACCAATTTTACATCCTTAGGCTAAAGAATGTTTACTACTAGTGCCCTGTTTTCTGAGGTACCCTCAAAATGCCTCCACTAAAACTAACATTGCAATGCTAAACAAAGTATCAATTTGATTAAGGTCTCCAAGTGCAGGGGTTGGGGGGCTTGTTTGTTTTTTGCAGTACTGGATATTGAACCCAGGAGTGCTCTACAGCCTTTCTGTTTTTTGGGGTTATTTTTTCCCCCATTATTTGAGACAGGGCCTCAAACATAACAATCCTCCTGCCTCAGCCTCCTAAGCAGCTAGGATTTGAGGCATGTGCCACCACAACTTACAGGAAATGTTTTTTTAAAGCTTCTGTCTGCCACTGTTGCAGGACATCCTAGTGGTACAAATGTTATTAATAATATGAAAGTTCCCCTAAATAAGCCTGGTTATGTAAGGAAGCCAATATATGATAAGAAAACTGCCTTATATTTTGACCCCTTGTTAGCTCCTCAGTGACACCTGTAAGTTCCCTTTCACTAGTCTCTCAGAAGCTCAAACCACCTGGCTTTAAGGTCGGAAAGCTTTCCACAAATAGTAACATCATTTGTCCATAAGTAAAAACAATATTAAGGCTTGCTTTCTGTACTGTCTTCACCTACCTCTCATATCTGAGTGGGGGAAGAAAAATGGGGTCCTTTCACTTGTCCACTTCAAAAATGCACTCTGACTGGGCTCATTAATACCATATTAGAAACCTGTTTAGTTCTGAGCAAAAACAATTAAGGCCTAAATGCAACAAGAAATGATGCTGAAGTTAAAATATTTACCTGGACAAAGGTGCACTTTTTCCCTCAAACACAGGTCTTGGGTGTGAGGGGCTTGGCAAGCATGTTAAATATCTTTCAACAGTCAAGTGCAAGATAAAACTTCTAGGTACTTCTGGATTCAGGCTGTGCTCTACCCAGTTATCCCCTATTGGTACCTTTATGCTTTCTTTAAAAAAAGAAAAAAAAAAATGTACAAGGCTTTGCACTGACTGCCCTGTAAAGTATGAGCCCTGCAAAGTTCTGGTTGAAAAGTCAGTTTTCACCAGGATCGTCAAACCACATGCTCACAAGAAGGTGCTGGCCCAAACCAGAGGAACTAGATCAATACTATAGCCCCTAACTTCTATAGGGGCCTATGACAACAGCCTTGTCAATTGCTGAACATTGACCAGCCACATATTTCACCCATCCAAGTACTAACCAGGCCCAAAACCACTTAGCTTCTGAGACTAAACAAAGTTGAACATGTTCAGGTAAGTACGGCTGTAGACCAGCCACATTTATTTCTTTTTGTTTGTTTTGTTTTTTTTTTTTGGTGCTGGGGATCGAACCCAGAGCCTTGTGCATGCAAGCAAGCACTCTACCGACTGAGCTATCTCCCCAGCCCAGCCACATTTATTTCTAATGGAAATCCTTTTATGAAGGAAAATGTGCTTTTTGTTCTTAAAAGAGGAAAAATGGAAGGTGGGGGTGAACCCAGATGATAGCCCTGATACTTTTTCAATGCCTATTTTACATTCATTTTGCTCCATGTTCTGCCCAGAACCAAGTATAAACTCTTAAGGTGGCACACCAAAATGAGTTTTTCTACTATCAGGCCCCATTCTGTATGGCAGGAGTTCTATCTTTTCTGGCTTAAATAAATCCGGCTCCGTTTACTTTTCCCTTCCATGATTGTCTGTTCAGAATTTGCGAGACAAGAACCCAGAGGAAATTGGCAAAGTAGGGAATGAAGTCTCACTCAAAACTCTGGTTTCATATTAAGAGGAAGACCAATAGCATAATGCCAGGGCTTATTCTAATTCTATTTTTCCAAAGTATGATTCCTCCAATAGTCACAAAACAGCCTAGGGACAAGTGTTCCAAAGTTAGTCTGAAAAAATGGTTTCCAAGAGGTCCCTAGACCTTCTCACCCCTATGACTACTACCTACTCTTTTCTCAGTACACACTGGGAAATGAATTCCAAGGACAGCAATGTGAGTGATAACAGGTCATTGCTGCAGAAGGCACAATGCTGGCCTCGGTTTGCTAACTGTCAGTGAAACCTCAGAAAACCCCAAATCTTCCCACAAATCAGCTGAAAGTAAAACAGTAGCTAGAGGAAGGAGGGGACATCGAGTTTCATCTTTTATGCCATTAACTGACAGGAACTGGGGAACTGATAAATCCAAATACCCTAGTCCTACATAACCACCTACATTCAGAACACGTTTTTACTGCCAGTGATTTCAAACAGTTCATATGAAAAATCCAGGGATGTACATTTGCAATCCCTCCCTATGAACACTGGGACTGGAAGTAATGGGATGTTCCTGCACTGCATTTTCCTAATACTCTGCTCAACAGGTTTAAAGTGTTCTTCTGTCCCTGGAGTCCCACCATCATCTGGCCACACTTAAAGGCTGTGACAGCAGTGGCCAAATGTTCATTTTTTATATTTTGTCCAGGCTCAACTACATTTCTCTTAGCTATCCCCTAAGAGCCTCACATGACTGATGAATTATAGATTAAATGCACTACAGCCTGACTTACCCTTTTAACTCACCCAGCCATGCCCATCCCCACATTTCTAAATGGCAGCAGATCCAACAGAAACAGGCAGAAATGAGAATACAACTTTAGCTTGGAATTTCTGGAGGATGTTTTTAGACACCCAAAAGAACTGCTAGAAACTCATTTCTTTAATTATGATCATCAAACATAATTAGGCTCCTATCAAATTTTCCACAAAGACCATATCCCCCCACACATTATCCAGTGATGCAATCTCAGTACTGCACCATGCAGTAATTGCATGTCACAAAGATTAAGGTTTATTAACAAAATAAAATGCAAATGAGTGAAACAGCTATGAATTTGCATGTTATTGGTTTAACAAAACACTTCATTTCTCTAGATCTCAATTTCCTCATTTCTGAAATGAGTTTTAGACAAAATAATAGAAATCAATTATCAGGCTAGTCCATGAAGTACTGATGTGCACAGGCTTAGCTAGAAATAATTAACAATACACAACAGGCTGAAAAGTATATTGTTTTAGAACCTGTGATGGAGGTCTGTCTCCTTGTAGAACAAGACAAAATATGTGAAACATCCAAAAGGCATCTCCCATAAAGTAGGGAGGTGTACAGACCACAGAAGCAGGCATTTGCTTGGAGATAAGATAGTTCTCAAGATGATGCAAGATGAGTTTCCTGTATTCTAAATTATCAAGGAGAGTCTCAGTTTGACATCTCATGTTTTGGAGCTTAGAATTTAGAAACAGATAAAGCCAACAGCACTAAATGGGTAGAAAGTGCATGTATAGGATATAAACTAAAAAGCAAAATGGCTCCTGTCATCTGATCAAAGGACTCACTGCTTTGGGTACCATCATGCCTTTTTTGGGAACACTAGACCTCATTTTTATAATCTAATACAATTTCAATATGCAATACAAAGCCACTAACACAATCACTCCAAAGGACCACAGCAGTCCATATAAAAAGCACAGATAAGGAAAATGGGCACTTTGCCACAGAAGGCAGAAGGACCACAGCAACTTCCCATTACCACTAAGAATCCACACATACTTGATGGCTGTCATGGGCTGGGCCAGTGATGGGGAAAAGTGGGTGTCTCCACCAGATGAACCTCAGGTCAAGGCTTGTGAGGGGTGAGACATGGTAAAGTTGATGTTCAGGTTGGCAAGACGACTCCATCCATCCTTGTTCAAGACAATACCAGAGCATTATTTTCTAAATCCAAGAAGTTATAACACTGATTTGTCCTTTTAAGAGATAACATTAACAATTATATTTAGTGTATCTTTATTGCATTACTTGCTAACAAGAGGCACGTCTTGTGTTACAACTGTGAAATGCATATGTTCAGTACCAAAGCAGACTCCAGTCTCCATAACATCCCAAGCACACACCCTGAGCAAGTCAAGGAGTAGAGCTGCTTCCTGCCATTTCCAAGAATGAAAAGAAACAAACAGAATTCACTAACTTCTTCAAAATCCTTCTACAATGATTTTATTATAAATATGTTCTTTTGGAATAAACAAATATTGCATTCAAGACTATCTGCCAACTTGCTCTAAGGTAATAAAAGAGGAAAACGGAACCAGGAACCATCTAAAAGTAGAGACAAATAGCAAAGACACCTGCATATTATGCTAAGCGCCTTTCTCCCAAGAAGGAACAGAAGGTTAACAGGGAATATCACATTTCTCATTAGCCTATTTGATTAAAATAAGCTTTGAGTTTGGTAATTTGCACTTGTTCTGTAAACTAAACTGCTCCTTGCCTCAGTCCTAAGAAGCAGAATGGGAAGACAGTCAGTCTTCAGATCCCGAGCATCAACAAGAAAAATCTTGATTGTGTGTTTGTAACTCTTTGTTCAAGACAAAAGTGTTCCCTATTTGCCAGGAGTAATGTCAGAGTAATCCTTCAGCACTCCAGCCAAGTGTTCGTTGTGAGTCTTAAAACGTCGCTTTTTCTGTGAAACAGGCTTTTTCCTTCTCTGAATAGGAGCCTAAAGGAAAAAACAGAAACAACAGTGACTCCCAGGGGTAGGATGGTCAGGATTTTTTAATAAATTAGCTCAGAAACCTGCAGCAAAGGACACAGGGTTTAGGGTCTTTTCCCCTGCTCTGTGACCCAGCCTCACAAATACAACCATCCACAGCATAAATGCCAACCTCCAACCAGACGCAGTATTTTCTGTTACCATGAGGTGTAAACTTCCAAAACTTACCAGAACTATTCTAGGCACTAAGTGGATAAAACAAAAGAGAGGCAGTGAAGCTCTTGGGTTTTTTGTCTCTGTTATCAAGTCTAAAACTATATCCACCATCACCAATTTAAAGGAGGGGTAGGGAGAGACCTGAAGTAAATACTGAGATATAGCAAAACAAATGAAGACACACAAAGATTTGTAATATTAGTCTCCATTCTGTATGCTTGTAATATTAGTAACACATGATTTTAAAAATCAATAAAGGGCTGTAATTACCCTCATTTTTGACAGATCACTGGCAATAAATCTTCCCTTTTGAGTCCTAAAAATTCACTGAATAAGACACAAGCACATACCCAAAAAGCCACAAAGACAAACTCCAAAGCAAGATGATGGCAAAGGAGACAGGGAAAGAGGCACCGCAACAACAGTCTCACATATTAGTGAATTACTTCCCACCTGGCTCCGTTCTTAGACTATAGGTCTCTAAGTTGTTGCTTAGCTGATACAAGGCAATTTACCAGTTTTTATGTGACTACTAATGCCTCCAATGAGAAGAATTTAGGTACTACAAAAACAAACAAACAAACAAACAGAACAGTATCTGGTTCCTAAGGGACCTGAAAATCAACAAGGGTAAGTCAACGTGATCAGACAGCAGAACTAGGTGACAAGTCCACAAAGCTCAAAAGCAAGGAGAAAGAAAAGCACAATTACAGCAGATGAAGATACAGGCTCACTGAGGCCCCAAGAGATAAAGGGGTATGGCTGGAGCTCAAGAGCTGGCACAACTAGGACAGGCTGAAGGGTGATAGGAAGCTCTCCCCAGCCTGGAGAGCAGCACCCAAGGGCAAGTCAGTTGGCACTCAGTAAATCAAACATGATCTAGGTTGCATCTGATCAAATCACTGGATAAGACACAGAAATAACTGGAAGGGGGATTAACTACCTGCTTTCAGAGAGCAGAACAGGAAGCAGCTAACAGTTTAGAGAACAGAGAATTGAATTGTTTTTCTAGAGATTACACACCACTTTCTTTGGTCCAGATTCCTGCATAGAAGAAATACCCTGTCGCTTCAAATATTCTTCAATTTTCTCCTCATCCATTGAATCCACAGTGACACTCCTCCACAGTTTCTGGAATTCTGTATTAACAAGAAAGTAGTGATTTTATCATTGATTTTTACAAGTTATAGCATCTCGGTGATCAAAATCCAGGCTTTGATATTACCACCTCTGGGCCTAAATTAGTACAACTGAGATTTCATTATAAAAACAAAAAAGGCAGACAAGAACATTCCAGTGCCAGACTGAGCAGCAGAAGGGCCTGGGAATAGAATGGCATCAGCACAGACCACGTCAGTGGTGCTCTATTTTTAGAGGCCAGTAAGTGAAGGGTGATGTGATAAAGCCTCCTGCTCCCTTAGGCCTCCTCTTTCCTGGGGAAGCAAGGCAATCAACACTCTCCTTTATTTCTAAAATCAGTTCCCTCCATTTTGGGTGAACAGTTCAAATTCCTATTCATCTGCCCTGAGCTCAGTATACTCCATTGTCTCTCCCACTGACAGTAAGAAATACACAGAGAAATGAAAAAGCTTTCTATGGAAGAGAGGTATCATAACAATTTATTTGCAAATTCTTAAAATCAACTAACTAATGGATTGGTGACTATGAGGATATAAAAAAAGAGGGCAACTGATATGGAAATACTGTCTCACAGCTCCTATGAAACAAAGAAGAAATGCTACTGTCCAGCCTACATCTTGTCCTCAGAAACCTCTGGTCCCTCTGCAATATCATTTTTGCAAGCCAAAAAGATCACAATTGAACCATATTCAGTGAAAGTCCTTTGCCTCTAAAATTCCCCTCCTAAAGACAGGCTCTAACAACTGGATTCAACTGTCAGCATCTACTTTCAAAAACAAAAAACTTCTAGTGATGGAAAAAATCACAAGACTCAGATATTCTGAGGAAAAAATAAAAGGGAAAGTCCCTAGCACTGAGGTGGTTCACTGAACCTCCAGTTCACAAAAGCCACCTATGCCCACCTGCCTGCCCCCTATTAAGACCCTCACCCTACCTCACCCTCCTTTCCTTCTAGGGCCATTAAAGTTTCCCATGGGCTTTCAGCACAGTCATTCACAAGCTATAAATGAAGTAGACACCCAACAAAGTGCTGAATTAGATTTTTTTTCCCCTTTGCCCTCTTTTCTAGATTCCTTCTTGTTTTCTTATTTCAGTAGAAACTGCATGGAGCAAATGATAGGGAAACAGAAATTCAGTGAATCTCTTGGGGTGCCCCACACCCTGAAGCTTTTGGTGCTAAGGACCAAATGCAAAAATATAACAATCTACTACCAATAATTCTACCTGGGCACAAAACATCTCTGAATAAGATGTTTATACTTCCACGATATATATTCGGCATTCTTTCTACTATTACACTCACTGAACTTTCATCTGTACACATTATAGACATTAACTGATGACAACTGTTTGTTTTCATGATTTTCTCAGTCTCTTGAAGAGTGAACAAGCTCCTGATCAGGGAACTCTATTTTCATCTGAATCCCATAATAGCAGGCACTGTTCCTAGCATGTTGACAGGTACAACAACTTCACTACAAACATATGAAATACTATTGTCCACCAAGGCCTAGACACCATGGGCCATTTTCTTTTTACATTTTTTAACATTTTTATTTAAAAATAATTTTGCTCTAATGAAAAGTTACAAAATTAGTACACAGAGTTCCTGTACACCTTATATCCAACATTCCCTAATAGCACCTTATACAACTATATGTCTATTGAAAACTTATAAATGCTGACATAATATCACTAATTGACAGACACTTGAAATTCACTGTTAGCACCAGTACTCCTTTCCTGGTCCAGGAACCAACCCAGGATCCCACCCTGCTCCAGTCATGTCTCCATAGTCTCTTCAAATCTCCCAAGAGCACCTAGTCTGTCTTTGTCTCTCATTTCTGTAACACCTCAAAAGAGGACTGGTCAGTTATATTGTAGAAGGGTCTTCATCTGGGTTTGTCTTACATTTCCTCAAGATTAGACTGAGATTTCTGCATTTCTGGCAAAAATAACACAGGAATTGAGGCTGTGTTATTCCTGTAAATGTGTCTTACTGTCAATATGTCTTATTACTGGAGTTGGTTAAGTGATTATTAAGGGGTGTCTATTAATATTCTCTACCATGAAGGGCTGGGCTGTAGCTCAGTGGTAAAGTGCTTACATAGCATTATGAGGCACTGGGTTCATTCCTCAGCACCACATAAATATAAACAAATGAAAGGTATAAAAAAATACAATAACCATTAAAAAAAATGATTCTCTGCCACGAAGCTATTAGTTTTTCCTTTGTAATTAATAAGTGTCTTATGGAGATTTTGAAACTATGCAAATACCTTATTTCTCATACTTTCACTAATTTTAGCATCTGTTTGTCAGTCTTTCCTACAATAATTATTATTTGCGAGTGCCTACTACAAATGATTTCCATCATTTCTTCCACAGCTATTTTATTACAGCTCTAGAGAGCTGCTCTCCCTCTAATTTGTTTTTTAATTATTTAAGTAAGGTTGCATGGACATAAGTCATCACTATCATTATTTATTTTGTTGTTTAAATGTCCCAGCTTTGGTTGGTTCTGGTGTCTCAGACTTGCCTTTCTGGGGGGGGAGAGGAAACTTACATTTTGGTACCAAAAGATGTTCCAGGATTATCTTGTATTTCCCCAAATTTGGAATCAATCATTTCTCCAAGGATTGCAGACTTGCTCTACTGAAGTATGGTATTTATGAACCAAGATCTACACACTTTTTTTTTTCACCAATTTTTCTTTTTTGAAATTAGAAAATACCAGAGAGCATCAAATTTGAAGATGCTTCATTTTAGCAGAAGATCCCCAAGTATCATGAAAATCAGGTATATCTAAACTCTAAGGGTAAATAAAATATGAAACATTTATGAAAAAGAACTGGATGCTAGATTTAGTGAGGTATAACTTATGTAAAATAGAAAAAAAACTAAAGTTCTAAAATTTTCTTAAGCAATATTACACAAAATATACACAAGGTGATACACAAAAGTGGAACCCCAAATGTCTGTCAGTTGAAGAATGAATAAATAAAATGTGTAAATGAACACAACATTCTTTTTCACTATAAGCATTTAAGGTTCTATATTTCCCTCTAAGCACTCAATAGGTGCACCCCATTAATTTTGACACACTGTGCTCTCACTTCATTTAATTCAACTTTTTTTTTTTTTTTTTTTTTAACTCCCTTGTGAAAATTTCCTCCTTGAACACATGGGTTAACTTGCTGTTAAATTTTCAAATGGAGAGTTTCCAAATATACTTATTGATTATTTTGAAGGTGGGGGAGTGTTACCAGAATTGAACCCAATGGCTTAACCACTGAGCCACATCCCCAGTCCTTTTATATTTATTTAGAGATAGGATCTCACTAAGTTCTTTAGGACCTTGCTAAGTTGCTAAAGCTAGCTCTGAACTCATGATCCTCCTGCTTCAACCTCCCGAGCCACTGGGATTACAGGCATGCACCACCATGCCCAGCTTGTTATTGGTATCTGGTCGAATTTCACTATGGTCCAAGCTTATCCTTTATATACTATCAATTCTTTCAAACACAAGACTTCTTTTGTGGGCTAGAACGCCATCTATCTTGGTGAACATTCCATAGGCACTTAAAAATATTACTGTAATTAGGTCAAGTTGGTTGGAAGCCCTACATCCTCATTTTCCAAAATTTGTTTAATTATTTAAAGAGAAGTATTATAGACTCTAATCTTAATTTTTGATTTATTTCTCCTTTTAGTTTTCTCCATTTTTAACTCATGCATTTTGAAGGTCTGCTGTTAAAGATATATATACATTTAGAGCTATTAAAGACTGTTGGAGAACTGATCTCTATTATGTGATGTCCCTCTTTATCCTCAGCAGTTTTCTTTGCTTTAGAGGAAGTCTACATTATTTGATAAAAAAAAACCCTTTGTGTTTTCATGGCACATCGTTTTTTACATCCTTTTTTCTTTTTACTTTTAACATCTCTCTCTCCCTCTCCCTCCCTTTCTTTCTTTCTAACCAGAAATTGAACTCAAGGGTACCTAACCACTGAGCAACATCCCAAACCCTTTTTATTTTTTATTACAGGCAGGCACCACCATGCCCAGCCCATGTTTTTATATAAAAAATTATCTTACAGACAGCACATTTAAGGACTTTGCTTTTGTATTCAATCTGAAAAATCTGTCTTTCTATGCTTATACCATTTATATCTAACATAATTATTAATATGGCTGAAATAAAACTGTCATCTTGCTCACTGTTTCTACCTGCTCTATCTACTCTTGTCTTTTTCCCCTATTTCTTTTTTTATTTGGATTAACTAAATATATTTTTATGGTTCTATTTTACCTCCGTTATTGGCTGCTTATTTATGCCTCTTTAAAAAATATTTTAGTGATTGTCCAAAAATTTACAATATATTTAATTAATCAGAGCCTGACCTCAAATAAACTATGCCATTTCTCACATAGTATAAAGATGTTACTACAGTATATTCAGAATTAGTCATCCTAAGCTTATTTTACTTTTGTGTGTATGTGTACATGCATGTGTAATCTAAACACAAAATATATTGCTGATACTTTTGTTTTATAGTCATCTTTCAAATCAATTAAAAATAAGAAAAGCAAAAAATTTATTAAGACATGAATCTTATATCTTCATTTATTCTTTCTCCAGCACACTTCATTATTTATACAGATCGAAATCTCTAAAGTCAAATCCCTTCTGCCTGAAAAACTTCCTTTAATATACATCTGGGGGGCTGGGGAGATAGCTCAGTTGGTACAGTGCTTGCCTTGTAAGCACAAGGCCCTGGGTTCGATCCCCAGCACCCAAGGGAAAAAAAAAAAAAAAAAAAAAATATATATATATATATATATATATACACATCTGGAAGAGCAGGACTGATGGCAATGAACTCTTTCTGTTTGTTTCTCTGAAAGAGTATTTCTCCTTCACTTTTGAAAGAGTATTTTTGTAGGGTAAAGAATTCTGGGTTGAAAGGTTTTTACTTGGGCCACTTAAAAGATGTCACTGCTAGAGTTCTTTACCAGTTATTAACATGTAACAAATAACATTTTCCAGGTTTTAATTTATATTTTAACTGAAGTGTTTTGACATGCAAGTTTATATTTTTATGCAAATGTAACCAGTCTTTTATCTTTTTGAATACCGAGGAAATGCCTTAATAAACCCTCTAAAGATGTCACTGCATTATCTTTTGCTTTGCACAGGTCTAATGAGAAGTCTTCTGTAATTCTTTGTTCCTCCATAATGAGTCTTTTCCCTCTGACTGCCTTTAATATTTTCTCCTTATCTTCAATTTTAGCAGTCTGAATAAGCAACACTAGGTGTTTTTCTGTCTTTTGTCTTATTTTGGGAATGACCTCATGTTCTCTAAGCTTCTAGGACTCTTGGTTTGGCATTCATTATTAATTCTGGATAACTGACCAATGGTCTTCAAGTATTTCTTCCATTCTCTTTCTCTTCTCTTTCAAAGACTTCAATTACACATTCAGACCATTTGATATTGTCCCACAGTTCATGGATGCTCTGTTACATGTTTTTTTTACACTCTCTTCTCTTTGCATTTTAGCTTGGATAATCTGTACTGGCTTATCTTCAAGTTCTCAGATTCTTTCCTTGGCTATGCCAAGTTTATTGATGAGCTTATTGAAAACATTCTTCATCTGTTACTGTGCTTTTCATTTCTGGGGTGTTCATGTGATTTCTTAGTGCCTTTCTCTAATCATGTCTGCCTTTTTTGCTGCAGACATTAACATATTAATCAGTTATTTTAAATTCCATGTCTGGTAGTTCTAATACCTATGACTTAAGAATATGGTTCTGCTAATGATCTTTGTCAATAATATGCTATTTTTCCTTGCTTTTTATACCTCAAAAAATTTTTTTGAATGCAGGATATCCTCTGTAAGACGGCCAAGACTGAGGCAAACAATCTTTATGCCTTGAAACAGGAGTGCATTTTCTTCTGCTAGGCCTCTAGTGAAAGGAGTTTGAGTCAATTCAGTCAGGACATGAGCTGGTTTGAAATCTGTTGATGCTGTGGTTACTAGTAAGGCACCACAGGTTTCCAATTCCTCAAGCCACACCTCATCTTCAGGGCAGAGGCTGTTCAACTTTCAGTTTTAGGTCTTCCTTCTATACTGTACCTCAAATGGTCTGCCTCCAAGTTCCTGCAACTCTCACAGAATTTCACTGTTACTCCACAGTTAGCCTCCTGAGGCATGCGGGATGGGTGTGGGGGGGTCTCTGATACTCTGATTAAGCCTCCATCTTAAGCATGCAATGAGTTCCCTGGTGCCCAGTGTGTGATCTTTTCAGTGTTTCTTCCTCTCCTGCTAAAGTTCTGAGCCCTGCATACATTGCTACTACCTCTCCCCCCAGGGTAGGTTTGCTTTTGGTTCCCTTCCCACAGCAGGTTTAAAGCTTTTGTCTCCGGAGAGGAAGTGGGGAGGATTCAGATAAGAGGCTTCATATCTATTCTGAAGTATCTACTCTTTCCCTCCTCCAGGCCTGTCCAGTGAGGAACACTTCCTTAGTACCTTCACTCTTGCCTCAATTTTCTACAAGAAACCTGTCTGTGTTGAAGAGACTGTGCATGGGAACACCAGTACAGCACCCTGGGTGTCTATGTTCTCTTGCTCATCGATGCTAAGTCTTTCACAATTCACTAAAAATTTTAATAGAATTCTGATTGGTGTTCGTTCTGTCTGTCTCAGGTAAAAAGTATTAACACCCTAACTTTTCATGGGGGTACCTGTCTTTTCTAAGATTTTGGGTTAGATGGCTGTCCTACCATTTCAACTGTCCAATGGATTCATGAAAACTATAAAATTGTACATTTCTGGAGTTTGTTGTTATTGTTGTAAGGGTAGGAATAATCAGTTCTCTAACATTCTCTATTCTAAAAGGAGGTTAGAAAGTCCCCCACTACCTACTTTTTGGTCAAACTTTAATGTGATGAAGGTGACTAGCTCATTTCACTATAAATATATGAAAGAAAATAACATCAAGTCAACCCCCGCAAACTTCCAACTCAGCAATAAAAACATCTTCCAAATTCCAATAAAGCACACAAAATTATTGCTTTAAAATTTATCACAGTTGTTGTAAGAAATGTCATATAAAATGCATTTTACTATACATTTATGAAATTCTAATTATTTACATAAAAACTGTATTAATTTAGAATATGCATTATATTACATTTGTGTAAAAATTCAACTGTGTACTTCTCTCTGCATTAAAAAAAAAAAAAAAAGGCAAATGGGGAAAGGTAGATGTGGCAAAAATGCCTTGTATTCATTACTTAACTTTACCAAGCCTGTATGTTGGCAGCACTGCAAAATTTCAGTTCCCTGAAGATCAAAACTATTTGCCTTTCTATCAGATAATGGACAAAGTTTACATATTGCAGGTCTCCTATGATACAATAACAGAGGCAACAATACCTCCTAATGACAGCTACTGTTTACAAAACTCATCTGTATATAAATGTACAATCCAAAATAATACACAACACTAAATTTTTATGGCATGATGGAATTAAAAGTTTATTAAAACAAAATTTTAATATTTCCTTTTGCTAAAAGAAATGTTAGTCAAGCCATTTTCAGAAGAAAAATCCCTGAATAAAAACACTTCTGTTTATTTATGCTTATTTATTTACTTTTTTGGCAGTGCTGGGAATCAAACCCAGGGCCTTGCACATGATAAGCAAGTGCTCCACCACTGAGCTATATTTCCAGTCCGTTTAGTGTACGTGTGTGTGTATTTTATATTCGAACCCTCACTTTTCCTTAGTTCAATGCTGTTGCAATATTTAAATGTTACATCTACTGTGTAAATGTATTATAGCTACATAAATACTTTTTTTTTTTTTTTTTTTTTTGCGGTGCTGGGGATCGTACCCAGGGCCCTTTGCTTGTAAGGCAAGCACTTTACCGCACTTTACCGACTGAGCTATCTCCCCAGCCCATAAATACTTTAAATGAACACTGAGGGGCTGAGGAGATAGCTCAGTCGGTAGAGTGCTTGCCTTGCAAGCACAAGGCCCTGGGTTTGATCCCCAGCACCGCAAAAAAAAAAAAAAAAAAAAAAAAAAAAGATGAACACTGAGACAGGAAAACCTTTAGAAGTAGAATTGCACAGGATTCCAAATTTGTTTTTTTACTTATGGAGAGATGAAAAGTGCTCAGCAGACAGAGATACAAAGAGAAAGTTTTTCTTTAATTTTACAAAATTGGTATAAGAAAGTAAAAATCAAAAACAAAATAATCTATTTTCTATGATGCTGGCAAAGTCATCTAAAAATACCCATTAAGCTGGGCATGGTGGCATATTCCTTTAGATCTGTCTCAGCTATCTGGCATGCTGAGACAAGAGATTGGCTTGAGCCCAGGGCTTCAATCCAGCCTCAACAACGGAGCAAGACCCCATCATTCATTTATGCATTCCTTCGGTGAAACCCCATCGTTCATTCATTAATTCATGCATTCATTCATGCATATACATATAAAGGCATACATAAAAATACCCATTACTGGTGAGGATATAAAGAAATGGATGCCTTTTCATATACTGCTGTAAAAGTATAAACTAATTCAAACTTGACAATGGACATTTGGTAGCAAGATGTTGAAAATGTTTAAATATATCTTTTGATCCAGCAATCCACTTCAAGGAAAAGTGCAAATACATGCACATACAAGGATTGAGCATCATTTCTAACAACATATAGCAAAAACTACAATAAACTTTCTATCTGTAGACGGTTAGAAAAACTGTGTTTATGTATACCCACAAAATGGAACACTATTAAAAAATAATGATATAGAGCAGCAGCAGACAAGAGCAAGGACTCAGAAGTGGTAGTGACTAGAAGGAGGGAAAAATAAAGGTAAAACTGTTTAGGCTCTTAGTCAAGAAGAACAAGTTACCACCAACAGGGGAAAAGTCACATAGTCATTGGTGGTTGTCATCAGGAACGCCAAAAACCAATACATAGGGCCTGGGGTTGTGGCTCAGAGGTAGAGTGCTTGCCTAGCACATGTGAGATATTGGGTTTGATCCACAGCACCACATAAAAATAAATAAATAAAATAAACGTATCATGTTCAACTACAACTAAAAAATAAATTATTTTTACAATACATAACTGCATATTGCAAATGTGGCCTCAGATTACTAAAATGGCTCTATGTCTTTGCCCTCTAATTAAATACAAAACTACAAAACCATGAGTCAATGATCAAACAGGTAAGTAAATAGCCAAATAAGGAGGATTAAAAACACTAGCATCTTATAAATTATATTTTCAATACTACTAATAGCAACATTGTTGTGTTCTTATATGCCAGGTTCTGTTCTAAGCTCTAGCCCTTGTATTACATAATTCATTTAATCCTCATAATAAGACACCATTATTCCCATTTTACAAATGAGGAATCTCAGAGAAAGAGTAAGTATTTTGTGTAAGCTAGTAAGCAGAGATGACATAAAAACCACAATTTCACTTCTTGGATGGTCTTCTTGACCACTGCATTCGTACTGCCTCTAAATGATTAAGATCTTGATTTAAGGAAAGAAATGCCTTTGTGAAATAAGATGCATTCCTAAGTCCAATATTCTGTGTTTACCTATTTGATTTTTAAAAATACTACACAATAAACTACCTCCTTACTTTAGCTATGTCTCATCTTAAGGACATCTGTGTCTATTACAGATAGAATCAAAGGTGAATCTGCAGTGTGCCACAAAGTTTGCTCACTCAGGGTTTCCTCTCTTCAGCCAAGACTGCCACCTACTGGGCTAAAATCAATATTAATACAATCAAAAACCAAAGCATGTTCAGAGTAAAACCATGAAAGAGAAAAAAAAGACAAATGTTAAAATGTGCCAATTTAACCCTAGGCCTTGCACATACCGGACAAGAGCTAAGCTAGAATACTAAGCTCCACTCCAACCCCCAAATGTGTCATTTTCAATGGGTCTTAAGTAGAAATACACAGTCTTCACACCATCAACAAAAACTCAGATGTTGAAAGCTATTTTTTAAATTGATGGTTTATGTGATCCTGACATGTTCAAGTAAATGAATGGTATTTTACCCTTAAGATTTCTGCACATATTTACCCTGATGTGTCTATAGCACTGTAGCACTGAAATTACAATATACAACATGTTTTACTATACAGACACTCCTCAATAAACCCATTGTAATTTGGAAATATCTTAAGTCGAAACACATTTAATACAATTAACTATGCTGACCATCACATCACAGCTTAGCAATACCCAGAACCCATGTCATTCTCCCTCCTCAGCCTGTAAGCTCAAGGACAGAAACCTTATATTCATTCATTCTTTCATCCATCCATCCATCCATCTGTTCATTCATTTTGTACCAGGGATTGAACCCAGAGGCGCTTAAACACTGAGAAACATATTTTTTAGAGACAGGGTCTCAGCTGAGTTGCTTAGTGCCTTGCTAAGTTGCTGAGGCTGGTTTTGAACTCTTGATCCTTGTGCCTCAGTCTCCCAAACTGATGGGATTACAGGCAAGCGTCACTGCGCCCAGCTACACTTATTCACTCTGATATCCCTTTTATCACTAAATGCAGAATGCCAAAATCTACAAAACAGAGCTTGAAGACAATGACTGCATTTCAATTTTTCTCTATTTCAAAAAAGTGTACCTTTAATTCAATTCTCAACCTTGGCAAGTTCGTCCCCCAGGATACATTTGGAAATATCCGGAGACAATTTTGATCTTCACACTGTGGGCAAGTTATTGCTAGGCATCTAAAGCCAGAGATGCTGACAAATATCCAATGTATAGGACAACTCTCTACAACAACAAAAATTATTCAGCTCCAAATGTCCAATCACTGCCAAAGTTGAAAATTCTGCTTACCTTCCACCATCTATCCTAGAAAGTATTAGTTAATGAAAAAATACAGACTACAATCCAATTGTGTGTATGGATATAGGTGTGTATTAACAAAGTACTTTGTGTACTGCTTTAATACACACTTCATTTTCTAGAAATATACAATTGCACACTGCATATTCATAGAATAGTTTCCTTTTGTTAAATCACAGAAAAGCCACACTTGGCATTTTTCAGATTTTTACCAAGAGTTGTGTACCACTTAGGAAAAACACTGGTTATGGTTTATAGGTTGTTTATATGTCACTCACATGAACCTTCTCCATGATTATACGGCATGGCAAATAAGAGCTCATTTATTTCCTTCCTCGTATTTTATATGATCTGTAATATTTTTAAGTTTTTCTATTTACCCTTTAGACTGTAAGTTCTATGAAAGCAGAAGAGTAGTCTTTTTCACTACTATATCCTCTATATTTAGCAAAATGTCTAGAGCACACAGTAAGAAATGAATAAATATTTGTTGAACAAATTCATGAATAAACATTAATAGATTATAACAAAGAATCCCAGAAAGTGTCAACAAGGAAATAAAAAATCAATAGTGAGTAAGAGAATGAACATAAATTATACAACTTCCAGATAAATGTTCAGGAGAATGTACCATATAACAAAGATAGAAAATATAAAATGAAAACCAGTACTGATCCAAAAACTTAAACATAACCACATGCCACCTATGAACAAAAGAATTCAGGTAGACTAAAAGGCAGAAATCTATCAGTCACATAAAATAAAAAACAAAAATGACAGTAATGGGAGATAAAGCTAAGACTTCAAGTAAAATTAAATATAATTAAGAGGTACACTTTATAATGATTATAGATACACTCCTTAAATAAACTGACAGCTAAGAACATACAGACACTAAAAATTCTTCACAAAAATATACAAAGCAGGGACTGGGGTTGTGGCTCAGTGGTACAGCGCTTGCCTGGCATGTGTGAGGCAGTGGGTTCAATTCTTAGCACCACATATAAATCAATCAATAAATAAAATAAAGTTCCATCAACAACAAAAAATTTTTAAAAATATATAAAAGCATTAACTATAGGAAATACTGAGGAAAATAAAAAAAAAAAAACATAAAAGTTGTCAAAGACTTTAACGCCAACCCAAATAAATACAATTTTCTCATACTAGACAAAGGGGCCAAAAATATGCAATGGAGAAAAGATAGCCTCTTCAACAAATGGTGCTGGGAGAATTGGAAATCCATATGCAACAGAATGAAACTAAACCCATATCTCTCACCATGCACAAAACTAAACTCAAAATGGATTAAGGATCTCGGAATCAGACCAGAGACCTTGCATCTTATAGAAGAAAAAGTAGGTCCAGAGCTTCAACATGTCGGCTTAGGACCAGACTTCCTCAACAGCACTCCCATAGCACAAGTAATAAAAGCAAGAATCAATAACTGGGATAGATTCAAACTAAAAAGCTTTCTCTCAGCAAAGGAAACTATCAGCAATGTGAAGAGAGAGCCTACAGAGTGGGAGAAAATCTTTGCCACTCATACTTCAGATAGAGCGCTAATCTCCAGAATCTATAAAGAACTCAAAAAACTCTACACCAAGAATGTAAATAATCCAATTGACAAATGGGCTAAGGAAATGAATAGACACTTCACAGAAGAAGATATACAAGCAATCAACAAACATATGGAAAAATGTTCAACATCTCTAGTAATAAGAGAAATGCAAATCAAAACCACCCTAAGATTCCATCTCACCCCAATTAGAATGGCAATTATCAAGAATACAACCAACAACAGGTGTTGGCGAGGATGTGGGGAGAAAAGTACACTCTTACATTGCTGGTGGGGCTGCAAATTAGTGCAGCCACTCTGGAAAGCAGTGTGGAGATTCCTTAGAAAACTTGGAATGGAAACACCATTTGACCCAGCTATCCCACTCCTTGGCCTATACCCAAAGGACTTAAAATCAGCATATTACAGAGATACAGCCACATCAATGTTCACAGCTGCTCAGTTCACAATAGCCAGATTGTGGAACCAACCTAGATGTCCTTCAATTGATGAATGGATAAAGAAACTGTGGTATATATATACAATGGAATATTACTCAGCCATAAAGAATGATAAAATTATGGCATTTGCAGGCAAATGGATGAAACTGGAGAATATCATGCTAAGTGAGATAAGCCAATCTCAAAAAACCAAAGGAAGAATGATATCGCTAATAAGTGGATGATGACACATAATGGGGGGTGGGAAGGGTTAGTGTTGGGGTTGGAGTTGTGTTTAGGGAGGGGGGCAGGAATGGAGGAAGGAAGGACTGTATAGATGGAGGGGAAGGGTGGGAGGGGAGGGGGGAAGGGAAAAAATGGCAGAATGAATCAAACAACATTACCCTATGCAAATTTATGATTACACAAATGGTATGCCTTTACGCCATGTACAGACAGAGAAACAACATGTATCCCATTTGTTTACAATAAAAAAAAAAAAGACTTTAACGCCTGCTCAGTCAGAACAAGTAGTCCAAAAATCAGTATGTACAGTAATATATTACATTTTCTGTTAAAATTAAAACACAGTAAACAACAAAAGTAACATAATCCAATAGTTACTTAACAAAGAAGGAAAAATATCCAAGTACACAAAAAGTTAGTAAATAATAAGGGAACATAACAGAAAATAAAACAAGTTCTACAGTCATACTCTGTAAAATTTTATGCTATTAAATTTGAAGTTTCTAAATGAATTATTTTACAAGAAAACAGTTTATCAAAATTGATTCACAAGATAGAAAAGTTAAAGGACACAGCCAAATATGACAGTAAGAATGTTTAAAAAATACAAACCAGCCAGGCACAGTAGCACACACCTGTAATTCCAGCTGGGAGGCTCAGTCAGGAAGATGGCAAGTTCAAAGCTAACCTCAGCAACCAGCAAGACTCTGTCTCAAAAAATAAAAAAGGGGCTGGAGTGGTAGAGCACTCGCCTAGCATGCATGAGGCCCTGGGTTCAATCCTCAGTACCACATAAAAATAAAGGTATTGTGTCCACGTACAACTAAAACAGCAACCTGGGTTCAATCCCTGTTACCAAAAAAAAAAAAAAAAAAGGGGGGGGGGGGGTGGGAGGGGCAACCAAGACACAGACACATTTATGGGAATATGCTTTCAAATCTTCTCGAATATAACATTCTCCTAAGGAGGGGAAATGAAAAAGGAAAGACATGTTCTTTTTATTAACCCAGCATAATACCATACAAAACCTGATGAAACACACCAAAAAAAGACTGACCAAACCGAAGCAAAAATCCTAAATATGTTTGTATAAAAATTCCAAAGTATATAAGCCAAGGGAAGGTTATTCTAAGAGTGTTAAGGATGGTCCAGTATTAAGAAATCAAGGAAATTATTTCACTATATATTATATGTCAGCAACAATAAAGATCTTTTCTTTGGGGGGCAAGGGATATCAGGGATTGAACCCAGGGGTGCTTAACTACCAAGCCACAATACCCAGACCCTTTTTTATTCTGACACAGGGTCTCACTAAGTTGCTTAGGGCCTTGCTAAATTGCTGAGGGTGGTTTTGAACTTATGATCCTCCTCCTGGCTCAGCCTCTGGAGCCACTGGTTATTAGAGAAGTACACCACTGTGCCCAGCTATGGTAAAAATCTTAAAAGAGGCAAATATATTTTATCAACTTGCCTTTCCAATTTCTTATTGATTCATTCAGTAACTTCATTAAATAAAAAATAACAAACACATCAATGTGTAAGATGTATAAGGATATTTGCTCTAACACTGTTAAATATTTAAAAATCTATTCAGCAGGTTCACAAGATGGAATACTAAATAGCCACCCATCATTTCAGACTACCTGCAATGCAGGGAATGTAGAACAAACATCAAACTACAAAACTTGTTCCTGGATATATGAGATTTTACTAACAAGCACATGTGATTACTTTTAAAATCTAAGACAAAAAGTGAAAATTCTCATTTTATTCCTATCAAACAAATAAGGAAATGAGGCAGAATTTAGGCCAATAAATGAAAATAAAGATAAATATTAAGGAACAGAAGTAAAAGAAAAAATCTAAGCAACATTACACAAAAGTAGACACAGAAAGAATACAGAAGGGACAGAATATGGTCACAGCTTAGTATAAGGATTACAAGAACGGCTAGGCCTGCCACTGCTAAACACGGTGTGTACCCCTAAAACATCTCCACTGAAATACTACCAAGAATTTCTATAGTTTCATGCTACACTCTTAAAGAGCTATACTTTTCAATTGACCCTTCCACCTTAATTCAGACATCTACTTACAGAAAAGATAGGCTACACTATGCTGCCATCTGCTGAGCAGACTTAACACTAAAATTTTCCACTGAGAATGTTTAAGTATGTTGGCTACTAAAGGCACCAAAGTAAAAGATGTAGACACTAAAACTAGAGGTATATTTACACAGGGAGAGAGAGAGATGTTGGACCACAGTGATAAGAATATCATTACACAATGTCTAGATTTTAAAAATCAAGAAACAGTAGCATCTGCATATTATTTAGCAATATAGAGAAAGCCACCAAAGAATGCAAAACAAAACTAAGTAGTTGCCACAAATGGGACTGGAACTAAAGAAAAGATATGCACATCTGCTTTCTAGTGTAAGATCTACTATTTGAACATGTGACACTTGTGGTAAGTTATTTTTTAAGTATGGCACATTTTTTTTTCAAAATGTAACTATGCCTAAGAATATGAGTTCTTTTCTAGGCTTTTTTTTTTTTTTAACTTAGAAGAATCTTAAATGTTTTTAAAACAAGAAATATATCTGACAATTATAAAGGTTAACACAAAGGCAAAATTACAAGGAAAGAAGATTAAAAGCAAAACAAAAATTGCTACGTAGTACCCAAAACTTGGATTAATAGGCACGTACTGCTACAATGTACAGAAGTAGTTCACTACTTGTTTACCTTATTTATTACAAACAGCAACAAACTGTTGTTCTGCAGCACAGCAAATTTCTACTTAAGTAACATTTATTAAGAACTAACTTTAGGGGCTGGGGATATAGCTCAGTTGGTAAAGTGCTTGCCTTACAAGCACAAGGCCCTGGGTTCGATCCCCAGCACCAAAAAAAAAAAAAAAAAAAAAGAACTTTATGAGTTACTCCATCAGGATTTTCACAAAAACACCACATTCTAGTTCCTGAAATAAATCAGTCATCTAAGTAACTTCAGGCTCAAAGTTCCATCTACTAGTACCACAACCCTGAGTATCTACAGCCAGATAAGATAACTAAGGCTGAGGGTGTAATCTGGTGATTGAGCACTTCCCTAACATGCACAAGGTCCTAGATTCAATCATCAGTAAAGAAAGAAAGACTTATTATTGCAAAAATTACATAATCATAATTAAGACATTTATTAACTACTAAAGAGACAAGAAACCCAGCAGGGTGGCACACAACTGTTAATACCAGTCACTTAGAAGGCTGAGGCAAATCTGAGCCCAACTGGACACAGTGAGACCCTAAACAACTCAGTAGGACCCTATCTCAAAATTAAAAAATACTACAGTGACACAGTCACCTCAATGTTTATAGCAGCTCAATTCACAACAGCTAGATTGTGGAACCAACCTAGATGCCCTTCAATAGATGAATGGATAAAGAAACTGTGGTATATATACACAATGGAATATTACTCAGTCATAAAGAAGAATAAAATCATGGCATTTGTAGGTAAATGGATGGAGTTGGAGAATATCATGCTAAGTGAAATAAGTCAATCTCAAAAAAATCAAAGGCCAAATATTTTCTGTGATAAGTGGATGCTGATACATAATGGGGGGGGGGTGACTTTGTAGAGGGAAATGAGGGAAGGCAGAAGGGGGAAGAAAATATGGTGGAATGAGACTAACATCATTACCCTATGTGTATTATTACACAAATGGTGTGACTCTATATCGTGAACAACCAGAGAAATGAAAAGTTGTACCCCATTTGTGTACAATGAATCAAAATGCATTCTGCTGTCATGTATAACTAAATAGAACAAACAATTTAAAAAATAAAAATAAAAAAGGGCTGGGGATGGAGTTCAGTGCCAAAGCACCAGAGTTCAACCCCCAGTACTGCAAAAATAAACAAGTAAATAAACAAACAAGTAAATAAACAAATAATAGACATGATTTCTAAGTGCATTTGTCACACAAAATTGCTCATTCAGTAGAATCTCTTTAATTTTGTCATAAAGCAGTGCAATATTACTACTATGCAAGCCACAGCAACAGTCTATTTGGAGTCTAATATTACTATTCTTCTCCATGTTATTTCTATATTGTTAGGACACTGAATGCTCCTATTACTTTTAAATTTTATAGTTAAATTCAGGTTCATTTCTTGTCACTTTACAACAAATCAAAAGTAATAAATTGCAGTATATTACCACCATATTTTTTTCTTGGTTTTGTTTTGTTTTTTGTTTTATTTTGTTTGTTTTGTTTTTGTGGTACTGGGGATCGAACCCAGGGCCTTTACTTGCAAGGCAAGCACTCTACCAACTGAGCTATCTCCAGAGCCCCACATTTGTTTAAATGGGAACTTCTGCTTAATCACTGAAGAAAATTTCTTGTCACTAAATTCTTCAGATATACACTTTACATAACTAATACTGACTCCAAATATTTAAAACTAAAATCCAAAATAACATAGCTTAGTATCCAACTCTACTACATTTTCAAAAAGAAAAGAAAAAAATTTTCCTTACCCAATTTGATAACTAAAAATTCCTGAGTTAAGAGAATACCAGTCACCAATGTAAGTTTGTTCTTTTCACACCCTGCATCAAGTTTTCATATTGATATATGAAGTGACATTTGTAAAACTATAGACATAGAGAAATAAATCCCTGTTTGGTACAGTTGAGTCAAAAACATAATGAACTACTATACTGTGATTGTAAGTAAGTACAATTAATCTAAAATCTTTTAAATCATGTATTTTGAATTACATTCTAAGAAACAACATATTAAACATTAGATGTATTCTAAGAGATGATAATGCTAAAAAACCAGTAACATTTAAATTATAACTGTATTATGAATATTATAAATTTTATCACACTAAAATTGCAATGTACTTACAAACTGAAGAAAGTAAAAAGAAAAGGCTCACCTTCATCAACAGAAAACTGACAGCTCTTATCATTGAAAAAAAGTATTTTCTTCTTATCAGGACGATTTACAAACAGTATCTGATCCCCTAAAGCCTTAAAGATAAAGAAAGATTTTTCAGTTAACTCCAAAATACCTTACACACAAAAAAATTTTTTTGCACAAAAAAGAATTCTGAACACAGTTTCAAAACATCTTTGAGTTTCTTTCTTGAACAGTTTTTTATATATATATATTTATATAATATATATTATATATATACATTTTATATATATATTCATATGTATTTTATATATATTTATATAATTTTTTGGGGGGGTGCTGGGGATCGAACCCATGGCCTTGTGCTTGCAAGGCAAGCATTCTACCGACTAATCTATCTCCCCAGTCCCAAGAGTTATATGTATAAGGATTAAAATTTTAAAACTTTCATTCCTTGAGGTCTTCCAAAGAACAAAAAGAAAAAAAATTTAATGGAATAAAATTCAATTAGTACTTGAGTCCACTGGACCCTTTTATTAATATAAGATACACTATGGGGTCTTTGCGTTCTTACTTTTCCTCCACCTTGAAATATTTTGCTGCTACTCATCATTACCAACCAATCATTTCTAATTGTTTTTAAAAAGCATTTTAAAGTGTGAAAATCATCTAGAAGTGTGAGGCACAACAGAATAGTCATTCTTCTTATTGCTTTGCCCAAGTACTGCAAGTATTTTAAGAAGCCATAAGCCAGGTGTGGTTGTACACTATACCCCAGCTACGTAGGAGGCTAAGGTAGGAGAATCATTTGAGCACAGGAATTTGAGGTCAACCTAGGTGATAGGGAGGCGTCTCAAAAAAAAGGGGGGGGGGTGAGGAGAGGGATGGTGGTCGCAGAGGGAAGAGAAGAAATCTATGAAAGATTGAAATATTGGAAGAGGCTCTGCTGTCTTTTAGCTTTCATTGAGCAAATTTAACAATTAGGAACTCCGTATCTTTCTACCAGCGGATAACAAGAAAACTGACAGAAGACATTTTACTGTTACTAGATGAATCAGAATATGAATGCAAAAAGTCAGATACCAGCATTCTAATGCTATCTAATGCAATTCATTGCAGAAATAAAGACTTCATGACAATACCACACAGTGGTGGAGCACTTGTGCAACACATGTGAGGCACCAGTTTCGATCCTCAGCATGCATAAAATAAAAAATAAACAAAACAAAGGTATCCATCTAAAAACTAAAAGAAAAAAAGGAAAGTAAAAAAAAAAAATCTCAATCTAGGGGGATGGGGTTACGGTTCAGCAGTAAAGCATTCGCCTAGCACATGTGAGGCACTGGGTTCCATTCTCAGCATCACATAAAAATAAATAAAAATAGAGGTGTTCACCTACAACTAAAAAAATTTTTTTAAATCTCAATCTTTAAAAAGAATAAATGATCATGACCCTATGTGCATATATGATTACATGACCTGTGTAACAACTCTACATCATGTACAACCAGACGAATGAGAAGTTATACTCCATTGATGTGTGATGAGTCAAAATGCATTCTACTGTCATGTATAGCTAATTAGAACAAATTAAAAAATAAAAATAAAGAATCAGGGGCTGAAGTTGTGGCTCAGTGAAAGAGCACTTGCCTGGCATGTGTGAGGCCCTGGGTTTACTCAGCACCACATATAAATAAATAAAAGATCTATTGACAACTAAAAATATATTAAAAAAAAAAAAAAATGCATGTCCAGGCAAGGTAATGCATGACTGCCAATGGTTGGGGAGGCTAGGGCAAGAGGATAAGAAGTTCAAAGCCAGTTTCAGCAATTCAGTGAGGCCCAGCAACTTAGCAAGACCCTGTCTCAGAATAAACAATAAAAAAGAGGGGCTGGGATGTGGCTGAGTAGTTAAGCACCCTATTCAATTCCTGGTACCAAAAAAAAAAAAAAAAGGTCAATAAGTAAACGAGATACTTCTAAGGAAAAAACAAAGTATTCTCATCCAGTTATTCAATAGAAAGAACTTCATCACACAATATATTTTAAGAATCTTTACCATCTCACTCTGATAAAAGGATGAAGATGATATTCTTTCTTCTTTTGCTGTGCATTTGCCAAAAATTACAAATATTTATTATGTCAAAGTCTCTCTCTCTCTCTCTTTTTTTTTTTTCCTTTTGGTAGTACTGGGGATTGAACCCAGGGCCTCACATGTGCTAAGGACACATGCTCTACACTGAGCTACACCCACGTTAAATTTTTATTAAAATGTATGATGAAGCTGTACTTTTGTAAACTATTCACAAAATGACTTGAAATATTTGAAAAATGATAAAATTAAGTCCATGGGACCCAAGTGGTAAAGGTTATAACTATATTGAAGATATTGCTGAAAGAAACTGAGGAAGACATAAATAAATCAATTGACTTCCATGTTCGTGGACTGGTAAACTTAATACTGTTAGGAGGTCAATACTACCCAAAGTGATCTACAGACTCAATGCATTCTTGATCAAAATCCCAATGACTTTTTTTTTTTTTTTTTTTTTTTTCCCCAGGACACAATCAGTCCTCTTTGAGCTGTTTATTAAGGTTTAAGTGTCAGGGCAGGGAGGCAGTGCACACACATGAAGGACACAGCCTTTGGTAGCATACATCTACAAGCTGAATACATTATCTGCACATCTCCCATCTGCAACAAGTAGTAATGGTCTCTAGGGCCTGGCAGACTTGGCAAAGACTAGGGCGACCCCTCCCCAGCACTCCCATCCTCCATAGCAGAAACCCCAGGGCACTGGGGCTTCCCACTTTACGAGAAAAGAATCTTCTGTGACCACAGACTCTCTTGTCCGGTGGCTTGTCCTGGCTGACCTGGTTTGTCTTCAGCAAGCACCACCCCTGGGACAGTAGCTGCTATCTCCAGGAACTCTGCCTCATGGAGGCAACCTCAGGATTCAGGCTGGGCACTAGGACAGGGCTCTGGGTTGCTCCCTGGAGGGACTCTAATGACATTTTTTGCAGACGTAGAAAAATCTACCCAAAAATTTATATGAAATATCAAGGAATTTCAAATAGCCAAAACAACCTTGAAAAAGAACCAAACTAAAGATCTCACTTTTCCTGATTTCAAAAAATATCACAAGGGCTAGGGTTGTAGCTCAGTAGTAGAGCACTTGCTTAACACGTGTAAGGCACCACATAAAAATAAATAAAATGAAGGTATCATATTCATCTATAAATAAAAATTTTTTATAATCACAAAACTACAGTAATTAAAACATTATAGCACTGGCATAAAAACAGACATATATACTAATGAAACAGAATAAAGAACCTAGAAATAAACCTTTGTTAAATGTTCTTCAAATAGGGTGCCAAAACCACTCAATGGGGAAAGGAAAGTTGCTTCAAGAAATGGTGCTAGGGAAACTGGACATTCACATGTAAAAGAATGAAGTTGAACCCTATCTTACCACCCTAAACAAAAAATTAACTCTCAATGGATTAAAGATCTAAACTTAAGACCCAAATTATAAAACTCACAGAAGAAAACAGGGGAAAGTTTCATGGCATTAGATTTGCTAATGATTTGGACAAGACACCAAGGGCATGTGCAACAAAATAAAAAATAGACAAATGGGACTACATCAAATTAAAAAAAAAAAAAAATGCACCAAAGAACACACAATCAACACTGTGAAAAGGCAACCTACACAATAAAAGAAAAAATTTGCAAATTATGTGTCTGAAGGGATTAATAACCAGAATATATGAAAAGCTCCCTCAACTCAACAATAATAAAACAACCCAATTCAAAAACAGGCAAAGGATTGAATAGACATTTCTTCAAAGATGATATACAACCATCAATAAATATATGAAGATGCTCAAATGCACTAGTTATTAGAGAATGCAAATCAAAACCACAATGACTGCCGGGACTGGAGGCTCAGGAGGCTGAGGCAGGAAGGTTCATGAGTTCAAAGTCAGCCTCACCAACTTAGTGAGGCCCTAAGCAACTCAGGGAGAACCTGTCTCTAAATAAAATATAAAAAAGGGCCAGGTATGTGGCTCAGTGATTAACTGTCTCTGGATTCAATCCCTGATACCCCCAAAAAACACAAAAAAACAAAAAACAAAACAAACAAAAAAACCCACAATGACCTATCACCTCACACCCAATTAGGATGATCATCAAAAATAAAAAGAAAAGAAAAAGTGTTGACAAGGATGTGGATAAACTAGAACCCTTGTACACTATTGGAGGGACTATAAAGTGGTACAACCACTACGGAAAACAGTAAGGCAGTTCCTCAAAGAATTACCATATAATCCAGCAATTCTACCTCTGGGAATATATATTTAAAAAACTGGAAGAGTTTCAAAAGAAATATTTGCACACATTCATAGCAGCATCATTTCTAATGGCTGAAATGGAATTAAATATCCATCAATGGATGAACAGATAAACAAAATGTGGTATATACATACAATGGAATATTAATTGGCTTTAAAGAGGAAGGAAATCCTGTCCATATCCTACAACACAGATGAATACTGAAGGTATCACATAAAAATCAAATAAACCAGTCACAAAAAGACTGGATGATTTCACTTATATGAGGTATCCAGAGTAGTCAAACAAAAACAGAATGGTGACTTGCTGGAGACTGTGGAAAGAGGGAAAAGTAGTTCTTTAAGAGGTACAGGGTTTCAGTTTTGTAAAATGTAAAAATTCTAGAGATCTTTTGCACTACAATTCAAATATACTGAACACTACTATATGCTTAAAAATGGTAAATTTTATGTGTTTTCTACCACAATTAAACTTACTTTTAGTTTTAAAAAAGAAAAGTAAAGGCTGGGGATATAGCTCATATGGTAGAGTGCTTGCATGCACAAGGCCCTGGGTTCAAGAACAGTAAAGAATAGATCATTCAGGTGCTGGGGTTGTGGCTTAGTGGTAGAGCACTTGCCTTGCATGTGTGAGGTGCTGGGTTCAATTCTCAGTACCACATTAAAAAAATGAATAAAATAAAGGTTCATCAACAACTAAAAAAAAAATTTTAAAAAAGAATAGATCATTCAGTACATCACCTTAAAATTAATGTATCCCATCACAAATGCGGTCTAGCCTAATAGGACTATGATAGCAGTTAACTGTTAGAAAATCCCCAAATAATAAGTACTAAAGGATAAGTAATCTGGTCACTGGTTTTCTTCCTTCTCTTGTTTTACTGCTTTTCCACAATCCTTGGTGTTCTTTGCTAGCACTATACGCTTCTTCAAAGCAGTGTATGATCAACATGACAATAATTATCTTCCATTTCTAAAAAGAACTGAAGCAATGCAAAAGATATTTAACTTAGGTATGCCAAAAAACTTGAGAAGTTAATTAAGATAGAACACACCTTTATATTTTTAAAAACAGAACAAAAATTCTGGGTTTCAAACAATTCAGAAATAAAAACCTGCTTTAAAAATAGAACAGACTGTGTACTTTTCTGACCCTTTCAGCTCTAATCCTAAGGGAACAGAGCCAAGGAAAATACAGTGTCAAAGTGACTTTACATCACGAAATTATTTAAAATGGACTAAGCAATTACTGGATTATGACATTTCCACTTTAGAAGTAATAAAAAGTCTAATGCATAGTAACAATACTGACCTCTATCAAAATTACAGAAAAAGGTGGAGCAGGAAACATAGTAGTCCTACCTATTAAGTTTAGATTCAGTAGTCTTACCTTTCAAGATGTTGAAAAAGTTCATAATTTATCAACTCTGGTGACATTTGTGTAGATTAAGTTAATATATTTTGAAGTTAAAAATCTTAGGAGGGTTCTACTTCTGGTAATGGCCAAATAGCTCCTCAAGGATCAACCCTCTGACAGAAAACATATAAACCCTTAAAATATTTTAAAAATCAACTACCAAAAGGAACTGAGAATCAACCCAAAACAGGTGGAAAGTATAGGTAGAAAGAGCAAGTCAGCTAAAACTCAATAAAATCCTCAGTGTTTCTGGAGAGAAGAACCAGAAAACAGAGGATGGGACAACCAGATGGAAAGTGAAAGTGGGAAACTCTGGAAAAAACTTGGTCAGAGGAGCTAAAAATTCTGCCCAAATCTTTTGCTGCCCTAAACTATACATGAATAAAAACTCTCCAAGAAGAAAAGAATGGATATGTCATATGTTACCCATATATAATATATGTCAGTATAACTTTTATTGACTGCAACTTTAGCACACCAAAGTAGCCACGTTATCAAGTGATGCTTCTGTGTTTTCATGCCTCTAGTTCCTCAGGTAAGCAATGTCTACTAACATTGTTGAAGGAGTTCTTGATTACAAACACAACTTAACAGAGAAATACTAACAGCTTTAAAGAAAACTTTCTAGAAATATTCTGAAGAATCAAATAATCATACCACTATAACAACAAAAGAGACCGAAGTTACACAAAGATGGCTACCCTCTTTCCTGCTCTATGGTACAACACAAATTTCAAGTCTTTGAGTGGTTCACTATAACCATACATACACACAGGTCTGAGCATGAAGAATAGAGACTTTAAAAATGACTTAAATACTTTTAGGTTAAAAGCAAGAAGATATTTTTAATTCAAATTATATTAAGACAAAGAAAGAAAAAAAAAGGTTACCTTGACAGCTTTCTGGGAATTGGGCAGTCCTTCTTCAATGTCTTCTAAAAGAATTCCTCCTAATCCTCGCTGGTCATGCTGATCTAAGAGCCTAAGTAGGGCTTTTTTATCTTTCAAGTTGTACTTGGGCTTGAAGGCATACTTCCCATCTATTACTTTAATTTTGGGATTGTTGACTAATGCCTGTAATAGTGACACAATTTGGGTATATCAACAAAAGGAAACCTCATATGTGTACTATTTATGAACATTTTCTGAAGAGAAATAAACCATTTTATCACAAGAGTTTTGTAGAAAACTGAACCCATATTCTTGAGGAAGACAAAACAATAATCAATAAAACACTTATTAATATTTAAACTGAACTGGGTACTGCCCATCCCACCTCCAAAGTATATAGATGCATTATAACATGAGAAACATTACCCTGGGATGAACAAATCAATAGTTGGTCCTCTTCACCTTGGTAACACTGGCACTAGCAGCTGTGGAAGGAACTAAAAAGAACTAGACTGGTGCACAAAAAGAGCTTTATCTAGAGGCTGGGGTTGTGGCTCAGTGGTAGAGCACCAGCCAAGCATGCATGAGGGCCTGGGTTCGATACTCAGCACCACATAAAAAAAAAAAAATAAGGTATTATGTCCACCTACAACTAAAAAAAAATATATATATATATATATATATACATATATATACATGTGTGTGTATGCATGTGTATATATATATATGTATATATATATATATATATATGAACTTTACCTACAATGCTAGTTTGAGAATGTAACTCAGTAAGGATGCAGGAATTACTAAATATAATTATGCTCCTAGTCAGTTCTTTCATACAGCTAATAGCAGAAGGAAAGTTCTTCAAGAAAGAGCAACTTTATTTATTCTGCAGTCGTCAGCCTAACCCTGAAAGGAGAAAGAGAAGAAATGCAGAAAGAAGAAAGGAGGGAGAATAGAATAGCAATATAATAAAAATAGTCTTTTATGTTGTTAAGTCTATGAAATTCCAGTATTAGGTAAACCAGCAATTTTAAATGTAGATTACCATCATTGTATATAACTAATATGTACTACCATTATTTGCAACATTCACACAGGCTGATTAAGTTCTTCAGGGCTATTCTTCTGGTAATAGCCTTGTAGTTTCTAAAAAACCAAGAGTTTCAATGATTAAGTGGTTCATTTTATATTATGAAAATCAAGAGCTGTATTTTGCCTGGCAAAATAAATTTAACCAAATATTATTTTAAGAATTTTATATTTGGTCTTTAGAGTCTCACTGGTCCTGGAAAGTACCCTCCTTTGTTGTCATTTAATATATAAGCTCAAAAGAACCAACTATTTGAATGTTACACATATCCCCACCACCACAAAAATAAATAATACAAAGTGCTATTCATTTCCAAATTAGCACCATCACAGTTCTGGGGTTTCTCAAAATGATATATGTTCACACACCATGTTCATAATCATCTTTCTAAGTAACTTTCTAAAGGCAGTAATTTATTAGCCATAATAGTAATAGTACAACAAAGCATCTTGCTATCCCTATAGTACCTAATGCTTTAAATTTCCTAAAACATAAAAAATACGATTCACAAGTACAAAAATTATAAATTTAGCAATTCAAAATAAATCAGTTATTCTGTAAAAATGAAAGTGGAATTGGTATACTGACATCTTCAAAACTTTTGCTAGTCTTAACCTCAAAATTTTTTTAAACGTCAGGCACAATAGAGCACATCTACAATCCCAGTGACTTGGGAGGCTGAGGCAGGAGGATCACAATTTCAAGATTAGTCTCAGCAACTTAGCAAGACCCTGTCTCAAAAATAAAATATAAAGGACTGGGGATGTAGCTCAGTGGTAGAGCATCCCTGGGTTCAATTCCTAGTACCAAACGAAAAAAAAAAAGAAAAAAATTTTAAACAAAATAGTTATTACATAAAATTACGCGAAAATCAACAAGTCAAATAACTTAGAAATGTGTATGTTTAACCAGGGATGGTGGCATCTCTGGAGGTTAAGGTGGGAAGATCACTTGAGCACAGGAGTCCAAGTCTAGCCTAGGGAACATAGCAAGATCCTGTACCCCCAAAAGGTAGATTTGTATATCATGTTTAGTGAACAAAACAAAGACCCTATAATATTAGTTCTTTTAGGAGAAAACTAAAAGCATTATCAAATTTCAGTATTTTAAAACTCTCCAGGGTCTGCAGACATGGCTCAGTATGGTAAAGCTCTTTTTTAGGATATGTAAGGCCCTGGGTTCAATTCCCAGCACTGACAAAAAACATACAAAAAAGAACTTACAGCAACTTTCTCTTGGCAACCAACTTTGTATGTGTGTGTTTTGGGGGATTTTACCAGGAATTGAATTCAATGGTGCTAAACCACTGAGTCACATTCCCAACCCAAAATCTTTTATTTTGAGACAGGGGCGCTCACTAAGTTGCTTAGGGCCTCGTTAAATTGCCAAGGCTGGTTTGAACTTTCAATCCTTCTGCCTCAGTTTCCAGAGACACTGACCAACTAATATTTTTATAATATTTTTGACTATTCTTACCTCAGTCATTAACCATTGTTTCTGCTTGAGTCCAATATCTAAATGCTGTGTTTCATCCAAAATTTCTTCTAAAGTTAGAGGATGTGTATCTCCTCGCTGATGCCGTGTCTATTGAGGGAAGAAGTTATCATTAGAAGAGTTTTTAAATGTTAGACGCATTAAATCAAAGTTATGCATAAATAAATCTTTTCAGGAATAAAGAACACGTATTATTTGAGGGAGCGCAACTCTAGTGATCAGAGCATTAACTAAGCTAGCACAGTGGTGCACACACCTGTAATCCCAGCAACTCAGGATGGTGAGGTAGGAATTGCAAGTTTGAGACCAGTCTCAGTAATGCAGTGAGACCCTGCCTCAAAATAAAATTAAAAAGAGCTGGGCATACAGCTCAGTGGGATAAAGCACCTCTGGATTCAATCCACAATATCACACACACACAAAAAAAACCATGGACAGAACCAGAATCAAACCCATAGCAAAAGATAAACAAAAAAATATTTACAATTCATATCACAAAGATCTAATCTTCCTAATATTTCAAGAGTTCCAAAACCTAACCCAAAAACACAGGTATTGAACCCAGGGGTGTTTCACCACTGAGCTACACACCCAGAAGCATTTTTTTTTTTAATTATTATTTTTTATTTTGAGACTGTCTCACTAGATTGCCAAGGCTGGTCTCAAACTTTGACCCTCCTACCTCAGCCACCCAAGTAGCTGAAACTACAAGTGTGTGCCAGAGCAAATGATCTTAAGCATATGAAAAGATACTCAACTTTCACTTAAGTATTTCTCACCTATTAGAAAAACTCCTAATGTCTGCCATTGGTAAGGTTATAAGGAAACAGGCCTTCACACAGACTGGTACAACCTCTAGGAAGGGCAAAATGAGTGCATTTTTAACCTTTTGACACAACAATCCTATCTCTATGAATTTATTCTACAGAAAATTAAAGTGACTGAAGGTTAGTACATGTTGGTTACCAAAGGAAAATACTAGAAACAACTCAAGTGGCCATCAATAGAGGACAAACTAAATAAACTGCAGCATATCCACTGTAGCCTTCCATACATACAGATGTTCAAAAAGAAAAGGCAAAAGTGCTCTATGTGCAAATTAGAAAAGATATTCGGGACAAATTAAATCTAAAAATATATGTAAATAACAAATGTTGGTGAAAGAAGCAGGGAAGAACAGAAAGTCTCATTCATTGCTGGCGGGAATACAAACTGCCAACAGTCACTCTGGAGGATAGTTAAGCAATTTGCAGGGGCAGGGAAAGTACTGGAGATTGAACTCAAGAGTGTTCTACCCAAGATACATTCCCAGCCCTTTTTTCTGTTTGGGTTTTGTTTTGTTTTGTTTTTTTGCGGTGCTGGGGATTGAACCCAGGGCCTTGTGCTTATGAGGCAGGCACTCTGCCAACTGAGCTATCTTCCCAGCCCTGTTTGGGGTTGTTTTAAATTTTATTTTGAGGTAGGGTTTCACTAATTTTCTCAGGTGGGCCTCAAACTTGTGATCCTCCTGCCTCAGCTTCCAGAGTAGCTGGGATTATATATGTGTACCAACTTGCCTGACTCAGTCTGACAGTTTCTTACAATCTGAAACACACTCTTACATTTCCATCAAGCTGGCAATCAAATTCCTTGGTATTTACCCAAATGAGTTGAAAATTCATGCACACACAAAAACCTGCAAGAGTATTTACAGCAGCTTTATACAAAACTGCTAAAGCAACCAAGATACCCTTCAGTAGGTCAAAGGATAAACTGTGGTACATTCAGACAATAGTATATCATTCGGTGATAAAAATAAATGAGCTATCAAGTCATGAAAAGGCATGGAAACAAGAAAAAGAAAAGACATGGAAGCTTAAATTCATATTAGTAAATGAAAAAAAGCTAACCTAAAAATGCTTCCTACTATATGGTTTCAACTATATGGATTCTAGAGAAGATAAACTATGGAGAAAGTAAAAAGTCTAGTGGTTCCCAAGAGTTAAAGGGAGAGAGGAAGAAAAAAGTAGAGCACAGAGAATTTTAGGGCACTGAAATCACCCTATGATGCCATAATGGTAGAAATGTGACTATACATTTGTCAAAGTCAGAGAATAAACGCTAACAGTGAGTTCTAATGTAAATTAAGAACTTTGAATGATGTGTCAATGTAGGCTCACTGATTTTAACAAATGTACTATTTTAATGTGGGATATTGGTAGTCAGAAAAGCAAGAATATGGTGTAAAATCAGTTTTACACTTCTGGGGATATTGGTAGTCAGAAAAGCAAGAATATGGTGTAAAATCAGTTTTACACTGCTGTGACAAAAATATCTGACAAGAACTCATTAGAAGGAAAAAAGTTCATTTTGGGATCATGGTCTCAGAAGTTCAGTCCACGTTTGGCTGACTCCATTACTCTGGGCCTGAGATAAGGCAGAACATCACGGCAGAAAGGCATGGGGAAGGAAAGCTGCTCAGCTCATGGAAGCCAGGAAGCAGAGAAAGAGAGCAAAGAGCCAGGGACAAGATAAAATGAGCACAATCCCCCCATCCCCAACACCTACCTCCTCTAGCCATACCCCATCTGCCTACAGTTACCACCCAGTAATCTATTCAAAACATTAATCCACCAAAGGATCAATCCAAAGCTTATTAGGTCACAACTCTTAGGATCTAATCATTTTACCTCTGAACATCCCTGCATGAGCTTTTGGAGGATACCTCATAACCAAACCATAACAGGGCCAGAGGGAGAATTCAAGAATTCGTACTTTCTGCTATATTTTGCTGTGAATCTAAAACTGTCTAAAAACTAAAGTTTATTTTTCTAAAAAGTAAATGTAAAATAAAAAGCACAAGTAAAAACATGTAGTATGAAACTTTTTAAATAGAAAAAGGTAAAAATAGTAATATATAAGGCTAGGCATGGTGGCACTTGCCTAAAATCCCAGTGACTCAGAAGGCTGAGGCAGGAGGATCAGAAGTTCAAGACCAGCCTCAGCAACTTCGGCAAGACCTTCAGCAACTTAGCAAGACACCATCTCAAAATTTAAAATAAAAAGAACTGGTGATATGGGTCAGTGGTAAAGTGCCCCTGGGTTCAATTCACAATACAAATGACGACAACCACAACAACAAAGAACAGGAGCTGCAGGTAAAGTTCTGCAACAGAGCTCAGACTTTGAATATGTGAGGCCCTGGAACCAATATCCAGCACCAAAAATAACAAAACAAAACATATTTTTCTTTGTTCCTGAATAAAGAACCACTGGAAAAGTCACAAGAAACTGATAAAAAGAGATTAACAAGCAGGACAAAGGAGAAAGGAAATAGGTTTTTCAGTGAAAATGAGACTTCTTCCTTTATTCTTTTTCACAGTATTTTACTTTTTCTACTAGGAGATACACTGCTAGGTGGTTGTGGTGGCCCACACCTGTAATCCCAGCAGCTCCAGAGGCTAAGGCAGGAGAATTGCAGGTTCCAAGCCAGCCTCAGCAACTTACAGCCTGTCTCAAAATAAAAAATAAAGTAAAATAAAAAAGGGCTGGGGATATGTCTCAGAGGTTAAGCACCCTTGAGTTCAATACCTGGCGCGCGCGAGAGAGAGGTGGGGGGGGAGGGAGGGAGGGAGAGGGAGAGAGGGAGAGAGGGAGAGAGAGAGAGAGAGAGAGAGAGAGAGAGAGAGAGAGAGAGATATGGGGGGGGAGGTGTTCTTATTCAAAATAAAAATAACTCTCAAAAAAATTTTTTTATTCAGGCTCTAACTTCTATCTCGTTGGGCAGATTATGGAAAGTCTCCAGTTTCTAAAACTAGAATAATCACTTCTCAAAACCAAATGTTTGGAAAGTAGAAAAAGACATAAAGCCTAACACATCACACACAAAAAAAATTTACCAAGCATTTGCTATTAATTCATTCACTTATTTATTCAAGCACTTAGGGGTAACTGTTATGTTCTGAGAATACAGCAATGAGATATACTATGATATGAACTACTACTTCTGCCTTTCACAAGCTCCCAACAGAGAAATGAATAGGTTTTAACTTAATGTATGTTAATAGGTAGAACTTTGAATGTGACTGGAATAACAAAGCAAAGGGAGCAGCTATAGTACAGGTATCCTAAGAGGAGTGCACGCTCTAGCAGTATACAAGTCAGTCAATCTGGATGATTCCACAGAAGCTTTACTAAATATTTAATCTAAAATTTCCATTTAAAAATTATGCTTTACTAATATTGATTATATAGGCTGACAACGGTACCTCCCTTGGCTTATGCCAGATGATTTATATTTCAGAGGGTGACCTGCATGGAGAAATTCTGATACAAGACTGGAAAGAATCTCACATGAAACAGGGACTGGCAAACAAGGTCTCACTCAACCCTTCACTTTCAGTACTCTGCAACACACTGTGGTTTATCTACTATCAGATGAATTGTGGTAAATTCTATTTTAAAAAGAAGATACTGTACAACACTTTCATAAAGCTTTAAGGAATGATTACTTAAAGTTAAATTATAAATTTCCTTTTGCAAAAAGGCAAATATTTCAAATCTGCTAGATATTCTATAAGTACAGAAGTTTTGCCTAGTTTGCAATTATCTTAAAAATAATTATAATCAACAATCTGTTCCTTCAAAGTAACACTACCATTTTAACAATATGTGAAAGCAACAAAGGAACTGCTTTTTGAAAGAATTAATGTAGTGAACAGAACCCTTTGAAAAAGATTGTTTCTGGAAATATTCCCATCATTATGATTTCTAAGTTTCAAGAGCTTAAAATGAAAAATTCTTTTATCTACATATCTTTAAAATTTTAGAAATAATTTTCTAACCTTTATGTTTCTTAATTTTCCAAATAAATTCCCTTGAAGTTTACAATTTGTCAAAAAAAATATATATATATAATCCCTTTTACATGAACTGAAATATAAAAATGAAAATTACTTAGCCAAATAGACTAGTAGGTGAGATGGGATTTTAAAAATTGGGGTCCTAGGCTGGGGTTGCAGCTCAGTAGCCTACCACATGTCAGGCACTGGGTTCAATCCTCAGCACCACATAAAAATAAAGGTATTACATCCATCTACAGCTAAAAAAAAAAAAAAAAAAAATAGGGTCCTAACTTGGTAACAGTGTTCAGTACTAGACTGAATAATTCCTCCTTTCCCCCAAAGACTATATATCCAAATCCCTTGTGTGGCAAAAGGGATTTATTTTGCTAGTGACTAAATTAAGGATCTTCATATGGAGACACTGTTGTGAATTACTGGGGGAAGGGGAGACTGAATATAATCACAAATGTCCTTATAAGAGAAAGAGGAAGACAGAAGAGTCAAAGTGAATAAAAGGAGCTACAATAAAGAAACTAAGAGGGTGTAGGAAAGGGCCATGAACTGGGAAATGCATATGGGTTCTAAGAGATGACAAATGAGAGGAATGCTCCCCTTAGCATCCAGAACCTGTCTACACCTTAATGTTAGTCCAGTGATTAGACCTCTGATTCCCAAAATAGAAAGATGATTTTATAACAAATTGCCAGAAGAGTAAGCCACTAAATTTGTGACATTTGTTATAGCAGTATTAAGAAACAAATACATGTACTCTCTTCCCTTTTAGATCTATAAATGTTTATAAAGGTTTTTATATTTATGACAGCAATTAAAACAAAGGATCTAAGCAAACTAAACTTAAAATGAGGCCATCATTTCATAAAAAAAGGTTTAATGAAGATTTTTTCAGACATAATTACACTTGTAATTCTGTTTCAGGTCAACAAAGGTGCTTTTTATACTGTTAAAATAATTTAAGGAAAGCCTTTATTCTTCCTTTTATCTCAGTCTTATAAATTTCTATGTTTGTGCCAGTTTGTAACATATATAATGTATCATCGGTATAGTGATACATTAGTATATGCATAAATAATAAACTAGAAAAATTTTTAATGTTTTTATTAGTATATTATAGTTATACATAATAATGTATGTGTTTTTTGTTTTTTTGTTTTTTTGGTTTTTTTTTTGTTTTTTGTTTTTTTTTTGTTTTTTTGAAACCCTGGGGCACTCAACCACTGAGCCACATCCCCAGCCCTTCTTTGTATTTTATTAGAGTCAGGATCTTACTGAGTTGCTTAGCACCTCGATTTTACTGAGGCTGGCTTTGAACTCCCAGTTCTCCTGTCTCAGGCTCATGGGCTGCTGGGATGACAGGTGTGTGCCACCATACCCAGCAGTGTGGTTCATTTTGATATCATACTAAATTTTAAAAAAATTTTAATAGAGGTGGCCAATCAAAAAATGGTTGAGATCAGTACAGGAGACTTTTGAACGTATGGATCTGGAAGTATACACCCTAAACCAGAAAGTGAAGAACAGTCAAAATCTTTCAAAATCATTGTTCTACATTCTCCATTATCGATAATTATTAATTCCTTTGTCTCCTTCACATAAACATTTTTCCCATTATCAAATATCACCATCAAATATAAATTATCAAAAGGCCAACTAAGCCTAGAAATACAAACAATAAGAATGAATACATTTCAAGATACCAGAGTCCCAAGAAAAAAAGCAGCAGCAACAACTCAAAAAACAAAAAAGCACTGGCCTTGCATTACTATTGTTGAATTTAAAATAAATGGGATTTTTGGAATCAGAACAAGTTCAAACACAGAGTAATCAATATATAAAAGCCTAACCATTTTTTACCAAGCTATTTAAGTAGAGAAACAGAGTTTCTCTACTTAATATATAAAAGTCTAACCATTTTTTACCAAGCTATTTAAGTAGAAAAACAGTTATCACACTGTCAGGAAAAGTTATTATAACAAAATGAGTGAGAACAATAAGAACACAAGAAAAACCCAAACTTATGTTCTTATTTCTTTGCTTTTAGACCTGGAATTAAAAATGAAAATCAGAAGAGCACTTATGGGGAGCACATGTGGGGAGTTAAAAGGCATACTTAGTTTTCAATGAAGAGGTACTATCCATCTTTGTTAAATTTCTTCCTAGTTACAGGATGACTACTGATGTACTGCATATTTTTTTTTATTTATCTTTTAACTTCAGACTGCATTTTGATTCACTGTACACAAATGGGGTACATCATTTTGTTTCTATGGTTGTACACGATGTAGATTCATACCATACGCGTAACCATGCATGTACATAGGGTAAAGATGTCTGTCTCATTCCACCATTTTTCATACCCCCTCCCTTTCATGATGTACTGCATATTATATTTCATTTACTAATTTTTCCCAGAAAATTTATTTTTGTAGATTGATCTTTTAATGCAGGTTCTTCTGGCTTGTCTATGTACTTACTGATGCTATTTACAGTTTTATTTCTTCCTTTCCAATTTTTACGTTACTTATTTTTTCATACCTACTGCACTGGCTAGACATTTGATTATAATACAAAATAGAAGTTGTTGCAAAACATGGATCATTTAGTAATAAAAGTAAAATAAATTGTGAAGTTTTCATACGTTTTACAACTCAGTTTTTTCACTTTAGTTTTATAATTTATTAGCATTTGCATTTTATAAACATGTCTGACAGTCTAGTGTGATGATTTCTAAAGATGAGATTTGTAAAGGAAAGATTCCAAACCTAGGCTCGTGAATAATTCTAATAAGGTTAGTAATAAAGAACTATAATCTTCTGAGCCATTTTACCCATCAATGTGAGACAGAAACAAAACAAGAGTCTACTACTACAATGAAAAGAACTAATTGATGAGTTTTACATGTGCTGTAATCCAACATGTTTTAATCTACCACATACCATCTATGCAAACAACATAAAACAGTTTCAGTCAAATTGAAAAGACACATAAATATAAATCTCACCCACTAGACAAGTCAAGATAAGTACAAGAATCTCAATTCAAACAAAGTAAAGCTTTTGTGTTTTTTTTTTTGTTGTTGTTGTTTTTAAGGGCTGTAGATATAAAGTGGTTAAGCACTTGCCTTGCAATGGATGAGCACTGGATTTGATCCCCAGTACCTCAAAAAATGTCATATCCAGAGAAAAGGATCAGAAAGAATGGTAGGAGTAGCAGAACTTATTGCCCAGAATAAGAGTGAAAGGGGTAGGAATCACACAGATGTTGGAACATAAAATGACAGTGGAAAAAAAAACACCCAGCACAGTATAAGAAATCAAAAAAGTTTCACTCTCAAACAGTGACCTGTCATATACTAAAGAAGAGATTTGTTTAATAAACTCAGAAGTGACAGCTTATCTATTCAAATAGACAAATCAACAGACTTCACCAATATATGTCAGGTAGTAATTCTGAAAAAAAATTTAAGTGATGGTGAATTCCAAGAATAATTTTTCATGCAGTAAAGAATACCACCAACAAGCAAAGGAGCAGGACATATTAAATGTGGCATCTTCTTTCAGAAAACAAAAAGTCTATCTTGGTATCTTGGTGAAACAGTGTTGTCATTTACACTGAGATGGCATTTTAGTAGTTTGCTCAAGGCAAAGATTCACCTCTCTCATAAGGGAATAAAAAGAACATCCTGATATTGTCAGAAGACATTGCTTGCCTTTTTTTTTTTTTTTTTTTTTGTGGTGCTGGGGATTGAAACCAGGGCCTTGTGCATGCGAGAAGCATTCTACCAACTGAGCTATATCCCCAGTCCAACACTGCTTTCTTTAGAGAGGTATAACATCAAAAATCCTTTGAAACAAAATGAAAATGTCTTTAATTATGGTAAAAAAAAAAAATGATCTGCTTAATCATGGGTTTAATATGTAACTTTATCTTTCTAAATACCAACAGGAATAAGTATGCTACTATTAAAAACTCTCTGATCATATATCACTAAAATAAAAAAAAAATCTGCTTTATTAAACAAAAGACTAGCGCACATGAGCAATTTCCCACTTCATACAGAAATCCAGTGGCTTAGCAGAGGAGGACTTCTTGATAGGAATTTAGGCTGAAAGGTGAAATACAGAATTACTTTCAAGAAAATAGTAGGCCACTCTTTGCTGAGTGCTCTGAAGATGATGAATGACTGCAGAAGCTAACACCTTTTTTAATTTTATTTTTAGTTATCAATAGACCTTTATTGTTATTTATTTATTTATATGTGGTGCTGAGAAATTGAACCCAGTGTCTCACACGTACTAGTCAAGGGCTCTACCACTGCACTACAACCCCAGCCCAGAAGCTAACCCTCTTGGCAGATTTTTATTAAAAAAATATAACGAAGTAATTAAACAAGTTTAGAAAAAAAATGCTTTGACTTCAATAACAAGACTGTTTTTCAATTTCAAAGAAAAACTGAATCTTTGGGGAAAATCATGTGACAAAATCTTATAATGGTGCTTCGACTTGAGAATAAGGAAGGATATGAACAAGTCTCAAACATTACTGACAAACACCTGAAGAACCACAAAAACAAAATTAAACAATATTTTCCCTACTTTTTGATGCAAACTAATGTGTGGATAAAGGACCCTTTCTCTAAATCTTCTGCTCACCTGAAAATAAGTTGAACTACTCTGATAAGGTAAGAAAAAAAATTAAGTGGAGGGAAAAAAAACTACCTATACTACAGAGTTGCACTAGAGTTGATATCCTTTCTTGGGAGGAGGAGTCACCAAAAAATAATTTTATACACATGTATATATAACACTAGGCTAATAAATTGAGCAAAATACAAAGGAAAATAACAATTTATACTCGAAAGATTATTATGAACTTGTATCCATAACTTACTGATAAACACATATGAGTAGGAGGTATAACAATTTTTTGCAAGGGTTCTCTGAAACTGAAAATTATTTCAAGGGCTCCTCCACAGTAAGAAGACTGAGAAAGGCTGCTCTATTGGATTAAGAATCAGATTCAACTTGTTCTTATCTTGAGGACTTTTATACCTATATTTATGAGAGATATTGGCATATAATTTAAATATTTTATTTAAAACTGCAAATAAATCCAGGTTCTTGACACAGCCCTACTAGTCACCAAAACTTGTGCCTATGAACCAGTCATTTAATTTCTACACTTTCTTTCTTTCTTTTTTTTTTTTAATTCTAAATTCAAAACTAACTGCTGGCATAAATTCAGATAAAAGCTACGCTAGTGGTCCTCAACTTTAGCTTGCATCAATCACCTAAAGGGCTTGTTAAAGACTACTACTAAGTGCACTCCCACTCCCACAGTTTCAAATTCAGTGGGTACAGGAAGGGTCCCAAAAATGTGCATCTCTAACAAGTTCCAAAGTGATGCTCCTATTGCCAGATGGAGAACAACACTCTTGAGAAACACTGATAGACTAAATCAAATTAATCAAATTTTTTGACGAGGTCTTTTAAATGAGATACAACCATATAAAGGGATAATGGTGAAATGAAGAGAAAAACCATTCTATCAAAACAGAGTAGACCTTTGATTTATCACCTGAGAACTAAAGAAGAATCTCAAGAGGTATCCAACTTAAGAGAATTTTCAAGATAAGAAGTGCTTTTAAGACTTACTCCTTTAAGCAATAAAATTCCTTTTATGTGAACTGTTTCTATAAAAATCCTTCTAAAATGAACTACAAACTTCTTCTACCTTCCTAAACAGGCCCAATGAACATAATTTAATTTTTTTGATGTCTCAGTTACTGTTATATAAATTACTAAGCTATGGTATAATCATCATCATCTCTGGAGCTCTGGAGATGTGTTAGGCAGTTTGTCCCAGTGCCAAATGTTCTCAAGTATTATGAATTTGAACTTCTTGTATCTGCCTTTACTTTTCTTTCTTTTCCTGTTAAGCATTTTCTCCAAACTGTCCCTTCTTTCTATAAATCCCCCTATATCTGTCTCAGTTCCCCATGACCTCCCTTATGTTTTCTATATAATGTTCTTAAGCAATTAAACGTCTTCTATAAGTTAAATGTACAAACAATGAGGAACATTTTTTGTTACTTTTTTTTCTTTCTAAGTTCTTGGTTTTATCATATCTTCAAAAAAAGAGTACATAAAGGATAGCTGAAAACTTTGCAAGAATCACGTTTACAAATTAACTTCCATCTGTTAACTTTTCCCTTTCAACATAGGCCCTCCACTCTTTGTCAAAAATAAAACAGATACAGTTCACCTCCACTCAGAATTTAGGATAAAGGTATGTCAAACTCCAGGGACCCAAACAAAAGAACAAGTCAAAAAAAAAAAAAACTGTTTTGGGGAAGCCTTCAAAATGATAACTAAGATGCCATAAATTACCCCTATCTAGGGCTTCTTTCTTTTCCAGTCTCACATTTTTTTAAGAGTTAAAATTAGCATATTTTGGCCTCAGCTGAGACATTCTAAATTCTGATGTAATTTGCAGACAACTGACAGTTTCCCTTAAACAGTTTTTCTCTTCTATCCCCACACCCGCAAGTTCACTTGGTATTTTCCAAGAACACAATGAATGATCTGAGAGGAGCCTAATAAAAGCAAAGCAAAGAAAGGAGTAATAAGAAATGCAATGATAAAAATAGATATTTTTCAAGAATTTAAATGTAACTAATTACCAACAATTCTAAAAGCATACGTAAGTACATATCTGCTTAAAGAAAAAGCATATTTAAAGAGCTAAAACAGTATCAATTATAAGGATAATTCCTTTAAATGTAATAAATATTTTCTAGGACTACCAAATTATTCAAATCATGCTACATAAAACCCATAGATGAAACTACAAACAATGTTAGATTGAATGTACATTGTGCTTTTTTGTTGCTGTACTACGGATTAAACCCAGGGTTGCTCTACTATTAAGCCATATCCCCAGTCCTTTTCATTTTTTTATTTTGAGACAGGACTTCACTAAGTTGGTCAGGCTAGTCTCAAATCTGAGATTCTCCTGCCTCAGTCTCCCAAGTTGCTGGGATTACACCATGCTCCATCATACCTATCTGTAAAGTTTTTATTCTAATTTGTCAATTCTCATTATATCTTCTAAATAGTTTACTATCATACTGTTTATTAACAAAATATAAATTATACACTAGCTTTAAGTCTGTTCGTAGTAGGTATCTTTCTCTTTCATTAATTATCTCAAATAAAAATGTATGGAGTTATTTCTGAATCATTTCCTTTTATTAATATCTAAGAGCTGAGCATCAGAGACCAGAAGATGTTAGCTGAACACGGTGGTGCATACCTGTAATCGCAGTGAATCAGGAGTCTGAGGCAGGAGGATCATAAGTTCAAAGCCAGCCTCAGCAACTTAACAAGGCCCTAAGCAACTCAGTGAGATCCTGTCTCTAAATAAAATATAAAAAAAGGGTTAGGGACGTGGTTCAATTGGTAAGCGTCCCTGGTACCAAAAAAAAAAAAAAAAAGAGAGAGAGAGAGAGAGAGAAAGAGACCAGAAGAAGCAAACACATTAAAAAGGAATAACATCTTTCATTACGTTCCTTGCTTCATAAATATTTCATTATTACATTTATAATGCTGCAGTATGACATGATAAGTAATATACTGCTTTTTAAATTATAAAAATAGATGTTAGGGCTGGGGTCGTGGCTCAGTGGTAGAGCACTTGCCTGGCATGTGTGAGGCACTGGGTTCAATTCTCAGCACCACATATAAATAAAATAAAGGTCTATCAACATCTAAAAATATTTTTTTAAAAAATGGATGTTAGCTCTAATTGATCCATGATTTTCATCTCAACTACTTTAATAACATCTTTTAGTATGCATTCCATAATTTATTTCTCAGTGATTTTATATTATCCAAAACATGCATTAACTATTTTTTAAATATTTTTTTAGTTGTTGATGGACCTTTATTTTATTCATTTATTTATACGTGGTGCTGAGACTCAAACCCACCCATTGCCTCACACACGTGAGACAAGCGCTCTACCACTGAATCACACCCCAGTCCTGTATTAACTATTTAAGTGAACTTAAATATACAAGACATTTTATCATACAAAGCAAGGTAGATATGGATGGTTAGTTTAACAATGGAAACTAGCTTTGTTAACCAGGAGATACTTTCCATAAAATGAATAAGCTAAACTTTCATTCAGAAGTTTCTGACAAAAATCTATTTAAACACATAATAAAAGAGTATTCAAAATTTGCACAGGCAAAGGTGTATTGAAATTAATGTTTTCATTTTCTCCACTGCTTCTGAGTACATCAAGTTAAAAAAGGTATCTATAAGGGGAAAGATGAAACCCGCATTTGATAAGTCTTAATAAAGCCTGTTCTAGGTTTTTGTTTCATTTGCAGTACTGGAAATGGAACCCAGGACCTTAAACATACAAGGAAAGAGCTTTACCACTGAACTATACCACCAGACCCTGCCTTTCTGATATACTTCCTGCAAGCTAAGAAATTAAACTGTTAAAAGACCTGGTAATGATGGTTTCCACTGTTTGCCTTTCAATGAAACTGAAGGAGAACTTAACAGAACTGTCTGTCCACTGATGGATATACTTCATGATAAATCACTAAGTGATTTTTGGCATTCAACTTGGAACATTATCACAAAACTTCCAGTAGAATTAACTTTATATTTATATAAACATTTATTTCTCAGCACTTAACCCTACAAAATCTCAAAATAGCAACAGATCTGGTGCCAAATTCTATTTCATTCTATAAATAAATAATATACATATCCAGATACAAGAACTGTTGGAGAAAGAGAAGATACGCTTCAATCGTTTCATGATTTGTTATATACAAAGTGAAATTTAATCAAAATTTTAATCTGTTACATTATTCTAAAGAATTGTGTATTAATAAAACACAAACATTTTTAACACTTAGAAACTTGTGATAACAGGAAAACATTGTAAATTCCAATTTATTTACACGTCATTGTGTCAGTTGTAGAGATGATCAATAAAAGATTTTAAGCATAATAATATACAATAGGATAAAATTCAAGAACAGAAGTGACATACAAGTTCAAAGAAAAATAATTAAAATTTCCAACCATTAAGGAAGATTATTTTTATATTTTTAAATTAATAATGATATACTCAATTAAATTTAAAAGAGTAATATACCTCATTGAAGTATTACAACATGCCAGAAATTCCTTTTCTTTTTTTTAGTACCAAGGATTGAACCCAGGGACTCCCTTTTTTGCATTTTATTTAGAGACAGGGTCTTGCTAAGTTGCTGAGCCTGGCTTTAAATTTGCAATCCTCCTGCTTCGGCCTCCCAAGTCACTGGGATTATAGGCATGCGCCACCACACCCAGCAGAAATTCCATATTTCTGTTTGCTATTTAAACTTTTTGTTAAATAATATCACTATTTAGACTTCTGTTAAATTACTATAGTTATTAATTTAAGTATATGGAAAGAGGTGAACAATTTTTCACAACTGTTTTAGGGAACACACAAAAAATTTGAGGATTACTATTCTCAAAAGGTATAACTAAGTCATCTAGAGAAATGAAGACTGTTAACAGAGTAGCAAAAACATGACCAGTTAACAATCTCCCTCTAAAGACTGAAAGCCTCAAGGAAATGCATTTTTTTCCTGAATATTCTCCTATTTAGTTCTGAGAAATTATAAACTAACATATTTCTACTTTCTGTCAAATACAAACCACAGAATTCAGAGATAACCTGACCACCAGGTCTCTAAAATTATTTAAAAAAAAAAAAAAAGCCTTAGCATTGTTAAAAATTGATTTATATTTTATACAATAGATGGATGAGATTAAAATAATAACAAATATAGCACTTTCTCTGACTTTTTGAAGAGATCCAACTAGTAAATGAATGGGAGTAAGAGTCTGGTACAAGGAGGCAAATTAGAAATCACTCATCTTAGTTCTAAGTGGAATTTCACTTTAATAAATGAAATTAAGATTCAAAGTCGGGAGGTTGTGGCTCAGTGGTAGAGCACTAGCCTCACATGTGTGAGGCACTAGGTTCAATTCTCAACACCTCATATAAATAAATGAATAAAATAAAGGTCCATCAACAACTAAAAAAATATTTTAAAAAGATTCAAAGTCTTCAGCAAAGTCAAAATCTATCTTCAAAGTTAAAGTTCAAAAACTACTAAATCTTCTAAACATCGAACTCTAATTCTTTGAGAGTCAATATTTTCTTAAGACCCTCAGTAATTCTCTAATTTGCTCCCCCAAGATGTAAAGAGTTCATCACTGCCATCTGCCTGAACTATGTTAGTTTTTACTTCAATGGATATATTATCTTGAAAAAACATTCACATCCTCCCACTGGCTTTGCCAGCAGTTATTGACTAATTAAGAAGTGATGTATCTACTGCCTGGGCATACTCTTTTTATGTGAAATGGAGGGCTTAAATTAGTGTACTTGATATAATAAAAATTAAATATTTTTATGTGAATTACTGCACTGCCAATTTAATATAGTGTAAAAGGCTGGAAACATTAAATATTTTTTTACAGTTTTATTGTGGCACACAATAAATTACACATACTGAAAGTGTATAATTTAATAAGTTATAACATGTATACAAATTTAACTTCTGAAAATCCCAATCTCCAATCCTATTCTTTGGCCAAAAAGTTAAATAGAATTTTTGTTATCTGACTAAAGTACTTACTTTCATGTAATTCACAATCTTAGCAAGAACACCAAACTTATATCCAGAGCTTCCTGAGAGAGCTTTCAAGTTAAACGATCCATTGCTATGATCTGGAAAAGAAATTCAAAAACAATTATAACATTTTCAAATTATGTTATTGTAACTTTTAAGCAGCCAAGATGATTTTCAATATGGTAAAATATTTACTTTTTCTTCTAATAAATTCTACACTGTAAAATTTTGGTGAAAAAAAATTTTTTTTTGCATTATATTAAACTATCAATTTTCTCACTAAGTGTAGAAACAAAGTATAAATAACTTAAAAGTATTAAAACACTTCATGTGGAGAAAAAAAAAGAAACACTGCATGTGGTTAGGGTGAGGTAGTTAAGCTAAAGATTGGACCCATGGCCGCCTCACACATGCTAGCTAAGAGTTCCACCACTAGGTTCAAAATACATTTCTTTTATGTATCTTTACCTTACTCTTACCTTAAATTTGATCACTCCCTCTCTCAATAATTAGATAAGAGAAGACATTAAAAACTATAATCTAATTCATATGGCTTTTTTAACAGATAAAATGAGTAGATTCCCTGTCTCTCACCTCTCCTAAAGGTTTCTCAAAGAATTTGTTTTAGAACACCTATCACTTTTTGCATACTTATAGACAGAAATCCTAATGCCATCATTGCATCACAAATGCATTCCACTCGTCACAGGAACCACAAAGCATGTATATTTTATGTACATATTAAAATACCTAAATATATATAGTATTTGGAATATATAAATATGTATACATTCATCATTAGTATTAGAAAAACATTTCAGTAGAACACTTCCTATTAGCAATGCATCAGATCAGATATTATAAAGTTTCCATGTGGCTGATCCACAAAAAGAGAGGTTAAATACAAGTGAAGGAGGGAACCAGTTCCTGGCATGGTAATAATCATTTAAACCAAATCGTGAGTTCAAACCCAGCCTCAGCAAAAGCAAGGCACTAAGCAACTCAGAGAGACCCTGTCTCTAAATAAAAACAAAATAGGGTTGAGGATGTGGCTCAGTGGTTGAGTGCCCGTGAGTTCAATCCCCAAAAGTGTGCATTAGAAAAACCACAAGTCAAATATAACCTTTGTCAGAGATCCAAAAGAGCAGCTTCTAGATGGCAACATAATACTCTTTTGAGGTTACTTAGTGAAAAGTCTTTATTGATATGCTTTTTAGAGACTAAAATGAAATTTCATATGCAATTTTCCCTCAAAATAACTGTTACAATTTTGACAAATAATTGGTCCACTGAAGTCTACTATGTATCCAAAAATAATAATATTAAGAATGCCTTATAATTATTCTTTCATAGTCACTATTTCAATTAGGAAGTATTATACTGATTTGTTTTCCCAAGGTGTTCACGACACATTTTGTAATAATAGTAACTAAGATTTATTTAATACTTATTGCATGTCAAACACCTTCCAAAGTGATTTTCACATTTAATCCCTTCTAAAAATTCTTTTTAAGTATTATTTTCCTCTTTTAAACATAAGAAAATTGACGGTAGTAAGAGTATAGATTCAAATCCAGTTGTGAATCCTATGATATTGCCTTGTCTAAGACTTAACTAGACTTTACACAAATTATTCTGTACGAAACTGGCTATTCTGCCAGAGCACAGAAACTCATAAATGCATATTCCATGTTTCAGGTTTTGACTTACTAAAAATACTATAAAACTTTATTGTACAATACTGTATAAACAATTAACTGGGAACACTACGAAAAAGAGATGACAATATGTTAAGGACAAACACCATTAAAAGGGATAATAATGAACTACATACAGTTTTGTTTATCATGGGATCTCCCGCCTTTAATGCCAACCATAGTCAGTACTCATTAACTATTTGTTGAATGAAAGTATAAATGTAATAAGGTATTTCCATGTTCCCCTTTATGGCCCCAGAAACTAATGTACTCATTTATCTATGATTCTAAAAAACAAATCTACGTAGCAAGGATTTACCTAGTCCGTTGCTGTTTTAACAACCACTCCCTTAGTCAAAAATCTTGACTGTTAATTTAGATAAAACTCTAAATAATACACCATAATTTAAAATATTCTATCTCTGAACAGACAACTGGAGATGACTTTGTTATTTAAATTTCACTGGGCAAGCCTGTACTTTCGACAATTTGGGAGGCAGAGGCAGGAGGACAGCAAATTTGAGTTCAGTTTCAGCAACTCCTCAAGACCCTATCTCAAAATAATAAATAAAAAGGGCTGTGCCTGACCAATGTGATCCTATAACATGTAACATGTACAATCAGAAAAATGAGAAATTATATTCCCTTATGTATGATTTATCAAAATGCATAAATACATTCATGTACAACCAATTTGAACAAAAACTGTTAAAAAAAAATGGCTGGGCTTGTAGCCCAGTGGTAAAGCACTCCTGAGTTCAGTTCCCAGTGCCAAAAACAAATTAATGAATTAATTTCATAGTCTAGGGTTGGTGATGGAGCACTTATCTAGCACGTATAAAGGCCTGGGTTCAATCCCCAGCACTGCAAAAAATAATAACAAGAAAAATAAAAATAGCTGGCATGTAATCCCAGCAGTTCGGGAGGCTGAGGCAGGAGGATTATGAGTTCAAAGCCAGGCTCAGCAATTTAAAGAAGCCCTAAGTTACTCAACAAGACCCTGTCTCTAAATAAAATATAAAAAATGACTGGGGATGTGGCCCAGTGGTTAAACACCCCCAGGTTCAATCCCTGGAATAAGTAAATAATTTCATAGACTGCTTTTTAAATGTATATCGACTTAAACAACTTGAAGAGCTTACAACTTGAAGAGCTGAAAAATTTACTGTTTCCCTCAGAATTTCTCCTAAGTCCAAGCACATAGAAATAATTCCTTACAGAGGGTAAGATTTATATACAGAACAAGTATTGAGAAAAACATAAACTTTCATTTGTAAGATGTTATGCATACTTCCTGGAGGAAATATCAAGCTTGTTAAACTGGACCCTGTTTCCTAGGTTACTACCTCTCCCGACATGATCTTCTAGTCCTAGTGCTGAAACAGTCACCGAAGGACATGAAATTTTATAACCATTAAGGAATCACCAATTTGTTAGTTAACTCCCAAATTCCTATAAAGGAATTAAGCTAAAGGATAAAAAATAAAGGAGAGTGGTGACAGGTGATACAGCAGACGGCTCTATTCACGTTTATGAATGATCCACTCTTCAGGGTGTCAGGACTTAATGCAAATGAACATAGGAGGAAACTGTCAGCTGCATTGTGTTCAACCAATAGAAGAACAGCTCCATCTTGGCTGTGCTCTAGACTGCATTACAAACAGACGATACCATCGCTTCCATCGCTTCCACAGCATCCTTTCAGACAAGAGGTAGGTTTATATGATCTTTTTATTTAGTACTCCATGTCCTTATATGGTACATATTTTACCATGAAAATCAACAGAAAGCTTTGTTCCTTATAAAGACCCAAAAAAGAACAAGGCTTTCATTCCACTGCTTGGGAGAATTAGATTATAATATGAAGACTGCCTTGTGCTATTTGATAAGTACCCTTACTATCTGTGCCTTAATGTAAAATTCATTACATTTTGTGCAAACCTGATCTGTATCCAGGCGTTCAGTAAACCACGAGCATTTGATGTTAACTGGTTATTTGTTAATTTGATTTTCTTAGAGCAATTTCATTTCAGCAGTTCGGTCTGTCTTAACAAAGGATTTTTCTTAAAGAAAAATCTAGACTAAAAGCAAACCATGGATTAAAGCTTTCTGATTACATGTGCAAATTATTCTGGCTGGTAAAAAGCAGTTACTCATGAGAAAGTTTATTATAATTTTAACAAACATGAGAAAACAGTTCAAAATTGTTTTCATTTGACTTTAAATATAGATGCAGAAAATGCTAAATTATCACAATTGTGATTTTATATAAAAAATTCAGATCTTAAAAGGTATTATTATGTGAACTGTATTATACTGTAACCAAAGAGGTAATGTAGAGTTTCAGATTTTCCTAACACTTTAATTAAATCCTCAAAGTGAAATTTATCTCATTGTAAATACAAAGTCATATTATTAAATGAAACCCTTTTTAGATAGCCTTTCATTTTTTATAAGCCATATTTAAAAAATTATCACAGCATTTAAATATAATAGTTATTCTTAAACTGATCCTCAAAATAAACATGAAGTAAATCTTTTTGATAAACTAAACTTTAAAATAAAAATACATCCTAAGAAGAACTAGTTAAGGAAGAAGGATGATTCTAGGTAATAAGATTATTTTCATGGCTCAGAGAAATTGTTTATGTTTACTAAAAACTGTATTAACTACTACTCAATTATCTAATTTTATAGTATTCAAGCATGAAAGTAACATTATTTAATAGATGCTAAAACTCTAGTAACAATGCTATATATAATATACATATTGACCTAAAGATCCAACTTCTTGCCTTTATCTTGCTGCTAAATTCATTTAATCTTTGGTGGGGGTTTTTGTTTGTTTCACAATTTCTATTCCTCCTATTTCTTAGCACACAGCTAGCAGGAGTAGAGTATCCCTTGCTAAGCCAAGGTTGCTGTAACAAGATATTAGATCTCCCCAGCTTCAGCACGATGGGGTAAATTACCTAGAAACCATTCCTGCTTCCGATACAAAATATGGGAACCAAAAAAAGGTTTCATGTACACAGTTAATGTACTTTATCAAATAAAACTGTTAACTTACAACTTATATTTCAGGTAAATTGTAAACAGAAATCTGACCACCCCACATTATTCGAACACTCACAATAGCCTACATTTTATTTGTAATATATCCATAGTTAGTACAGATGCTCATTAGTGTTTCACTAAATGGACTTAGCAGCATGGCTTACCTCTGAGAGTTTCAGAGCTTGAATTGAGTGAGCTGCTCTGTATTTCAAGGCTCTTACGATTAACCCATCATATTTTAAAGTGATATGCTTACAAGCACCCGAAAAGTCAAGAGATTTTTACAATTAAAAAAAGGTAAAGCATAATTTTATTCTTATCTGGCAACCCAAGGTTCCAGAACAGTTTCAAGCCCTATCCCCATAAATATTCCTCTGGGTCTTTTTAAATAAAAGGAAAAGCAAGTGAAGGAGTACATCAAAAATAACATAAAACAAACATAACTAAAAAATGTAACTAAAACACTTGTTATTCGATTTAAAACTCCCTGATTTCTACAATGCAATTTTAAAGCGGGAGAATCCAAAAATAAGAATAATAATACAACACATTGTTTTAATTTTTTGCCATTTTATCTTGTTTTTTATAAGGCATATTTAAGCATTTGACTGATATAAATTACATGTTTCAAAAATATAGTCTCGGGGCTGGGGAGATAGCTCAGCTGGTAGAGTGCTTGCCTTGCAAGCGCCAAGGCCCTGAGTTCAATCCCCAGTACCACACACACACAAAAATATATATATATATAGTCTCAGAATAGAAAAAAATCCTAATGGTATGCTTATTTTTGCATGTCTAATTCATCAAAATAAGACTTAGTCTTTACCTTAAATTTAACACAAAAAATTACTAGTGCTCCTGTACGCTTTGAAAGAATATATCACATTAAATTTAAAGTGGAAAATGACTCCAAACCATGAAGTTTACTTTTTATCAGATGTACCCACAAGCTAACTACAGCAAGAATGTTTTGAGCTGCTCATCAGCTATCAATACACTCAAGTGCCAAACTGTCACAATTTACATCATAAGCCTGACAATATATACCCTCTTTCTTAAACTGCTTAGACATTTCCAGCAAAGCATACAGATGTCTATGGAGGTGGCATACATAGCTATCTGAAGTCATTACTGCAAGCATAACCATCATACGCATTTTATGTGCAAATAAAGTACACAGTCTGATCAAAATGACAGTGTTTACTAATTTTAATTTTTAAAAGTAATACAGAAAACTCAATAGCTGTATTAAATAGACAGATAACATACAAACAAGGAATAGTACTGTATTCCAAAGGCAAAGAATAATGCTCTTCTCTTTTTCCTTTTAAAATAGATCATGCTTTGGTTTAAACAAGTAATAAATCCAAATGGTTCCAAAATCAAAAGAATATAACAAAGTAAAAACTGAAAAGATTCACACATATTCCTGTGCCCCTTCTTTTGTCTCCACCCATTCCCACAATCACTATTTTCTTCTAAATCCCTACAAAATTTTTGTGCAGATACAGTTAAGAATACATATTATTTTCCCTTTTTCCCATACACACAGTCCTGCACCTTATTCTTTTAGCTTAACATATCCAAAAAACCATTCCATATCTACGCAGTTATGCATGATCCAAATGAATGGATATCCTATATTATTTAGCCAGAAGAATTCATGGATGGATACAAGTTAACCTCAAATAATTTAGTTTTGTCTCTGCCTGCCTGCCGGCTGTTTTCCTTCCCCTCCTCTCCCGCTCTTTTTATTTACTTTTTAGAGGCAAGAGAGCCTTAAAAAAAAACTTTAAAACCGTTCACTTGTACCTCAAAAACAAACAGAATAGGGCTGGGGCTGCAGCCCAGTTGCAGAGCACTTGCCTACCACGTGTGAAGCACTGGGTTCAATCCTTAGCACCACATAAAAATAAACAAAATAAAGGCATTCTGTCCATCTACAACTACAAAAAAAAAAATTTTTTTTAATAAAAATAAACTTAAAAATAAACAATATGCGATTCTTTAAACCAACTCTATAATCATTCTAAAATTTCATTATGAAATGGCAGCTTACATTATTACAACTTCTTCCCAGTTTTAAAGTCAAAACTAAAAAAGGTTGTCTTGTAAATTAAAATACAACATAATAATTTCAGATTAATTTTAGCCAGGTACAAGTTATAGATTGATGTAGCCAATTTCTACATTTGGCTACATCAAAAAACATTTTTTTAACATTAAGGAGATAGAATTGTGGATGAGGCTTTTAATTTTTATTTTAAATTGCTATAATGATGTCTGAAATCAACAGAGAAATAACATTTTTAAATAAGTTCATAAATAGATTAATCTAATTTGAGAAGCATTATGTAGAAATTGCTCTTCTCTATTCTCTTTTCTCTCCCTATTACTGTTCCTTCTGCAGTTATTTCTAATGCCAGATTTAGAAGAAAATCTTTTAGAACAAATTCCCAGATTTTAAAAAGAGATTGGGCTGGGTATTTACTCAGTGGTAGTAAGCCTGCCTTGCATGTTCAAGGCTCTGGGTTCAACTTCAGCATCAGGGGAAAAAAAAAAAATCTCAGTAAGGGATCAATCTGAAAGGTCTTAACAAAAAGTCTAAGGATTATTTCCATAAATGTTGGAGATAGTGAGGGTCTTAGGTTAGCACAGGTAAAACCATCAGCTAGATCCTTAGGCATTTCTTCCTACTCTTTACCCGACCACACAAGCTAGCACTTCCCCTCTGGTTCCCCAAGATCTTACTCTTCCTCTCCTTCTTTATCACCTCGGTTCTTCAAAAAAGAAATGAAACATTTACACTGAAGTAAAGCTTCACTGTCATAATGTATGGTACCTCTCATAGGAATATCTGCATTCTAGCAATGCTAAAAATCTTAAAGGAGCTCCAAACACTTTTTAAAAAATTCTTGTTAGTGCATTATAATTATACTTAATAGTGGGATTCACTGTGATATATTCATACATGCACATAACATAACTTGATCAATTAAAAGCCAGACATTTTTAAGATGTGTATGCACATGCCCAAGCACCATCACATGCCTTTACTGTATTAGGAGAGCTGGGTTAAATAGGACCTAATTTTTGTCTCCATATAAGTAAGTTTCTTTGAGTTACTTGAATAACTGTGTGCATAGTGATCAGAATCAGAGGCAGCAACAACAGATAGGTAGACTATCAAGCCATCTGCGTTACATTTGAATGGTGCTTCCCAAAGTTGTCCAAGGAAGTAGACTTGCTTTCCCATCAGTATGGGTTCTGAAGAGAAAAGTCAAAGGATAAGGGGATAATTTTGAAAGGCTGGGTGTGCAGACGTTGAAAATACTATAATGTAATGGGAAGTGACATACCTAAGTTCCTGACAATGTTGTTTTTTTTTTTTTTTTTGGTTTTTTTTTGTTTTTATTTTGTTGTATTTTTTATTTATTTTACGTGGTGCTGAGGATTGAACCCAGTGTCTCACCTGTGCTAGGCAAGCACTTTACCACTGAGCTACAACCACAGTCCCCCGACAAAGTTTTTTTATTTTTGTTTTTGGTACCAGGGACTGAACCCAGGGGTACTTAACCACATTCGCAGCCCTTTCTATTTTTTATTTTGAGACAGGGTCTCGCTAAGTTGCTTAGGGCCTTCCTAAGTTGCTGAGGCTGGATTTGAACTTGTGATCCTCCTTCCTTAGCCCCCTCAGTCACCGGAATTACAGATGTGCGCCACCATGCCCAGCCAATGTATTTCTGCATGTCCCTGAACTAGGAGAAGCAATTAATTCAATTACAACCCATTACTTCAAGATGAAGATCATTAAGAACCAAAACTGAAGGAATTCATAAACGAAAAAAAAAAACTCGCATTTAAGCCTTTATTCTGCCCTCAAATCATCAATTTAACCTTCAAAATACAGGAAGGAAGAAAGGAAAGAAGCATCGCCAATCAATGAAGCAAAGCAATTTGCCAAGAAAATCTGATTTAGGATAGAAAACAAAAACTTTAGAAAATATTACTCTCTCAATCCCAAAGGTTTAAAATTCTATCTATTAAGAAATCAAATTTATGGCTGGGGTTGCAGCTCAGTGGTAGAGTGCTTGCCTAGCATGTGTGAGGCACTGGGTTCAATTCTCAGTACCACATATAAATAAATAAATAAATGTCCCTCAACAACTAAAAAAAAAAATATATTTTATATATATATACACACACACACACACACACATATATATGTATGTATATAAATTTTTTAAAAAATTTAAGCCAGGCACAGTGGTACACACCTGTAATCCCAGTAGCTAGGGAAGTTGAGGCTGGAGAATCATGAGTTCGAAGTTAGTCTCAGCAATTTTAGTGAGGCCTGAGCAACTCAGTGAGACCCTGTCTCTAAATAAAATACAAGGGATGGGGGTGTGGCTCAGTGGTAGAACACTGGCCTAGCATGTGTGAGGCCCTGGGTTTGATCCTCAGCAACACATATAAATAATAAAGGTATGGGGTCCATCTACAACTACAAAAAAAAAGAAAGAAAGAAAAGAAAAGAAAAATTTAAACAATTATATTGCTATGGCTTTGGGGTTTAGATGCAAAAATAATACTGTATTTCAATTTAAAAGCAGAGTCCTCATCTTTTAGAGATAAACACTGAAATATTTCTAGAATAAATGTTTGGAATTTGCTTTAAAATAATCCATGGGGTAGAATCAAGTGGATAGAGGTATAGAGAAACCAAGAGTTGATAAATTTATGTGTTATGGGCACATGAGGATTCATTACACTCAAACTTCTGTACTACCTTGAAGTTTTCCCCATGTGAAACATGAACACAAGATACCTCCAGAATTCAGAAAAGTATTTGATAAATGGTGGGTAATAAACATTTGTTGTAAAGATGTTGTAAAGCTTACTTGCAAGTATACAGTGAAAAAGCATACAAAGTGATAGCAATAAATGAATTAAGGAAATAACTGTTTTTTTCTCTTATTTCCAAAATTTTCTTAGTGTATACGTACAATTTTTAAAATAAGCTTAAAAGATATATCTTTAAGAGATCAAGATAATAAAAATTCATTTAGCTCCTCATTAGTTTCAAACTATCAGATTTTTAAATCTTTGCATATCTATTTAAGGTCTAATAAGTGGTGGTCAATACCAAAATGATGCAAGAAAAATGAAACAACTCACTCGCTTACTTTGTGAAACGGAATAGTAATCTAATAGCAGATACCCTGGCAAGGGCTGAATTTGTATTTTTTAATATTAGTAGTGTTCATGGATCATTTAGACATACAAAACACCTAACACTATAATCTATATAACAAACAATACCAAGATTGAGGTCTCTTCACAGGCAACTTACCCTAAAATTTTATTTTATCCTCATTCTGAAAACTGTCATTATTTGGCCTTTTATTTTTCTACTATTTTTCATTCGGCTATTCTTTCCTGATTCAAAACACCTATCATTAAAGTTTAAAGGAGTGGAAATAGAAGACAGAAACACTGAATCAAGATAAGAATCCATACAGGCAATGACAAAGCTTTTCCAAGGGCAGTATGAAGAACACGACCTTAAAACTCCAAAATTTTTAAATCAGTAATTGCTCACTGATAAGTGATTTAGTCAAGTTTAAACGAAGTCATCTGCATTGTTTCCCCATATCAGCATTTATTTTCTGTAAATGAATCTTAAATGTAAATATTTATTTAATGAATGATATGCATTAAAAAGGAGTGTGGTTTAAATATTTGGCATAAAGTACTCAAAAATACAATTCGGTAATTAAATCTTTTAGACACTAAGGAAGACACATGTTGCCTATCTAATTTACTAAGAAATCTTGGTACTGAGATTTGAATGGACAAATCTGTAGTTTGGTTACCTATATTCATTTTCTACCTTTTTATAGATTCAAAAGAAAAATACAAGAAGTGGAATCTCTAAGAATGGCTTCCAGTCACTGGAACGAAACTACCACCTCTGTTTATCAGTATCTTGGTTTTCAAGTTCAAAAAATTTACCCGTTCCATGATAACTGGAATACTGCCTGCTTTGTCATTCTGCTTTTATTTATATTTACTGTGGTATCTTTAGTGGTGTTGGCTTTCCTTTATGAAGTGCTTGACTGCTGCTGCTGTGTAAAAAACAAAACTGTGAAAGACTTGAAAAGTGAACCTAACCCTCTTAGAAGCATGATGGACAACATCAGAAAAAGAGATACTGAAGTGGTCTAGCTCCTACAGAAGGTGAACAAAACCTTTAAAAGCAGCTTTCAGCCTCTCCCAAGATTAAAGAAAATTTCCTGAGGTCAACTGTTACTATAAAACTGACTCTGACTTTGGGTAAAAGATTCCTAGAAGTGAAAAACAAGTGAAATATGCACTTTTTTTGTCTATGTATTCCTTTCATTAAATATACAGTAAAACTGCATACATGTGAATTTACCAATCTATTTAATGTGATACATCAAAAAAGAGATAAATTATTTCTATAATTTTTTTTTAAATTCTAGAATTCAACACTAAGCAGCAAAAGTTAAACTGGAAAACGAAGCAACGCTAATGATGCTAAACTAATTAATACTGAAAACAATTCATGTAGACTAAAAAATAGTGTTGGGGTAGCAAATATGCTATTTAAGATGTATTTCTACATCAAAAATAAAATACTTCCACTTATACATAAAGTTCTTGGTTATTAAAAAGCAATATTATTCATTTATTGAGGACAACATGTTTTATAATGACTTGAGTTTTATGTAGTAAAAAGTCTCAAAATAATCAGAAGGGCCTCAAGTACCTGCATAAAAGTCTCACAAAACTGACTGGCTATTTGATAAGATACATGTTCTAGAAAAGGCCCAGTCGATCTTCAAACTAAAACTTAACATTATACCCCTTAAATCGTACTAACGTTTGTTCTTTCTTTTTACCTCTCATATTCATACTTACACAAAAAAAAAGACTACAAAAAAGTGAAAATAAGAATTTAATTATAGTCAGAAAACTAATATTAAAACCACCTAACACCTATTAAGAAACACAACAGCTTTATTTCTTGAAATTTCAAGACCTGTATAGATAATATATTTTACGATCTTAATCTGTTTTGCTATTACCCATGAGCAAACAACACATACTGTTAACCACTACACTGCCCTTAGGCCAGAAATGAAACTCCTGAATATTTATCCTGAGAAATTAGTTTAAAAGCCTGCAATTACAGCAACTGGAAAGGCCGAGGCAGGAGAATTCCAAGTTCAAGATCAGCCTCAGCAAGTTACCAAGACCCTCAGAAACCTAATGAGACCCTGTCTCAAAATTTTTAAATGAAATTAAAAGGGCAAGGGATGTAGTTCAGTGGTAAAACACTCCTGAAAAAAAGGTTTGTGATAGCACTATTCAGAATAACAAAAATCTGAAAACAAATAAGCCTTTGACTACGTATGGCACATCAACTTAACAGATTATTAAAAGTTCACTGAGGGGCTGGGGAGATAGCTCAGTCAGTAGAGTGCTTGCCTTTATGTAAGCACAAGGCCCTGGGTTCGATCCCCAGTACCCCAAAAAAAAAAAAAAAGCTCACTGATGGGCTGGGGTTGTGGCTCTGTGGTTGCCTACCATGTGTAAGGCACTGGGTTCAATTCTCAGCACCTCTAAAAAAAATTTTTTTAAAAAAAAAAAGGTCATTGAATACTGTAACAGAAAAATATTTGGTATATAAAGTGAAAAACTAAATTCAGAATATAAAACTTTCAATACAATTATAGATGCTATTTTAAGTTTTTACCCATATGAAGAAGGTCTGAAAACCAATATGGAAAAATTATAATAGATGATATATTAGGAGTAATGTGAGGGCTGGGATTGTAGCTTAGGGGTAGGGTCTAGCACACATGTGGCACTGGGTTCAATTCTCAGCACCACATAAAAATAAATAAAGGTATTGTATCCACCTACAACTCAAAAAAAAAAAAAAAGGAGTAATGTGAGAGCCAGGCATGGTGGCACACACCTGTAATCCCAGTAGCTCAGGAGGCTAAGGCAGGAGGATCACAAGCTCAAAGCCAACCTTAGCAATTTATTAAGGCCCTAAATTAGTGAGACCCTGTTTCAAAATAAAAATAAAAAGGGCTGGATATGTGGCTCAGTGATTAAGCACCCATGGGTTCAATACCTGGTATCAAAAAATAAATAAATAAAAGTCCACAGAGCCTAGAGAAATCAAAAGAATTTTAAGAGAACACTTTGAGAAACTCCAGATAATACAGATGATGAAATGGATAGACCTGAAAAGACACAAAGTACCAAAATTAACTCAAGAAGTAAAAGAAATCTGAACAGACCAATATATAAGAAGGTATAACACAAAGGAAAACTTAGGCCCAAATTATCACACTAGAGAATTCACCCGGATGTTTAAAGAAATAATAATAAACCTTCACAAAGTCTTCCAAAAAACAAAAGAAGAGGAACACTGCACAAATCATTATTGAAGACCAGAATTACCTTGTTAGGCATCACGAGAAAACAAAAGTACTGACCATATCCCTCATGAATAGAAATGCCAAAATCCTGGACAAAATACCAACAAACTGAACACTGCAACAATAAAAAGGATTATATAACGTGACCAAGTAGGATTTATTCCAGGAATACAAAGCTGATTTGACAACTGAATATCAATTGATATATATTAATGGAATAAAAGAGAACACAATCATCTCATTTGATACAGAAAAAGCATGTGACAACATCAAAACCCATTTACAAATAGAAACTCTCAACAAACTAGAAATAGCAGGGAACTTCTTCAATCAAATAAAGGCTATCTACAAAAACCTGCATAATGGCAAAGGACTAAATACATTGCTCCTAAGATTAGAAAGATGGCAAAGGCAATCAACTGTCACTACTTTTAGTCAACATCATACCAGCCAAACCAGACAGGCAAGGAAAAGGCATCTATATTGGAAGGGAAGACATGAAACTGGCTCTATTCACAGATAGCATAATTGTGATGTAGATCATCCTAAAGAATTCACATAAAAACCTACTAGACACAAAAAATGAGTTCAGCAATGTTACAGCATACAAGAACAATGTACAAAATGTATTGTAGTTCTACACACTAGTAATGAACAATCAAAAATATCAAATTAAAGAAAACAATTCCACTCACAATGCATTAAAATAAAATTTGATAAAAAGAGTAAAACACCTGGGAATAAACTTAACAAGTGTGAAAGGGCTGAAATTGTGGTTCTGTGGTAGAGCGCTTGTGAGGCACTGAGTTCGATTCTCAGCACCATATATAAAGAAATGAAGAAAATAAGGGTCCATCAACAACTAAAAGAAATATTTAAAAAAAGAAGATAGTTTTTTTAAAAAAAATGTGAAACTAACATACATTAAAAACTCAAAACATTATTCAAAGAAATTTAAAATGTAAATAAATAGAAAGAGACAGATGTTCATTAACTGGAAAACTATATGTTTTTAAGGTGGCAATTATCCCACAAAGCTGAAGGACTAATACTTTTTCTGTTTTATATTTTGGTGGTGCTAGGGATTGAATCCAGGGCCTGGCACATGGTAGGCAAGTATTCTACCACTGAGCGACAAAATAGTCCGTGGATTTACACTTCTTAATCTCAAAACTTAAACCACAACACTACAACTACCAAGAAAGTGTGGTCCTGGCATAAGAAAAGGAATATAAGTCAATGAAATCAAACAGACTCCAGAAATAAAATACTTCATCTATAGTCAATCAATAAGCAACGTAAGGACCAATGCAATTCAAATGGGGTTAAAAAATAGTCTGTTTAAGAAACGGCACTGATTTTCTTGAACAGACAACTGAACTATAATTTTAGCTCTTATACTTAGGTCTGTAAGTTTGAGTTGATTTTTTTTTAATTGCCTTTTTTTTTGTTTATTGTAAACAAATGGGATACATGTTGTTTCTCTGTTTGTACATGGATTGAGTTGATTTTTGTGTATGGTTTAACATAAGAGCCTAATCTTTGAATTCACCAAATTCACTTTGAATTTAGGTGCTTATGTTAAGTCATACACAAAAGTAACTCAAACACTACACACCAAAGTCAAAGAACTAAAACTATAAAACTCTTAGAAAAAAATATACAATCAGGGAGAGCTATCAAAATTAAAAACTTAGGCTGAGGACATAGCTCAGTTGGTAGAATGCTTGCCTCGCAAGCACAAGGTCCTGGGTATAATCCCCAGCACCGCAAAAAAAAATAAAAATAAAAATTAAGAACTTTAAGGTAGATCTGAGGGCACACACCTATAATTCTGTTACTTGGGAGGCTTAGGCAAAACAATAACAAGTTCAAGGTCAACCTGGGAAACCTAGCAAGACCCTGTCTCGAAAGAAAATTTAAAAAGGACTGGGGATGGGCTGGGTTGTGGCTCAGTAATAGAGCACTTACCTAGCAGTGTGAGGCACTGCGTTTGATTTTCAGCACATTTAAATAAATAAAAGTTCATCAACAACTCAAAAAAAAGTGGGGGGGGGGTGTTTGGGGATGTAGCTCAGTGGAAAAGCATCTGTGGGTTCAATTCCCAGTACCAAAAAAATAAATAGTTTTATTGACTAGGCATGGTGGTGCATACCTGTAATCCCAGCAACTTGGGAGTCTAAGGCAGCAGGATCCCAAGTTCAAAGCCGCCTCAGCAAATTAGCATGGCCCAAAGCAACTTAGTATAACTCTATCTCAAAATAAAAAATAAAAAGGGCTAGGGATGTGGCTCAATGGTTAAGTGTCCCTGGGTTCAATCCCTGGTATCCCCCCTAAAAAAAGTTTTGCTTGCTAAAAGACATTATTAAGAAAATGAAAATAAGCACAGATTAGAGAAAACACCTGCAAATATCATATATTTCAGGGGCTGAAGTTGTGGTTCAGTGGTGGAGTGCTTGCATGGCACGGGTGAGGCCCTGGGTTCAATACTCAGCACCAAAAATAAAATAAAAAAGATTGACAATTAAAAAAATATTAAAAAAAAACGACTAGTCTGTCAATTTAACATATATATATATATATATATATATATATATATATATATAGTATATTTCAGATCAAGAAATTGTACCCAGAATACATCAAGAATGATTCCAAATCAACAGGAAGACAAATAGCCCATTTTTTTTAATAGGCAAAAAAATATGAATAGATAGTTCACCAAGGAAATTACACATCTGGTCAAAAAGCTCATGAAAAAATGTCCAATGTTCACACTACTGGTCATTAGGGAAATACATATTAAAACTATAATGATACCTCGTCATACCCACTAGGAATGGCTGTGATCAAAAAGACAAGGAATCACAAATGCTGAAACAGATGAGAAAAAAACTAGAATCCTCATACTTTTGGTGCAATTATATAATGGTATAGCCATTTCCATCATTTCATAAAAAGTTAAATATAGTCAGGCACCTTGGCACAGGCCTATAATCCCAGCTTCTCAGAAGCCTAAGGCAGGAGGCTCACAAGTTCAAGGCCAGTCTGGAAATTTTATGGAGACCCTGTCTTAAAATAAAAATAAATAAGGATGTAGCTCAGTGGTTACCACCAGATTCAATCCCCAGAGGTGGAGGTAAAAATTAAATATAAATTTACCACATGACCCAGAAATTCCACTCCTATTTCTCTATCCAAGAGAAATAAAAACATGCCTACATAAAGACTTATACATGACGTTCGTAGCAATGCTATTCAAAATAGTCAAAAAATTGAAATAATCCAAATGTCCATTAATAAATAATGATCTATCCATACAATGGAATACTCTGCAGCCACAAAATGAAATGAAGTACTGATATAATCCTACAACATGGATGAATCTCAAAAGCATACTAAATAAAAGAAGTCACAAATAAAAGCCCACATTACACAATTCCATTTAAAGAAGTGTCCAGAAAAGGCAAATATAGAGAGACGGAAAGTAGATTATTAGTTATCTGGGACTGGGGTAGGAATAATATTGCAAATGGGCACACTGAATTTTTGGGGAATGACAGAAATGTTCTAAAATTGGAGAGTAATATATCTGAACTGTACACTTAAAAAGAATGAACTGTATAGTATATAAACTAAACTGTAGTGAAACTGTTCTTTGAAAGTGATAATAATCTAAATTTTAACTACACAACACTATAAACTTATTAAGGGCTTAAATTCTCTTATCATTCCATCCCTTATATTTTACAAAATGTTTAAAAATCATTATTAATGTTGAACTTGCCATTAAAATGTTGTCCTAAAAAAATAAAAACCAAATGATCCTAAACAATTTTACTAACCAGAATTTTGTTTAGAGCCCGATGATCCTCCATGTTCTACCTTTGCTTTCTTCTTCTTCGATGATGATGATGTCGATTCAGATGACACTGAACGTTTTTCCACCACAGGAGTGGAAAGAGCTCGTTTTTTGAATAGCTCCCTTTCTCTCAATAAGCTTGGATCCATAATGCTACAAAGATACAAATAAATTATGTGCGTCAAGTCACTCAAACCTGTATGCCAAATTCATAAATCTCAATGAGATATTTCCCAAATAAAATGATCTGCTATTAGTTCTCTAGCATTTGTATTTATTCCCATATTCATTCACTCAAAAAATTGGGCAAGGCAGTAAGGAGTAGAGGAAGAAAAAATAGAATTATTCTCAAAAGCTCTAAAATTATGTTGTCCAACATGGCCAAGGCAGTAAGGAATAGAGGAAGAAAAAACAGAATTATTCTCAAAAGCTCTAGAATTACGTTGTCCAACATGGCGCCTTTTAAGCATCTGAAGTATGGTTAGTTAGAATTGAGATGTACTGTAAGTGTAGAATACATACCAGATTTCAAACATTTAACACAAAAAAATGCTTTTAATTACTTATGAGGCATTTTACATTAATCGAATGTTGAATTAATAATACATTGGACATGTTGGATTAAATATTAAAATTAATTTCACAGGGCTGAGGTTGTAGCTCAGTAGTAGAGCTTGCTTCACATGTGTGAGGCACTGGGTTCAATCCTCAGCACCACATAAAAATAAATAAAGGTACTCTGTCCATCTGCAACTAAAAAAATATTTTTTTAATTAATTTCACCAATTTTACAATTTAAAAAATGTAACTACTAGAAGAGTAAGCTCATATTATATTTCTACTAGACAACATTGCTCTAAAAACATCAGGACTACTGAGCATAAATTAAGGTAAATTTAGGTTTGTTGCCAAAAACAAAAACAAAAAATAAGAACCACAGAACTGCTTATAAATGAAATGGAATACTTGAAAAACTGTTAACTCTCAATCATTAACTAAAATAGTATTTGGTAGAAATGTCTACAGAAAATTTCTGATTAGGAAAAGTGGAACTAAATGATCTCTTCATCCCTTGCCTCAGTTCTAAAACTCTACAATTTCTATGCAACCAGCAAAGCTGCAAGTCAATCAACAAGACTAAAAAATATTCCTGCACAGGGTCTAGGAAGAGCTCAATCTGACTGTGTAAATGAACTTGACACTGTTTAGACTGGTGTTAAATTGGAGGGGAAAAAAACTGTCATACAAGTGCTCCTTGACCTAGGATTACATCCCAACAGACCATGGTAAATTGAAAACAAAAGCTAAAAACGCATTTTGTACACCAGCCTACAAAACACACAGCTTAGCAACACAGACCACTATGTAGTATAGTTGTTTGACCTTGTAATCCATGGCTGGCCAGGAGAAGCAAGTTAAATGCTGCTACCCAGGATCATGAGAGAATATAGTACCACGTTACTGACCCAGAAAGAGATTAAAATTCAAAGTTCAGTTTCTACTGAATGTGTATCACTTTTACACCATTATAAAGTCAAAAAAATCATAAGTGGTTCTACCTGTACTTTGAAAGTATTTAAGTACAGAATACCTCAATAAATACTTATTAAATGGAAGACACCCTTAAATTGTGCTAGTCTATTATTGGTTCCACAAGCCTTTAGTAAAGACTTTACTAAGTAAATTGCCATTTATGTGGTGCTTTAAGCTTTGAAAGGTTCTGAAAAATAAATTCCTGTCTTTAGGCAGTTTAGATGAAAAACGTGAAAGCATTGAACACCTTGCTCAAAAGACAATGAGTGGGACTGGGGAGATAGTTCAGTTGGTAAAGTGTTTGCCTTGTAAGCACAAGGTCCTGGGTTCAATCCCCAGCACTCAAAAAAAAAAAAAGACAATGAATAAGGGGCTGGGGTTGTGGCTCAGTGGTAGAGCACTTGCCTAGCATGTGTGAGGCACTGGGTTCAATTCTCAGCACCACATATAAATAAATAAAATAAAGGTCCATTGACAACTGGAAAAATATTTTTTAAAAAAGACAATAAATAAATAAAATGTAAGGGTGCTAAAATAAAAATATAAACACTGATAAAGAATAATCAGTGTGAATTTCAGTTAAGTGAGGAGTGAAGTTACTGGACCATGAACCTAACAGCCATATGGCTAAGTAATCCACAAGACCTCTCTAATTTAATTTCATCATAAGTAAAACAAGGACATTAATGCTATACATATCAAGCTCAACTGTAAAAAAGTGAGACAATATGTGCGAAAATTATTTTTTCAATAATAAAGCCATACAAATGTTATTCCCATATTATTGAGTTGGATCTGAAAAGAAATAAAATGATTGATACTGGAGTAAGGAAGTTGAGAGAGAATTTTGGAACTCAGAAAAGTGTGAGGTCAAGAATTAAATTTGCAAGTGAGAAGGTGGAAGAAAAAAGCAGCTTGTAAACCCACAGGAAACATTTATTTCACCTTATGAAGACAGGTCACTAATACAAGATTTTACCAATGACTTTAAGACAGATTAAATAAGGCTATACGGTCTATAAATACCTAAATGTTTACGATATTGGTCCTCAGAACTATGTGAGAGAATAGTTACTAGTGTTACTACTATTTTAATGCATAAAATCTGAAAGGAAGAGGCACAATAAAGGTCACACGGCTAGAAGGACGAGGGTACCCTGAGTTTTAAAGTCAAGTGCTCCTTACACCAGACCTGGAATAAATCCCGGTAAATGCCTCTAAAACAAAGGCGACCTATGCTATTGGGTACCGTGTTCAAAGGTACCTACAGCATAAAGCTTAATTAACGTGTCTTTCACTGTAGCATGCTCCACCTAATTTTTCCTTTTTTCAAAATTTGTATTGAGTTTTAAATCTCAGTACTGGCCCGTGTAGTAAACGGGACACATATCCATGTACCTTTTTTAAAAAATTCAAACAAGCAAACAAATAAAAAAAACCACCACAACTTAGAGGAGCTGGCACGGGCTCCACGGCCCCTGTTCCCTCCCCCAATAGACCTCTCAGCTTTTCTACTTTTCCTGTTTGCTCCTCTCCTGGCCTCAGTCTCAGAGGTGCCACAGGCACCTAAGCACACTGCTATGAATAGCCGGAAGCTAAGAGGCTGCTGACCTCTTAAGTGACAGAAGTGTGGAAGTGGATGAAAAAAAGGACCGGAAAAAAGGACCGCAACATTTTGCTTTGGAAAACGTCTTCAGAATTTGTAGGAAACAACTATAATTAAAGTTGGGAATCTTTACAAACCATGTCTCCAAAAGGCACCAAAAGGCAGCTGAAAAAACAATCCCTGTGCCAATCCCTAAATCACAACCTTTAGTTGGGAACCGTGGTTTCCACACACACGTTTCGTCCGGCTACTTCTAAAGGAAACTTGATGGTGGGGGCGGGTGGGATAAGAGGTACAATCAGCTCACCGACTGTGAATTTTCCCTTTTTCCATCCCAAAAGTTTGCTCAATGAACCTCCGGCCTAAAAGACAATGCTCGCAGGCAACTGTTAGCAGGTTTAAAGTGTTTCACGTAGAGAACTGCAGCCCAGGCTCCCGAAGATTTGGAGAACACGCTCATCCCTTCGGGAGAAGGAAGCGCGCCTCAGACCCGAGGAACAGCGAGCCCAGCTCGGCACCCCTCACCCGGCTGCCATAGCCCCTACCTGAGCGAGAAAGACTGCCCCACGCGACCCGCCGCTACTGCCTCCCTGCGCCTCCGCCTCGGCCAGCCGCCCACGCCGGCGCGGCCGCCGCTTCCTGCTCCTCGTCAGCGCCCCCGCCTGCCCGCACGCACGCCCGGCGCTGACCCACCAGGTCGGGGTCTCGCCTCTGGCGGCGGCGGCGGCGGCGACTTGGCCCTGGGCTCCGCCCGCCACTTCCTGATCGGGCGGCTAGGCGCTCAGTCCCGGCAGCCACCGCGGTGCCGTAGCCGCCCACCAAGCGCATGCGTTGTCGCGTGCCCCACCTGGGGCACCAAGGAAGGAAAACGAGCCCGCTCGGGCGTCCTGGTCTCCTTGACGACGGGGTGGAGGAGCCTGGAGGCGGGGCCTAGGATTGGACCTTGTGGGAAGCGGCGGGAGGTCTGTGCTATAGAGGCTGGAAGGCGCTTTGCAGAAACTCAGAGCTAAGGAGCTCCTACACCAGCGAGCTCTGGAAACTAACCCAAGTGGCGACACGACCTTTCAACATTAATTTTGTGACTTTACCTTAAATGCCACTCTCCAGCTCCTGAACTTCAGAGAACGTTTTTCTAGCTTTCTTACAAGTGAAGAAACAGCACAGCAAGCAAAAGCAAATCGTGCCATGGAGACCAGCTTACGGACTCCCAGCCAGGGCTCTTTCCACGCCTATAAACTGTTCTACAAAAGGATGTTAGACTCAGAAGCAACATAAAGGGGTGGAAGTAAAGCAACGAAAAAGAGCTTTGGCCTTGCCCGCATACTTCGGCTATGCTTTCCTCAGTCTTGGAACGAAAACGGCAGTGCAGTCAGTGCTAAACTATGCTGTAGCTGTCGCTTAATTGCTAACTACTAGTTATTCATTAAATTTCTTAACCTGTGTCTCGGTTTTTTTCATCCGGGAAAGGGAATAATAATTGAACGACAACAATGGGTTATTTGCATTGGACTGTTAGATTTACAAAAAAAAAAAGGATTAATGAGTTAGGGGCTGGGGTGTCATAGCATCTGTGAGGGCCTGGGTTTGATTTCCAGCACCACAAAAAAATTAATTAAATAATACTTGAAATGTAATCCAAAACTTGGAAACAAAGCCATAGATGACTAGTTTTTTTTTTTTATTGTAAACAAATGGGATATATGTTGTTTCTCTATTTGTACATGGAGTCAAGGCATACCATTTGTGTAATCATAAATTTACATAGGGTAATGTTGTTTGATTCATTCTGTTATTTTTTCCCTTCCCCCCACCCCTCTCACCCCTCTTTTCCCTCTATACAGTCCTTCCTTCCTCCATTCTTACCACCCTCCTTAAACCTAACTCTAACCCTAACGCTATCAGCGAGATCATTCGTCCTTTAGTTTTTTGAGATTGGTTTATCTCACTTAGCATGATATTCTCCAATTTCATCCATTTGCCTGCAAATGCCATAATTTTATCATTCTTCATTGCAGAGTAATATTCCATTATATATATATGCCACAGTTTCTTTATCCATTCATCAACTGAAGGACATCTAGGTTGGTTCCACAATCTGGCTATGGTGAATTGAGCAGCAATGAACATTGATGTGGCTGTATCTCTGTAATATGCTGATTTTAAGTCCTTTGGGTATAGGCCAAGGAGTAGGATAGCTGCGTCAAATGGTGGTTCCATTCCAAGCTTTCTGAGGAATCTCCACACTGCTTTCCAGAGTGGCTTCACTAATTTGCAACCCCACCAGCATTGTATGAGTGTACCTTTTACCCCACATCCTAGCCAACACCTGTTGTTGCATGTGTTCTTGATAATCGCCATTCTAATTGGGGTGAGATGAAATCTTAGGGTACTTTTGATTGGCATTTCTCTTATTACTAGAGATGTTGAACATTTTTTCATATATCTGTTGATTGCTTGTACATTTTCTTCTGTGAAGTGTCTGTTCATTTCCTTAGCCCATTTGTTGATTGGATTATTTGTATTCTTGGTGTAGAGTTTTTTGAGTTCTTTATAGATTCTGGAAATTAGCGCTCTATCTGAAGTATGAGTGGCAAAGATATTCTCCCACTCTGTAGGCTCTCTCTTCACATTACTGATAGTTTCCTTTGCTGAGAGAAAGCTTTTTAGTTTGAATCTATCCCAGCTGTTGATTCTTGCTTTTATTTCTTGTGCTATGGGAGTCCTGTTAAGGAAGTCTGATCCTAAGCCAACAAGTTGAAGATTTGGACCTACTTTTTCTTCTATAAGATGCAAGGTCTCTGGTCTGATTCCGAGGTCCTTGATCCATTTTGAGTTGAGTTTTGTGCAGGGTGAGAGATAGGGGTTTAATTTCATTCTGTTGCATATGGTTTTCCAGTTTTCCCAGCACCATTTGTTGAAGAGGCTATCTTTTCTCCATTGCATATTTTTGGACCCTTTGTCTAGTATGAGAAAATTGTATTTATTTGGGTTTGTGTCCATGTCCTCTATTGTGTACCATTGATCTACCTGTCTATTTTGGTACCAATACCATGCAGTTTTTGTTACTATTGCTTTGTAATAGAGCTGAAGATCTGGTATTGCGATACCCCCTGCTTCGCTCTTTCTACTGAGGATTGCTTTAGCTATTCTGGGTTTTTTATTCTTCCAGATGATTTTCATAATTGCTTGCTCTATTTCTGTAAGGTACATCATTGGGATTTTAATTGGAATTGCATTGAATCTGTATAGCACTTTTGGTAGTATGGCCATTTTGACAATATTAATTCTACCAATCCAAGAACATGGGAGATCTTTCCATCTTCTAAGGTTTTCTTGAATTTCTTTCTTTAGTGTTCTGTAGTTCTCATTGTAGAAGTCTTTCACCTCTTTTGTGAGATTGAGTCCCAAGTATTTTATTTTGTTCGATGCTATTGTGAATGGGGTAGTTTTCCTTACTTCTCTTTCTGAAGATTCATCACTTATGTATAAAAATGCATTGGATTTATGAGCATTGATCTTGTAACCTGCTACTTTACTGAATTCACTTATGAGTTCTAAAAGTTTTCTGGAGGAATTTCCAGGTTCCTCTAAATATATAATCATGTCATCAGCAAATAGGGATAGTTTGAGTTCTTCTTTTCCTATTCGTATCCCTTTAATTTCTTTGGTCTGTCTAATTGCTCTGGCTAGAGTTTCAAGGACAATATTGAATAGAAGTGGTGAAAGAGGGCATCCCTGCCTTATTCCAGTTTTTAGGGGGAATGCTTTCAGTTTTTCACCATTTAGAATGATGTTGGCCATGGGCTTAGTGTAGATGGCCTTTACAATGTTAAGGAATGTTCCCAATACCCCAATTTTTTCTAGTGTTTTGAGCATGAAGGGATGCTGTATTTTATCGAATGCTTTTTCTGCATCTATTGAAATAATCATGTGATTCTTAAGTCTGTTGATATGGTGAATGACATTTATTGATTTCTGGATGTTGAACCAACCTTGCATCCCTGGGATAAAACCCACTTGATTGTGGTGCACTATCTTTTTAATATATTTTTGTATGTGATTTGCTAAAATTTTGTGGAGAATTTTTGCGTCAATGTTCATTAAGGATATTGGTCTGAAATTTTCTTTCATCAATGTGTCTCTATCTGGTTTAGGTATCAGGGTGATATTGGCTTCATAGAATGAGTTTGGGAGGGTTCCCTCCTCTTCTATTTCATGAAATACTTTGAGGAGTATTGGAATGAGCTCTTCTTTAAAGGTTTTGTAGAACTCGGCTGAGAACCCATCTGGTCCTGGACTTTTCTTTGTTGGTAGGCTTTTGATGACTTCTTCTATTTCATTACTTGAAATTGATTTATTTAAGTTGTGTATGTCCTCCTCGTTCAGTTTAGGTAATTCATGTCTCTAGAAACTTGTTGATGTCTTCAAGGTTTTCTGTTTTGTTGGAGTATAGATTTTCAAAATAGCTTCTAATTATGTTTTGTATTTCACTCGTGTCTGTTGTGATGTTTCCTTGTTCATTCCGAATTTTAGTAATTTGAGTTTTCTACCTCTTTCTCTTTGTTAGTGTGGCTAAGGGTTTATCAATTTTGTTTATTTTTTCAAAGAACCAACTATTTATTTTGTTAATTTTTCCGATTGTTTCTTTTGTTTCAATTTCGTTGATTTCAGCTCTGATTTTAACTATTTCCTGTCTTCTACTACTTTTGGTGTTGGTCTGCTCTTCTTTTTCTAGGGCTTTGAGCTATAGTGTTAAGTCGTTTATTTGTTGATTTCTACTTCTTTTGTTGAATGCGCCCCATGAAATAAATCTTCCTCTAAGTACTGCTTTCATAGTGTCCCAGAAATTTTGATATGATGTGTCTTTGTTCTCGTTTACTTCTAAGAATTTTTTTATTTCCCTCCTGATGTCTTCTGTTATCCATTCATCATATAATAGTGTATTATTTAACCTCCAGGTATTGGAGAAGTTTCTGATTTTTATTCTGTCATTTATTTCTAATTTCAATCCATTAGGATCTGATAGAGTACAAGGTAGGATCTCTATCTTCTTGTATTTGCTAACAGTAGCTTTGTAGCATAAAATATGGTCTATTTTAGAGAAGGATCCATGTGCTGCTGAGAAGAAAGTGTATTCATTCTTTGTTGGATGGTATATTCTATATATGTCTGTTAAGTCTAAATTGTTGATTGTGTTATTGAGATCTATGGTTTCTTTATTCAATTTTTGTTTGGAAGATCTATCCAGTGGTGAGAGAGGTGTGTTAAAATCGCCTAGTATTATTGTGTTGTGGTCTATTTGATTTCTGGAATTGAGAAGGATTTGTTTGACATACATGGATAAGTCAATGTTCGGGGCATAGATACTTGTGATTGTTATGTCTTGCTGATTTATGCTTCCCTTAAGCAGTATGTAATGTCCTTCTTTATCCCTTCTGACTAGTTTTGGCTTGAAGTCCACATTATCTGAAATGAGGATGGATACTCCAGCTTTTTTGCTGTGTCCGTGTGCATGGTATGTTTTTTCCCATCCTTTCACCTTTAGTCTATGGGTATCTCTTTCTATGAGATGAGTCTCTTGCAGGCAGCATATTGTTGGATTTTTCTTTTTAATCCAATCTTCCAGTCTATGTCTTTTGTTTGATGAGTTCAGGTCATTAACATTCAGGGTTATTATTGTGATATGATTTGTATTCCCAGTCATTTGACTCATTTTTGTTTTTTGACATGATTTGGTTTCTCCTTTATTTGGCTATTCCTTTAGGCTAGTTCCTCCCGTTGCTGATTTGCATCATTGTTTTTCATCTCTTCCTCATGGAATATTTTGCTGAGAATGTTCTGTAATGCTAGCTTTCTTTTTGTAAATTCCTTTAGCTTTTATTTATCATGGAAGGATCTTATTTCGTCATCAAATCTGAAAGTAAGTTTTGCTGGGTATAAGATTCTTGTTCGGCATCCGTTTTCTTTTAGGGCTTGGTAAATGTTTCAGGCCCTTCTAGCTTTTAGGGTCTGGATTGAAAAATCTGAATGTAATTTGATTCTTTTTAAAATTCTGTCTTTATTTTGTATGTTAGGTATTTTCATAATAATGTGCCTTGGTGTGGGTCTGTTGTAATTTTGTATATTTGGAGTCCTATAAGCCTTGGTTTATAGGACTTGGTTTTCCATTTCATTCTTCAGATTTGGGAAATTTTCTGATATTATTTCATTGAATAGATTGTTCCATTCCTTTGGTTTGTTTCTCTAAGCCTTCCTCAATCCCAATAATTCTTAAATTTGGCCTTTTCATGATATCCCATAATTCTTGTAGATTCTGTTCATGATTTCTTACCATCTTCTCTGTTTGGTCAACTTTGTTTTCAAGATTAAATATTTTTTCTTCAATGTCTGAGGTTCTCTCTTCCAGGTGTTCTATCCTATTCGTTATGCTTTCTATGGATTTTTTTTTTTTTTTTTTTTTTTGGGTGCTGGGGTCTATGGAGTTTTTAACTTGGTTATTGTTTCCTTCATTTCAAGAATTTCTGTTTGTTTTTGGTTTTTTTTTCAGTATCTCTAACTCTTTATTGAAATGATCTCTTGCTTCCCGTATTTGGTCTTTTAACTGTTGATTGGTGTGATCATCTCATGCCTGCATTTGCTCTTTCATCTCCTCCTTCAATGCCTGCATTTGCTCTTTCATCTTCTTATTTGCTTCCCTGGTTGTTTTAATTATGTACATTCTGAACTCCCTTTCTGACATTTCTTCTGCTGTTCTGTCATTGGGTTTTATTGATATAGTATTTAGGTTTGTTTGGGACATTTTCTTCCCTTGTTTTCTCATATTGGTCAGATGTCAGTGGGACTCTGAGATATTGCAGATTTCCTCTATTGGCTTATAATGTCCCTGTAGATTTCCAGTGTATCACCTCCCAGCCTTCAGTAGCCTGAAGCCTTGAGGAACTTGATAATGCAGTGCTTCTGAAGAAAGCTACCCTTAGCCCGCTACTGGTTCCAGGGTTTGGAGCTGGCTCTGTGTGGAAAGGTTCTCACTGGGCGGTCTGCTCCAAGAAGTTGGCTGTGAAAGGAGCCTGCCACCAGAGGGAGCAGGGCTTCTTGGGGAAGTCCCTGGCTGCCCTGTCCTGGTCCTTGAAGCTGCCTGCGGGCCGGAGCTCGCCGCTGGCTCCAGGACTTGGAGTTGGTTCTGTGCAGAAAGGCTCTCACTGGGGGGCCTGCTCCTAGAAGCTGGAGAAGCTGGCCGCGTGGGAGGAGCCCACTGCCGGAGTGAGCAGGGCTACCTGGGGAAGACTCTAGCTTCCCTGCCCTGCTCTGATAAGCTGCCCCTATCCGGGCCTGCCGCCCAGGCCAAGCTTCACCCGGTGAGGGAGACTCACCCCGTGGCTCTATTTTAGTCTGAGTCTCTCAATGCCTCCTTTTCTTGAATCCTGGGTTCTGGAGCAACTGGAGATGCAGTCACCCTCTAGTCCACCATCTTGGATCGCCCCAAAGATGACTATTGTGTGATCTTTTAATTTGTTTCATTGCCAAGGAGTTTGTAATAAACCCAGGTAATGGTCATCTGACACCCTCAGGAATCGTAACTTCAATTGAATAATCATTGATTTGATCCCGGAAGTTTTACAACTTGGCAAAGTCAGGGATTAACTGGTAAGAAAGTGATGGAATGTAATGGGGAAAATGGACTGGGATTTAATACAAGAAAAATAATAACAATAATCCCAAAGGTTAAAATGGTATTGCCCTGCCGGGTGCAGTGGCACAAGGCACTAAGCAACTCACTGAGACCCTGTCTCTAAATAAAATACAAAATAGGGCTGGGGATGTAACTCAGTGGTCTAGTACCCCAGAGTTCAATCCCCTATAACCACCCCCCGAAGAAAAAATTGTATTGTCCAGAGAAACAGGTAATATCATTTTAGCAGTTTTATTTCAACATTCCTTTCTTTCAATGATTATGTAAATGTGTTTCTCACATCCTTGTGGAATTAGTTCTGTCATTTTGCTGGCTCTCTCTCTTTTTTTTTAAGTATTTCTAATTGTGGATGGACACAATACCTTTATTTTATTTTTTAAAATATTCTTTAAGTTCAATGAATCTTTTATTTTATTTATTTATTTTATATGTGGTGCTGAGGATAAGAACCCAGGGCTCACACATGCCAGGCAAGTGCTCTACCACTGAGCCACAACTTCAGCTCATTATTTATTTTTATATGGTGCTGAGGACCAAACCCAGTGCCTTACACATCCTAGGCAAGCACTCTATCACTGAGCTACAATCTCAGCCCTACTAGCTGTCTTATTAACCAGTGAGAGATTTAGTTTACAAATGGACAAAAGGTAGACCACACATGAAAAGACTCTTAGACACATAAGCCAAACCAAGACTTCTATAGAAAGTCATGGATTTCTTCAAGAATGTTGCCAAATGTCCAATTTTAGTCAGCCAGGACCAACTACAGAAAGTCAACCACACAGGGTGCTCACTTCTAGTTAGCCTACCTCTAGCTTCCCTGCAAACAACCTTTAATCAGAACATATAAGAAGCATCCTTTTTTTCACTAATGTAAAGCTTCCCCTCTCCCTGATTGTTTTTGGAGGTGGGGAGGGGGATACTGGGGATTGAACCCAGAGGGTTTTTGGTTTGTTCGTTTTTTTAACCACTGACCTACATTCCTAGCCCTATTTATTTATTTATTTATTTTTTGCAGTGCTGGGGTTTGAACCCAGGGCCTTGTGCTTGCAAAGCAAGTACTCTACCGACTGAGCTATCTCCCCAGCCCGCCCTTTTTATTTTTTAAGACAGGGGTCTCACTAAGTAGTTTAGGGTCTCGCTAAGTTGCTGAGGCTGGCTTTGAACTGCAATCCTCCAGGCACTGGAATTACAGGCATGTGCCGCCACACCCAGCTCTCTCCTTGATGGTCTTTGAGTCAGCCAAACTCAAGAGATGGTGGCTGCTTCACTTGCAAACTCTTAATAGCCTTTGTTTCATTTGGGTGACCTTCATCTATTACCACTTGTGTTAAATAAAACATTCACACATATTCATCATCTGTTCACTTGACAATTACGAATTTATAAGAGAACCATGCTTTTACAGAACTAAATCTACCACATAGAAAGCACTTAGCTCATTGGTCAGAATGCTATTAATAATCCCATCCCCAAAATCTCAATTGTCTCTTCTTTACCCAGATATAAGCTATTATAATTATCATTGAAACACTCCCATACACATTCCAACCCTGTTAAAATACATAAATGATGTATGTTGTCAACCAGTGGTATTCCCACTTGCTTCTACTGCCTGCTGCTAGGTCCAAACATTGAAAGTAGTTACTTCCATCATTCAAAACACTTTTGGGTACTATCCTGTACTGTAACATTACTCCTCAGGTAAAGACAAAAAGGGGCTTACTTTAACACCTATAATTAGACTCTTCTCATGTCCAGGGTATTTACTCATGGACACCACACTATAAACAAACTTAAAAAAAAAAAGTGGAGGGATTCCCTTTGTATGCTGGTAATGTTAACTACAATGATGAACTCAATTGTTTCCAAATAACAGCCCCAGCTGGCTTGATTTCAGAGTGTCCAATATTTGGAATGAAACAGAGTTTTTATCTTGCCTTCTCATCCTTATTACATACTCTAGAAACCATCCAGATTGCTTCTGATGTGGCCTCTTGCCAAGGTTTAAAAAGGACATAAGAAAAATATTCCATTCAGAGGTGAGGGACATGGTTATTAATAGATTCTGTCATATACACACAGTCTCCACCACAAATGCTTAAATAAACCTATATAATAATTAAAACCACCTGCATGTTGGCAGACAGGATTTTCAGGTCAGAAGGGTGTGACTAGTGTCAAATTATATGAAGAACTAACAAAACAACAAATGTGATGACACTATTTCTCATTTCATGTATGCTTATAATATCCTGCTCACTCTTTGATAAGAAAGTGTGGCAATTTTTTTTATTTGCTTCTAATTAGTTATACATGACAGTAGAATGTACTTTAATACATCATACATAAATGGGGTATAATTTCTCATTCTTCTGGTTGTATAAGATGTGGAATCCCACCGGTCATATAGTTATATATGTACATAGGGTAATAATGTCTGATTCATTCTACTATCCTTCCTACCCCCATACTCCCCTCCCCTCCCTTCATTCCCCTCTAGCTAATCTAAAGTAACTGTTTTTCCCTAGCAACCCCCCTTATTGTGAATTAGCATCCGCTTATCAGAGAAAACATTCAGCCTTTAGTTTTTTGAAATTGGCATATTTTGCTTAGCATGATATTCTCCAGCTCCATCCATTTACTGGCAAATGCCATAATCTCATCGTTCTTTAAGGCTGAGTAATATTCCATCATATATATATATATATATATATATTTTCTTTATCCATTCATCTGTTGAAGTGTACCTACCTTGGTTCCATAGTTTAACTATTGTGAGTTGAACTGCTATAAACATCGATGTGACTGCATCACTATAATATACTGATTTTAAGTCCTTTGGGTGTAAACCAAGGAATGGGATACCTGAGTCAAATGGTGGTTCCATTCCAAGTTTTCTCCATACCCCTTTCCATAATGGTTGCACCAATTTACATTCCCAACAGCAATGTATCAATGTACCTTTTTCCCCACATCCTCGCCAACATTTATTGTTGTTTGTAATCTTGATAATTGCCATTCTGACTAGGATGAGATGAAATTTTAGTTTTAATTTTGCATTTCTCTTTTTTTAAATATTTGTATTTGTAGATGAACACAATATCTTAATTTATTTATTTATGTGGACCTGATAATTGAACCCAATGCCTCACACATGCTAGGCAAGTGTTCTACAACTGAGCCACAACGCCAGCGTCAAATGTTTTTTTGTTTGTTTGTTTTTTGCAGTGCTGGAGATTGAACCCAGGGCAGTGTGTTTGAAAGGTAAGCACTCTATCAACTGAGCTATATTCCCTGATTTTTGCCTTCTCTAATTGGTAGTTGTTGGACATTTTTTCATATATTTATTGATATCATATTTCTTCTTCGGTGAGGTGTCTGTTCAGTTCCTTAGCCCGTTGATTAATTGGGTTATTCGGGGTTTTGGTGTTAAGTTTTTTGAGTTCTTTATATATCCTGGAGATTATTGTTCTATCTGAGGTGTATATGGCAAAGATTTTCTCCCATTCTGCAGGCTCTCTCTTCACGTTATTGTTTCCTTTGCTGAGAAGATGCTTTTTAGTTTGAATCCATCCCATTTATTGATTCTTGATTTTATTTCTTGGGATTTAAGGGTCTTGTTAAGGAAGTCAGATCCTAGGCTGACATTGTGGAGATTTGGGTCTACTTTTTTTTCTATTAGGTGCAGGGTCTCTATTCTAGTGCCTAAGTCTTTGATCTACCTTGAGTCGAGTTTTGCACAGGGTGAGAGATAGGGATTTAATTTCATTTTGTTATATATGGCTTTTCAATTTTTCCAGCACCATTTGTTGAATAGGTTATCTTTTCTCCAGTGAAAGTTTTTGGCTCCTTTGTCTATTATGAGATAACTGTATTTATGTGGCTTTGTCTCTGTGTCTTCTATTCTGTACCATTGGTCTACATGTCTGTTTTGGTGCCAATACCATGCCATTTTTGTTACTATGGCTCTGTGGTATAGTTTAAAGTCTGGTATTGTGATGCCTCCTGTTTGACTCTTCTTGCTAAGGATTGTATGGCCTATTCTGGGTCTCTCATTTTTCCAAATGAATTTCATGATTGCTTTTTCTAGTTCTCTGAAGAATGTCATTAGAATTTTAATAGGAATTGCATTAAATCTGTATAACACTTTTTTTTTTTTTTTTGGCCATTTTGGCAATATTAATTCTACCTATCCAGGAGCATGGGAGGTCTTTCCATCTTCTAAGGTCTTCTTCAATTTTTTTCTTTAGTTTTCTGTAGTTTTCATTGTAGAGGTCTTTCACCTCTTTTGTTATATTGATTCCCAAAGTATTGTTTTGTTGAGGTTATTGTGAATGGGATAGTTTTCCTAATTTCTCTTTCAGTAGATTCATCACTGATATATAGGAACACATTTGATTTATGGGCATTTATTTTATATCCTACTTTGCTGAATTCACTTAAGTAACAAAGTGTGGTGGTTTCTGAAAGGAAATATAACTTGTATATTTTACAAAAAATTCTTTTGTATTGATTTATCTAACCCTTCTAACCCCCAAATATATTAATCAAAGGATTAATTCTAAGTTACATTACAATTTTTTACTATTTATTTAATTGTGGTAAAATATAAATAACATGCACTTCCCCATTTCAGCCATTTAAAGTACACATGGGAGTGGCACTAATTAAATTTACAATATTGTACAATGATGATCTATTTCCAAATTTTTTCATCACTTTAATCAGAAACTCTGTACCAATTAAGCAATAACTGTCCATTCCCTCCACCCCTAGCCCCTGGTAACCTCTAATCTACTTTATTTCTCTAAGAATTTGCCTATTTTAGATATTTTATGTAAGTGGAATAACACAGTATATGCCCCTTTGTGTTTGGCTTATTTCATTTAGCACAATGTTTCCAAGGTTCATTCATGTCATAGCATGTATCAGAATTTCATTCCTTTTTATGTAATGGCTTAATTTTACATTTCAATTTATTACTTTATATTCCATTATTCAGAAGGGAAATTTTGGGGCAACACAAATTCACTTCATTCTGCCATCAAGTAATAGCTATACTTCAACTTCCCACACCTGTTAACTATCTCAAGTAACTAGATACTTATGTTCTCAAAATAGCCAACAAAGTGAATTAGTCTAAAGTAACTTGCCCCAATTCCCAGTATGCCAGAGAGAAAGCCAGTATCCAAACTGAGAGCTAATGTTATTTTACTCTTCACCTATCCTGATTTCTCTGAAAGTAACAGTCTCTCCTCCCTTGGGTCCTTTTCCCCTGCCTTCTAATTCCAACTGAAAATATCTCCCAGGATCCCAGTCCTTCTCATCCTCTATCAAACTTTCTCCAAAAATGTCAGCATTTTCCATTGCCCCTACTTAATAACTTTTAATTTTCAGGGGTTAAAAACTGGCCTGGTGACCAAAGACAATTAACCTAAATCTGCGCTCTACCGCTTTCTAGTAATATGAACTTGAACCAAGATTTAATCTTTCTAAGCCTGTTTCCTCATCTATAATGAAAATGATTAAATGATTAAATTAAATACAATATGTAAATATATGAGCTGTAGTATGAGTCAGTAAATTGTCACCATTATTTTTAGGACCCAGTTCCCCAGTTAAATTCTTTTTCAAAGATCATCAGTGATTTCCCAATTGCCAAATGCAATGGCTTCTGTGGTAGGTTATATAATTGTTCATAATTATCCACTTCCTCTTTTTGAGGGAGGATTATACTTCCCACCCTGTTGAACACAAGGAGTGGCATGTGACCTGCTTTAGAGTAATGTGTTAACTTCCAAGGAGAAGCTTTAGGAGGTAGATTATAATTCACTATCTTGCTTGTCCCTCAGCCAAAAAGACCCTGCAATATTCCAGATTGGGGTATTTCATCAGTCCAATACTAGAGTAAAGATGACTTGTGTCACGTCTGTTCCCCAATTATGCTAGGGCAGGGAATAGGTTGCCAAGAAGCCAAGGAAAATGATAGAAACAGGATATGAGATACAGGGTTTATTGAGACATGCTTACAGGGCAGGTCCAATGGCAATGGGCTAGACAGGTACTTTACCAGAAAATTTAATGGCAGTGAGCTGGACAGGTGTCCCACTGCTGCATGCCAGAGACTTCACAGAAAGTAACACCTCCTATCCTCCCCACACTTTGTCCAGGAGCAGCCACCTGGATAAGCACTTCCATCTCCATGATGTTCTGATGGGCACCAATTACCACAGGGAGGGGTTCTTGCAAATTAGATCACAGAAGAAACATCAGCTTGGTCCCTTCAGCTTTGTACCTTTGTATGACCAGCATCCCAAGGAGCAGCTGTCCAGGCATGAATGCTGTAAAGTACTTTTTTACAGATAATACTAACTTGCCCCAATTCCCAGCATACCAAAGAGAGCCACTGTCCTTCTAGTTTATCTGGGCTGGGGTTGTAGCTCAGTGGTAGAGCACCCACCTATCATGTGTGAGGTACTGGGTTCCATTCTCAGCACCACATATAAAAGTAAATAAAAATAAAAGTCCATCAACAACTTTTAAAAATTTAAAAAATAAATAAATAAATAAATAAAAAGAACTGAATTGGAGCTATAGTTCAGTGGTAGAGTGCCCTGGATTCAGTCCCCAGTGCCACAATCAATCACCCAACCAATTAGTATGTGTATCATATAAAGTACACGTCTATAATCCCATCAATTCTGGAGGCTGAGAAAGGAGGATAGCAAATTTGAGGCCAGCCTCAACAATTTAGAGAGGCATTCAGCAAATTAATGAGACCCTGTCTCAAAATAAAAAATAAAAAGGACTGGCAGTTCAGTGGTAGAGCACCCCTGGGTTCAATCCTCAGTACCAAAAAAACAGTGAAATTCTTTTCCACCTCCCCTAACCTGTCCAAATTGGAATCTTCAGAGGATAAGCACTGTTAACAAAAACCGCTTGTTGCACACCATGTAGACATTTTCTATTTATGCAACAAGTACATAAATGTGTGTGTGGTGTGTGTTTTCCTGGACACACACACAGCCTGAGAGTCATAACTGGTTTCTGAGGGCTCTGATTTCTAAGAGAACTGAGCCTCGTCTTAGATAGATAAGGGCAATTCCAACACCAACTCTAACTCTAAGATAGAAGGCACTTAGTACCCCTCAAAACTGGTATCTCTGTGGATTCACTATTCCAAAGCATAAGTGGAAAGAATATGCTTTTGAGAAGAAGTACAAATTCCCCTGTAAAATTAGAAAGCATTAGCATCCTTGAGAAAGAAAATACTATTAATATCACCGGGGCTTGGGAGATAGCTCAGTTGGTAGAGTGCTTGCCTTGCAAGCACAAGGCCCTGGGTTCGATCCCCAGCACTGCCAAAAAAACCGCACAAAAAAAAAAAAAAAAAAAATATCACCATTAAGAAAGGCACATGCTCCTCTTTTACTTTTGCTGTTGGAAAAACATTTCATGGTAGACAGTGGATATAAAGGGACTTCACAATTCAAGTAATGGTAGAGGGTTTGGGGGCCTTGGGAAAAGCAGATGGAAGCTCTAGTTCTGCAGAAACCTAAGTTAACCAGTGCCCCTGGCCTTTCAAGTCTGAAAGTCAAGGTTGAGAATTCTCAAGAGGCAGAAGGCAGAGCTAGAGATTTAGGCTGGAAAATCAGCTTTTGGTTGAATGATCACATGAGGTCCATTAGTGTCTTAATTTGTCCTGTTTGACCCCCAGAGTTGATCATTTTTTAAAACATTCATTGTCTTCTATGTTAAATTATTTTAATAATAATCATGTAATAATAATGTTATTCTATTGAGCTGTTCCTTAGTTTCTTTTTTCTTTTTTTTTTTAATTTTTCAGTTTTACAGATTGCTTTTTGATTCATTGTACACAAATGGGGTACAACTTTTCATTTCTATGGTTGTACATGATGTAGATTCACACCATCCGTGTAACCATACATGTACATAGGGTAATGATGTCTGTCTCAGTCCACTATGTTTCCTTCCCCACCCCTTCCTGCCCCATTTCCCTCTACACAATCCAAAGTGCCTCCATTCTTCTCTTACCCCTGCCCCACTGCCAACTCCCCACTGCCCCCCTGTTATATTCCTCAGTTTCAAGACAATAATTTAAAAACCATCTCTACTTTAAATACATTATTCAAATTCAGTTAAATAGTTCATATATTAGGAAAAATAAGTATTTTCCAGACAAGAATATTATATCTCATAGTTCATACTATTTGTTTTGTTTTGTGGTTCAGAGGATCAAATCCAGGACCTTATACATGCTAGGCAAGCACTTTACCACTGAGCTGCATAACATAAAATTAAACATAAGGTTGAAATGATTAGAGTGAGAAATTGAAGTAACTCAAGTTCCTTTTCCTCACCTTTTCAATCATGTGCAATCATTACATCACATCTGTTCTGTTTAAAAGAAGAAACATGGGCTGGGGTTGTGGCTCAGTGGTACAGTGCCTGCATAGCATGTATGAGGCTCTGGGTTTCACATCTTCATCACCACATAAAAAAATAAAAAGAAGGAGAAGGAGAAGGAGAAAGAAAAGGAGAAGTAGAGGAGGAAGAAGAGGAGAAGAAGAAACATACATTATCATAGGGACTGGAAACAAGACTGTCTGCAAAGAGCTTAAATTATTCCAAATCATTAACCTTGAAAAGCCTATGTGAAGCTGGGTCTGAACTGACAGTAAACTGGGATTCTCCAAATTTCACATCACATCACAGCTTTCATGCAGAATATAGGGTTTATTTAAGGATAAATAAGAAAAATGTACTAAGTGTGGTTTTTAAGAATCAAGCTACAGGGGCTGGGGATATAGCTCAGTTGGTAGAGTGCTTGCTTTGCAAGCACAAGGCCCTTAATTCAACCCCCAGCACTGCGGGGGAGGGGGGGATCAAGTTTACAGCTTGTGCAGTGGCTGTAATCCCAGCAGTTTAGGAGGCTGAGACAGGAAGATAGCAAGTTCAAAGCCAGCCTCAGCAAAAGCAAAGTGCTAAGCAACTCAGAGAGACCCTGTCTATAAACAAAATACAGAATAGGGCAGGAGATGTGGCTCAGTGGTTGAGTGCCCCTGAGTTCAAGTCCCAGTACTGACCCCTCCCCCCCCAAAAAAAAAAAGAATCAAACTACGATTGGGCATTGTGGCATATGCCTGAAGTCCCAGTGGCTCAGGAGGCTGAGGAACGAGGATTGCAAACTCAAGGACTGTTTCAACAATATATTGAGGCCCTAGGCAAACTTAGTGAGACCCTGTTTCAAAATAAAAAATAAAAAAGGCTGGGAATGTGGCTCAGTGGTAAAGCACCCCTAGGTTCAATCCCCAATACCCTCTCCACCCAAAAAAGAATCAATCTACAGCTGGGCACATTGGTACATGCCTACAATCCCAGTGACTTGGGAACCTGAGGCAGGAGGATCACAAGTTTGAGGTCATCCTCAGCAATATAGCAAGACCCCATCTCAAAATAAAATTTAAAAGAAAAGGTTGGAGGAGGGCTGGGGAGATAGCTCCGTCGGTAGACCCTGGGTTCCATCCCCAGCACCCAAAAAAAATAAAAAAGGTTGGAGGTATAGCTCAGCGATAAGAGTGCTTGCCTAGCATGTGTGAGGCCGTAGGTTTAATTCCTGGTTCTACAAATAGGAGGGAAAAAAAAAGGAATCAAGCTATGTACGTAAATGAAATTAATTATATCAAGAATAAAAAGGGAACCAGGTGCAGTGGTGAACAGCTGTAATCCCAGCATCTCCAGAGGCTGGCTGAGGCAGGAGAATTGCAAGTTCAAAGCCTGCCTCAGCAAAAGTGAGGTACTAAGCAACTCAGTGAGACCCTGTCTCTAAATAAAAATACAAAATAAGGCTGGGGCTGTAGTATAGTGATACAGTGTTTGCCTCCCATATGTGGGGCACTGGGTTTGATCCTCAGCACCACATAAAAATAAATAAATAAATAAATATATTGTGTCCATCTACAACTAAAAAAGAAAAAACAGTCCATCCCTGCCTGGCATGGTGGTACAAGCCTATAATCCCAGCAGTTCGGGAGGCTGATACAGAAGGATCCCAGGTTCAAAGCCAGCCTTAGCAATGGCAAAGCACTTAGCAACTCAGTGAGATCCTGTCTCTAAGTAAAATACAAAAAGGGGCTGAGGATGTGGCTCAGTGGTGCCCCTGAGTGACCCTGAGTTCAATCCCTGGTGCCAAAAAAATAAGTCCATCTCTTGTCAATTTAGCACCCATACTCATCTTTTAAAACTATATATAATCTCCAAATAAAGAGAAAAAACAAGGTCATAATTCCAGCTAACATGATAACCATTCTACAAATTAAACACACCAAACCCTTCCCCCAAAGAGGAGGTAAAGTCCTTGGTAACGTTTACTTTTCTCCTTGCCATTCCATAACTTAAATATTATGTTGTAAAATTAATGGTACTTACATACTATCATATAAAGTCAACACATCTTATGTTACAAGATAAAAGAGAGGGAAACCCAAGATATTTACCATACACATCATTTACAAGTGTACTGTATATTGATAAGAGAAGAATTTTGAGATGTCCTAAATTAAGTTACAGGTCAGAAGATGGAAAGAGGGAAGAGATAAGAGTTTATTTTTATCCGAAAACTTCAAGATAAGCTGAGAAAGAAAGAAAAAGAAAAGCTGCTCAACATTCCTATGTACTAAAGATTAGTCATTAAGGTCATATTACATTCTACTTTTAGAACCAACCAAACAAGCAGAAGCAGAAACTTCTCTTTGTGGACTCTCCTCCCATTATAGGATTTTGCCTGCATTGCTTTGTCCTGCCCCTCTATCTACAAGTCGATATAGGTTCAAGGTAAATGATTTGTATTTTTCTCTCCCTATATTTGTATTACAAAATACCCTGGCTTCTTAGATTTGGTGGACATTTTGTTTCCAACTGCTACCTGGTCATGCCACTGGTGGCTTAGAAAATTTGTCCGAGGACCTGTCCTTTTATTTTTGGCTAACATACATAACAGTTTGATAAACCCTTTATATCAGAAATTTCTTGGTCTCAAAAGTTTGATTTAACAACATATACACACATTCAAACATATTCATAGTGAAATAAGTAGGTAATATTTATAGTGATTACAGTTCTCATTTTTACAACTGCTCACCTGGTCATCGGTAGTGTTAGAGTCACATCCTCTCACTACCCATTCTGTGCTCCCTTTGCTTCCATAAGCAACTCAGGAGCAGCTGAGTACCTGGTCCTTACCTGATTCTTACCTGAGCTTCTTATTTGGTGGGGTGAAGTCCTTGATGATGGCCCTAATCTGTTATTCCCCCAGGATGCAGTATTGCTTTTGATGTACTATTCTCCTAGGTAGAGGCAGGTTTTTCCTGAGATAAAACTTCATTGTTAGGGCTGGGTTTGTAGCTCAGTGATAGAGTGCTTACCTAGAACACTTGAGGCACTGGGTTTGATCTCAGCACCACATTTAAAATAAATAAATAAAATAAAGGGATTGTGTTCATCTGCAACTAAAAATATTTTTAAAAACTTCAGGGCTGGGGAGATAGCTCAGTTGGTAGAGTGCTTGCCTTGCAAGCACAAGGCCTGGGTTCGATCCCCAGCACCAAAAAAAAAAAAAAAAAAAAAAAAAAAAAAAAACTTCATTGTTAGTAGGGCATGGTGGGGCATGCTTATAATCCCAGCTACCTAGGAGGCTGGGGCAGGAGGATCAAAAGTTCAAAGCCAGCCTCAGCAACTTAGCGAGGACCTAAGCAACTTAGCAAGACCCTGTCTTAAAATAAAAAAATAAAAAAGGAATGGAGATGTGGCTCAGTGGTTAAGTGCTCCAGGTTTAATCCCCAGTATCAAAAAATAAAAAAATAAAAAATAAAAATAAATTTTTAAAAATAAGTTCCTTTGAGTAAGAGGGGAGAAAGTTTAATAGTATAAATCTTTGGTAGTGCAGGGTCCATCCTCCAGGGCATCGGCCTATATTTCATTCTGTAGTGGTCTGTAAACTAGGTCATGTCTGGCCTATTTATTTTCTTCTAGAACACCATGATCAAACTAACCAACATCATAGGCCACTGCAAGTCAGGACATCTTGCCTCTTGTAAGTATTTGGAGCACGCAATGGTGATACTTTGCATATCTCTATTGCCACATCATATCATGGACTATCAGTGGAGTCATTAGTGCCTTGAAATTGGATCAAATTAGTGAACCAATTTCAGAAACCCTAGAACCAATTTAGAAATCTCATCCTTAAGATTCTATTCCTGGGGGCTGGAGTTGTGGCTTGGTGGTAGAGCACTTGCCTGGCATGTGTGAGGCCCTGGTTCGATACTCAGCACCACATATAAATAAATAAAATAAAAGATCCATTGACAACTAAAAAAAAATATTAAAAAAAAAAAGATTCTATTTCTGGGCTGGGGTTGTGGTTCAGTAGTATAGCACTCACTTCGCACCTGTGACACTGGGTTGGATCCTCAGCACCAGATAAAAATAAGTAAATAAAAAATAAACATATTGTATCCATCTACAGCTAAATATATATATATATATATATATATATATATATATATATATTAAAAAAAGATTCTATACCTGGGTTGAGGTTGTGACTCAGTGGTAAAGTGCTTGCCTAGCATGTGTGAGGCATTGGGTTTGATTCTCAGCACCTCATATAAAAAAATAAATTAAATAAAGGTCCATCAACAATTGAAAAAAATTTTTAAAAAGATTCTGTTCCTTTGGGGAAAGATATGGTGGCACCCACTTATAATCTCAGTCACTTGGGAGTCTGAAGCAGGAGGTTTAAATGTTGGAGGCCAGCCTTTCTAACTTAACAAGACTTTGTCTCTAAAAAAACAAAACAAAACAAACAAACAAAACAGGCTGGGGACGTAGCTTGTGGTAAAGTGCCCCTGGGTTAAACCCCAGTATCACAAAACACAGATTCTATTCATTTAGACTGGGAGTGTGACTTACTGGTAGAGTGTGACCTACTATGTGTGAATTCTTGGGTTCAATACCTAGTACCACACACATAAAAAGATTCTATTACTCTAGAACTGCTGTACCAAAATTTATATTAGTTAACACTCTCCAAAGTAACAGAATCAATAGTGTGTGTGTATGTGGGGGAGGTGAGGAGAGAGAATATGAATGAATAGAGGATTGATTTTAAGGAATGGCTCACATGATTGGTTGAGGCTGGTAAATCTGAAATTAGTAGGTCAGGCCAAAAGCTAGAAAGTCTAACAAGAGTTGATGTTGTAGTCTTGAGTCTAATGGTAGTCTCGACATAAAATTCCTTGCTTTTCAGGTCTTTTCTCTTAAAGTCTTCAACTGATTAGGTCAGGCCCATTTACACTATAATCTGCTTTACTCAAAGTCTACTGATTTAAATGTTAGTCACATTTAAAATACCTTCACAGCAACATCTAAACTATTGTTTTACCAAACAACTGAAAAGCATAGCTAAGCCAGGCTGACATAAAATTAACCATTTGTTATGGGTTGGATTTTGTTTTAGTACAAATAGTATATTTTATTTCATCCCTGAAAACAAAAACAAGAAACAAAATGTCCACATCTCATCAGAGAGACCAATTATTCCAAACTTCATCTGGCAATGGTATGTGAAGGTACAGAAAAGACAGTTTGGAAACCATCTTTAATGAAACAGTGTTTTCTCACGCTTATTTTAACAAAATATTATAATTATTGCTACTATTTGTGGTAGCATATTTTAATAATGAATACAATATCTAAAACCAAATTCAATATAGCCTAAATCTAGAAGTTAGCTGCACTTTAGCAGATATTATAGAGAATAAATATTATGACATGTAGGACACAATATAGCAATTAGATTAGCTACAAGGGAAATTTAAATAAAGGTGTACTTCATTCTATACTAGAATTACTCAAGGTTGAGATTTCTTGTGCTGTATACAGAAGCTGTTTTACTGAAAGGATAGCCAATCTTTATAATTTAAATTATATCTTAAATGTTCTTAATTAAGTGGTCATTATATAAAATGAAAACTTAATCAAATAAGTTTTATAAAGTATGATACTCTTCTATAGCATCAAGTAATTGTAACACTTTCTAAGCAGTTTTATGCAGCACAAACACCTTTATTATACATATCTGGTTAAAATCCTCAAGAGTCCCCTCCTCCCCACCAACATAACAAAAGTAAAAGCACCCAAATGTGGAAATAATGTGCATTCCAAGTCACATAAATACTCAAGGGGTTAAATTCTTTTTGTTTTGTTTTTAGACAGGCTTTCACTATGTGGCTGGGCCACATAGTGAGAGTCTCAGCCTCCCAAGGAGCTGGGACACTGCACCCAGCTAAGGGATTGAATACTCGTTTATGTAAAAAAAATCATGAATACTTTAGTTATTTTTAATTTCATCATAAAATATTTCTTATTCTTTAGAATATATGTAAGAAAATTTTAAGTATGAGATTAAAGAATACTATTTTAATGTTGCTATTAAATTGTCCCCAATGTTAAGAATAACAAACAGTTGCATCTACTGAGAACAAGTGACAGAATGATTCAATAATAATATTCTCCCCTTGTCTGAAAAAACAAGTTATATACTTAAATAAATATTTTATAGAAATGAATATGTCTTTTAGGGTTTTAGTTCAGCTTGATCTCAAACACAAAAGATTTATACAAGATCACCTACATGCTTATTACTACATTAACCATGTTATTAAATTTCCTTTAAGGATATAATACAGCATTGAAGAGACTTGCCTGACAGCACACTAATAACATTTTAAATTTTTTAAAAAAATTTTTGGTACCCGGAATTGAACCCAGGGGCACTTAATCACTGAGTCACATCCCCAAACCCTGTATTTTGTTAGAGACAGGGTCTCTCTCAGTAGCTTAGGGCCTTGCTAAATTGCAGTGACTGACTTTGAACTCACCATCTTCCTGCCTCAGCCTCCTGAGCCACTGTGATTACTGATGTGTGCCACCACGCCTGGCACATTTTAAAATTTTATATACAGAATTAAGAGCTCCATGAATCTAGCACACTCCTTGAAAATGTATGGAGCTTTTATAAACTATTATTTTGTCCTAGCAGCAATTAAAAAGATTTTCTGCAATAGGATATAATCCACAATGGATGTAGCAACACAGGTGATCTTCAAATTCTATTTAATGCTGCCTGATGCATTTATCCTTTTATTTGTAATTACTGGCACCAAATTCCCATGAGTACCATAGGTTGTATTGGTGGTGCAGCTATTCACAATATAGTCCACATTGTTCTCCAGGTTCACCAAGCATTGCAAAATATCCAAAAGGACAGTGATTGTTCTTTTCAGATCCACACATTCTGCCATAGAAGCACCATTCTCAACATCCACCGTGTTCTTATTTTCCTCTGCTAGAGCTTTAACATATCTTCTGCTTAAATCTAGTTTTTGTTCATGTAACTTGACACTGCTTTGACGTCTTGGTTGTTGAAAAGCATAATGCAGTAACATCAATCCCCAAACGAGTCCAAATATAAGCAACAGTAAACTCAATTTCTGGGACATATTTTTTCCTTGAGATTGTAAAAAACATTTCTGATGAAGCAAACAGCAATTAAAAAGCTTTTCTGCAACAGGATATAATCCTTGATTGAAAATCGGCAACTGGAGACAAGTCGCCAATCGAGACTTTTAAAAGAAAAAAACTCTTCTAATATTGTAAAATCTTCACCTCCAGCAAGGTTGCCTCCACTCTTTCATTAACTCTGTAAAACAGTAACCCAGGAGATGAGTTTTGAAGAGTGAGTTTTAAAGGGGCATTTGAGGGCTGGGGAGATAGCTCAGCTGGTAGAGTGCTTGAGCACAAGGCCCTGAGTTCGATCCCCAGTACCGCAAAAAAAAAAAAAAAAAAAAAAGAAAAAAAAAAGAGGGGCATTTGACTTCCTCTCTCCTAAAGTAGAACAGAACTGAGCTGTCAAAAACAGAACTCGAACCAAGACCCGAGGCTGCCTGGGCTCGTCATCCCCGCAGCTCGCGACTGAGCCTGCCAGAGCCATGCTGGCTCCCTTCTCCGTCCCTGGAGGATGGTCACAAAGAGCCTCCCCAACTGTGGTGGGAGCTGTCAGCTGTACTGGGGGCTGCAAGCTGTACCGAAGCCCTGGGTTTGGATCTTATATGTTCTGCCAAGGTCCATGTGTGGTCACCAATCTGTGGTGGTTTAGGGAGATGGTGGAAACTTTAAGAGGCAGGGCCTACTGGAATTAAGTTAGGACATTGGAGGCTCCCCCTTGAAGGGGATATTCGGACCCTGGCCCCTTCCTATCTTTTTGCTTCCCAGTTGCCATGAGGTGGACAGCTTTGCTCCACCATTTTGCTCTCCTCCATGATATTCTGCCTCACCACAGGCCCCAGAACAATAGGACCAACCAACCTGAACTGAAACCTCTGGAACTATGAGACAAAGTAAACCTTTCCCCTTTTTGATTTTCTCAGGTATTTTGTCACAGAAACAGGAAGCTCACACACTATCATAGCATTGTTATCCAGAAGTTTTAATTTTCTATGCTGTCAAATGCCAACGCCCATTCTTTTGGGGATTCTGTACATGATGTCATGTGGTCTCTGTTTTGTGTGTGCATTTTTTTTATTGTTGTTGTTTTGTTTTGTCATCTTTTTTTTTAATTTTTAAAAATGTATATATTTTTTAGATGTTGATAGACCTTTATTCATTTATTTTATGTGGTGCCGAGAATCAAACCCAGTGCCTCACACAGGCTAGTCAAACACTCTACCACTGAGCCACGATCCCAGTCCTGTTGTCTTGGTTTTTGACAAGTAATGCTGGGGATCAAACCCAGGGCCTCTTGCATGCTAGGCAAGTGCTGTACCACTGAGCTACACCCAATCCTACTATGTCACATTTAAAAAGACATTTTCTAGGGTAGAGGATGTAGCTGAGTTGTAAAGTATTTGCCCAGTGCTTGCTTGCCTTTTAGCTTTTTTTGGTCTTTCTTTCTTTCTTGTTTTGTGGATACACAGTACCACAAAAGAGAAAAGAAGAAAGAAAAAAAGAAGGAAAAACTTTTCTAGAACTAACTTCATATTTCCCATTTCAAATATTAGTCCATGTGAAATTAATTGGGGTATGAGTTGAAATTAATTGGGGTATGAGCTGGGGGCCCTTCTTTCCCAAAGAGCTGGTCACCTATCCCCAAGTTTTCATTTGTTATATTATCTTTTTTTTCCTCAAGATTTTAAATGCTGCCTTAATAATATAATATATGTATGTATATATTTCTGGGCTCTTTTCTGTTCAATTGATGTGACTTTACTAATATATGGTGGACTTTCTTAAAGCATGATACACATGATGGTCACACATTTTTATTTCCAATGATTGTCCACTAGATGGTGCTACTTCACTAAATGAATCTGCTTAACAAAAAAAGACCAAAATTAAGCACAAGGTCAGGTGATCATGTATAATACAATGATTAACTTCTAATTTAATATCTTAAAATTAATATGGTTTAAATATTGACATACTCTTTTTTTTTTTCTTGCGGTACTGGGGATCGAACTCAGGGCCTTGTGCTTGCGAGGCAAGCACTTGACCAGCTGAGCTATCTCCCCAGCCCCAATATTGACATACTCTTTAAGGAAATATGGCAATAAAATAATAAGAGCGGGTTGGGGTTGTGGCTCAGTGCCTTGCACATGTGAGGCACTGGGTTTGATCCTCAGCACCATATAAAAATAAAATAAAGGTATTGTGTACATCTATAACTAAAAAAAAAAAAAATTAAATAATAATAATAAGAGAGCCAGTATGGTGGCACACACCTGTAATCCAGCAACTCAGGAGGCTGAAGCAGGAAGATGGTAAATTTGAGGTCAACCTCAGCAACTTAGTGAGATGCTGTCTCAAAATAAAACAAAGGACCAGGAACATGACTCCACAGTGGTAAAGTGACAAGTAAATAAATCATAAAAAGGTCCTAGGATGTAGCACAGTGGTAAAGCACCTCTGGGTTCAATCCCCAGTACCAAATAAATAAGAGAGTACTTGTGGATTTACTTCAATTTTCTGTGATGGAATTTACACACAAACAGGGGTCTCCTATCTTATCAAGGCACAATTCAGAATCAATGCTGAATATTTTTTTGTGTGTGAAATATCCGGTTTTTTGTTTGTTTGTTTGTTTGTTTTCTCATATGGGCACGATTTTATTGAGAAGACAAAAGAAAAATGCACAAAAGTTCTGCAGCTAAACTTTCTTGGTGTACTAGCAAACGCACAAGCATTACTGTTACGTGATCTCTTCCAAAGGGCTGGTCCAACCAAGGGTTGCAGCGGAAATCTCAGTACTCCTGAGGTTGCACACTCAGGCAGCCTCAGGGACTCCTGCGCAGAAGGCTCCGAATCCACTCCCAGCAGCCTTGGCTGGTGCCATGGCGGTGGGCGGGGGAAGGAGGAAGACAACTCTTACAAGAGGCACTACCATCACAGGTCTTGGGCTCCAGATATCCATCACTGATACACCGGGAACAGGCCAAGGGAGCCCCAGCTGGCAGGCGATGGCGGGGCACCTTGGAGACCCCTGACTTTCCTGGGGGCGCCTGGGGCTTCTTCTGGGTCACGGTCGCGCGGTCGAGGACTGGCGGCATTGTGTCCTGGTGTAAGGTGCTGTGTGCTCTGGGAAAGTCACCTTTTCCCGACCAATCCCAGCGAAGACGCCCTCTGAGTGTGCCAAGCAGGTCGCAGTTCAAGTCTTGGTTGTCATAGGAAATATCATCCCGGTGGATAAAAAAGGGCAGCAGCCAGGACCCAGAATATATGGAGCTCAGGGCTGGAGGCCTAGATGTCCCTGGCCCCTGGTCTGGGGAATCCCAGGACCCTGACACATAGTAGGGAAAGGGCTGCCCCATGCTGTCTTCAGACTCACACCAGGTACCACCAAATACCTGTGTAGGACTTAACAGGCAGCTGTCTTTGTGTTTTTATATTCCTCTGGCCTCCTGGGGGTTTCTAACCACAGACTGGGAACCTGGGTGGTGTTGACTTTAATCCCTACCAGAAGCTGGTCTACAGACTGGAGAGCTGGAGGAACCAGGGCCTGCACAGTCCAAGAGACTGAAGACCGAGAACTCGAGGAATCAAAGGTGATGCCCTAATTCAAGATCAAAGGCTGCTGGAAACTGCCTGGAGAATCACTGGTAGAGTCCACTTGGGAAGAGGAAAGAAGCTAGAGTCTTGTATCCTCAGGGAATCACAGCAGCTCTCACGAATCCACTCAAGAAGAATTAGGCTTCCCTCTGCTGGAAATATCTGTTTTTATTTGAGGGCCAGGATTTTGCACTCCTTCTCTAGAGAATGACACCTACCATGTTGTATTAACCATGTCTTTACTGTGTTATGATGCTTTTATATCTGAGGGCTTTGCTGACCTGGTGGGACTGCTTCTCCCATTGCTAATCAATTCCTAGGGCAAGTAAAAGTCTAGGGATGTGTACACATGCATACCTAAAAAGCCAGGACCCACATCCCCAACGACCTTCTTTCTCAAGCTCTTATACTGTCTACCTGTCCTAAACACTCCAAGGACAACCAGGTACCAGGCAAAGAGACAGCCCCCATGCCCTAGAGCATGCAGAAATTATTCAGTAAGCCAGTCCTTAACCTGTTTACCCAGTCTGCATATTTCTTTCCATGGAAACCACAATAAAAATCTCTTGCTCACATTTTCCTTCTACTTCCTTTGCCCCTGACTGACCTAAGTGCTTCCCCTTGTCCACTTCTTGGGATCCAGAAGAATAACAATATTTTTAATGGCAGTTCTCTCTTATCTTGCAATACTAAATAATATTAAAACCTGTATTTCAAAACACATATCAGAGCCCATGTTGCACATGTCTTTAATCCTATCAACCCAGGAAGCTGAGGCAGGTGGATCACAAGTTCAAGGCCAGCCTCAGCAATTTAGTGGAGACCCTGTCTCAAAATAAAAAAATAAAAAGGGCTGAGGAAGTGGTTCAGTGGTTAAGTGCCCCTGGGTACAATCTCTAGTACCAGAAGTAAAAATAAAAAATAAATAAAACGTGTCATACTCTACTGATTACCTTCTCAACCATACCCTTTCTTGCTAAATGAGCTTTGAATTTGTTCAGGGTAGGAGTATATTCTGCTAAAATGTTTGCTTTGCCAGGCTTCTTGCAACTAGGATGTCCATGTGACACCTGGCTTCCACATAGACAGAAACCTACTACAAAATTCCAGGAAGTTTGTTTCCTAATACAGATACCATTCCATCCTTATTCTTCATCGTATTTGAAACACATGTGAGGCTAGAGATGAAACAGCTGTTTTTCAAGTGGCAAGCATGGGGATGAAATCTACCTTCTCAGCACAGTGAAAGAGAAAAATAAATGAACATCAATGACATTGTGGTACTTCCTTCAGACTTCTTCCAACTGGGTTAAGCCACTACAGTTGAGTTTTCCTCATATGCACCTTAATGGAATTCATAAATGATATCCCTACTGGAGATGTGGCTCAGTGGTCGAACAGTTGCCTATCATGTGGGAGATCCTGGTTCAACCCTTAGTACTATAAAAAGAATGAATGAATAATACCCCTTCAAAATTCTGTTTACCTGAGGCTCAATTATTGTCTTTTTTTTTTTTTTTTTTTTTTTTTGAGACAGGGTCTCAAAAACAACTAAGTTGTTTAGGGCCTTCCTAAATTACTGAGATTGGCTTTGAACTTGCGATCCTCCTGCCTCAGCCTGCAGAGCCACTGGGTGTGAGTTCCTAGACTCACTAGCAAAGGCCTGTGCCAGAGGACCAGGGAGCAGCACATTGCCCAGAAATAGGGATCAGGGGAAATTAATCCTTGCAGCACTTCTTGAAGTATTTGCCAGCAACCCCAAACCTGCCTGGGAATGACATCTCATGTTATTACCCATCCAGCAACTTTTCCTTTCTTTTTTCTGGTACAGGCACTTCTTAAATAACTGCTTCTCCTTTATTTCAATACATCTAAATATTGATTATTTCATGATTTGTGGATCTGTATTTGCCAATCCATCCATCATTAAAATTTATTTGTAACTTGAAAATCAATGCTACCAATTAGTACAAATAAAAAAATTAATTAAAAAAAAAAGAAAGAAACAACCAAGCTTAGGATTCTAAAGTCATTTTGTCAAGGATTTTGAAGATTAGAGATTGTATACATATAAACTTAAAGCATGAACCAATGCCCCTTAGGTTTGAACCACTGTGAAAACTGAGCTATATAACATGACTTTATAGTGTCTTCTTTGATTTTTACCTCTTGATACCCATGTGTAACTTCCATTAACATTAAAATGCAGATTTATAGGTTAAAAAAAAATCAATGCTTGCAGCCATTTCACATTCATTTGCAGACATGTGTAGAGAGTTGCCCAATGTGCCTGTGGAATAAGATGACTTTCTGCCTTCTCCTTTCAGCTCTTGTCCTGTAAAGAGGTATTCTTTTCATGGTCTAGTTAGTGCCATATTTTTATCACTCCTGTGCCTCTTTGTGATTTCATTGTTTAAAATGGCCCCAAAGTGGGGAGATAGCTCAGTTGGCAAAGTGCTTGCCTTGCAAGCACAGGGCCCTGGGTTCGATCCCAGCACCGCAAAAAAAAGAAAATACAAAAACAAACAAACACAAAAAAAATGGCCCCAAAGTGTAGAGAAGTGCTATCTAGTGTTCTTAAACGCAAGAAGGGTGTGATGTGCCATAGGAGGAAAATACCTGTGTTAGATAAGCTTCATTCAGGCAAGAGTTGAAGTGTTGTTGGCCACAAGTTCAATGTTAATCTATCAATAAGATATACCAAATAAGTTACTGCTCAACAAAAACATACATGAAATAAGTGTTGATCAGTTGATGAAAATGTTGTGGCCAGAGTCCCACAGGTACCTACAGCTGTATTACTCCTGGAAACAATGTTCAGTACTTGTGCAACTTCATGGAATGTAACTACTATGCATAATAAAAATTAATTGTACTCTGATTCTAAAAGAAAGATGATGAGGGCCAGGCACAGTGGTGCACACTTGTAATCCTAGCTACTTGGGAGGCTAAGAATCACTAGTTTCAGGCCAGTCTGAGCAACTAAGCAAGACACTGACTCAAAATAAAAAAATAAATAAGTAAAAAGGGTTGGGGGTATAACTCACTGGTAGAGCAACCTGGGTTCAATCCCCAGCACTGGGGGAAAGAAATAAAGATACATGAGGAAAAGTAGCACCACTTAAAGAGTGTAAATTGCTCCATACAATTTTGTGTCTTGCGGTAATTCATAAGTGAGACCTCCTTAAATAGTTTTCTAAATTTCAACTATTTTGAAAGCGTTTTATAAGTGGTAACCAATCACAAGGATTTGGCTATCCTTGCTGGTTTGTGCTTAAGGCATTGAAGAATCTAGTCAAAACCTCAAGATGGGGCTGAATGTAGCTCAGTGGTATATCCAGCACTTATGTAGTGTGTGCAAGGACCTGGGTTTGATCCATTGCACCACCAAAACAAAAAGAAGGAAAACAAAAAACAAAAAACAAAAAACAAAAAACCTCAGGATTTGCCCAACACCCTGAAGCAGAATACAGAGATACTATTTTCTATTGGCCAGTGGAAACTAACTTTATTCAGAGAGAGGGAATATAAGAGATATCCCACTGCCTGTAAACACAGCTGCTACCTGTTAAATCAACCAAAACAGCAATCAGAAGGTAGCAACATTAGTTTTATTCAGTCATAAAGAAAAAAATTATGTCATTTGCAGGAAGATGGATGGAACCTCAACAAAATAAGCCAGACTGAGAAAGTCAAGGATTGTATGTTTTCTCTCATGTTACGGAGAGAAAAAAAAAAAAAAAAAAGAATGGGGGAATTCTTGAAAATAGAATTCTAGAAAAAGGAATTCATGAAAATAGTAGGGTAGAGGAAGAGGACCAAAGGGAGGGAAGAAGGAGATGGTAGTTACGAAGGAATGAAATTGACCAAATTATGTGCATATGTGAATATGTAACAAGTCCCACTATTATATACAATCAGACTGCATTAATAAAGAGAAAAAGAGCCATGCACAGCAGCCCATGACTGTAATCCCAGCAACTCAGGAGGCTGAGGTAGGGGAAAGTGAGTTCAAAGTCAACCTCAGCAATTTAAGTGAGGCCCTAAGCAACTTAGAGACTCTGTCTCAAAAAATAAAAGGGGCTGGGGAATGTGGCTCAGTGGTAAAAGTGCCTCTGAGTTCAATCTTCAGTATCAAAATGAAATAAAACTAAAAAATGAAAAAGAAAAATATCACACACCCACACAAAGATTGCCAGCAGTGTTCCCCTAATCCCTGTCCAATGCCATTGTTTTCAGTAGCTACAGAGATACTTCCTCATCATTACTTATACACAAAAACCCAAAAAGCATTTGTCAGATTATATTGTTGGAACAAAAAATATTATTGCCCCCACCAACCCCCAGTCCCCACCCACAGTGCCAGGCAAGGGCGCTACCACTGAGCTACACCTCCATTCCTAGGATTACAATTTTGGGAAGGGAAAAGTAGTTCTGCTTTTGGGCTGGGAGGTAGCTCAGTACTTGCCTAACATGCACAAGACCCTGGGTTCAATTCCTAGCACCTCCCCCCACCAAAAAAAAAAAAAAAAAAAAAAGACTACTTTAGACAACATAAACCCATTACCAAATCACAGAAGTCTCATCACACTAAGCAAACTCACCACTAATTACACTGATTGGAAATTTGATTATAGCAATTACCAGGGGCTGGGGTGTGGCTCTGTGGTAGAGTACTAATCTAGCATGTATGAGTCCCTGGGTTCAATCCTTAGCACCACCACCAAAACACACACACACACACACACACACACACACACACACACACATATACTGGAATTAAGTACACAAATACCTGTAAAATTAATTACGTATACTGAGGTACACATGGATTTGCCACACCCAAGTAAGCCAAAAAATAAAAAAGGTTTTAATATGTAGATTTTTTTCAGTTTTATTTTTATAGTATTGAATCCAGGTCATTGCACTCAGTGGACAAGGACTCTATTGCTGAGTTGCATTCTCAATCTTGTTAGGTTTTCAAGGCAATGATCTTAGAGATCAGGCAACAAATTGTAATACCTAGATGTAACACTTTTGTTTTAAAATATAAGATGGGTGGTGGAATTGCTCGAAAGAAAGGATTTTCATGCTTTACTTCAACTTTTAATACCTTGTATGATTTTGAACATTTAGAGACTTGGTTCATGGAATCATAGTATCTGATACATTTGAGCTATTGCTATTGTTACAGTAGAGGCTCTCTTAATTGATCATCTCCACCTAATTGACAAACATACTGACTGATGTTAATTGCACTCCAAACTGTGTGGGCTACTTAGAAAACTCTGAACTTTTGCTCCCATTGATCAAATTATGTGCTTACCGACGAGACTCAACTGTGTGCCCAAACTGGTTTATGGGAGTTGTACTTGCTATTGTAATTATGTAATTTAATTCAATGTTGCATACATTGACAAAATTTGAAAGCATAAAATTGATAGCTTAGAAAGACTTACAAAAGGTGAATATCTTTTTCAAATTGCTATTGAGTGTTGGGGTAAAGTATGGAAGTACAACACTTGTCTCGCATGCATGAGGCCCTGGGATTGAATCCCAGCACCACCTAATAAATAAATTGAATTAGAAATAAACAAGGCAATATATTTCATTTAGAAAAAAACTAATACAATCTAAAAGGATGTGTCCTCAGACTGTTCACTTGCCTTCATCTCACTCCTATGTGTTGATTTGGTACTTCTAACCTCTTTCTCCAACTAAAATAGTTTTGGATTTCAGTCTCTCATGTACACATGGATATTCCACAGGCCCCTCAAATTCAACATATTCAAACCTCAACATACTAAATATTTTCCTCCCCAACTCTACCACTTTCTATGTCCCTCTGGTTCCTAAAAGGTGACGCTATCTACTTGGTTTCCAGTGGAGTGCTGGTAAATGCGCCACTGGACCTGTGGGCAGCATGTGGGCAGGGTAGCCCCAGTTTTGCTAATTTCTGTGGTGTCAATACCAATATCATGACCAATTTCAAGCAACTGAATCAATATCACTGAACGATGAATTGGGAAGAGATGTGTAGTAGTCCATCACCAGTAGTATTCCCACCAAAAAAATACAGTGAAGGTAAATAACCTCAATAGAAGAGGTAACAAAAAATATTACTAAAAAAAAAAAATATATTACTAGGCATGGTAAGTTTTGAGTGTTTTTAATCTTTGTTTTTAACCTTTGTTGAATATAACTTAATTGTAATTAATTATATTTAATTTACATAACTGTGAGCATATATATTTTAATTTTTTTTAAAAAGGCTGTGTTTCACAACCAGTTCCCCAAATTTTATTTTTTAATGACAACATTTTTGTATGTTATTTTTAGTTATACATGACAGTAGAATGTATTTTGACATATACATGAAGTATAACTTCCCATTCTTGTGGTTGTACATGATATGGAGTTACACTGATCATGTATTCATTTATGAACATAGGAAAGTTATGTCCTACTCATTCTATTGTAGTTCTCGAGTTTTATAACATGCTTTGAAAAGACCAGAAGAGTTTGCCTTCAAATCAAAAATTTCCCTGATTTATTCTTGACTCCACCCGATTAAGTCAACTCCACTCAATTGCTGTGTTATCACATCGATTACATTTGCAAAGTCCTTCTATAACATATTCAAAGGAGTGATATCCTTTCATGTTCATGTCTGCTTGCATTCAAAGGGAGGAGACATCCAGAGTAGGAACACAGAGTGGCAGGAGTCTTGGCAGCCATGATAGAATTCCACTACCATTAGGGGTAAAATATTTTTGGTAAACTGAAGCAATGGTTTTCTAAATGATTCTCTAAAAGACAAAGATTTTTAGACACTTGAGTGTAAGCTTCCCATAGACAGAGTTGTGTCTATTTTAAGTTTCTAGTAACCAGCCTAGTACATAGGCTGCAATCATTAAGTATTAGTCAAACAATGAACACATCTGTCAGAAGGTGTTAACTTCATAAATAGGAAGAAGTTTAATATTCTGGGATAACCTGATTCACCTGTTCCTGGAGCATGTTTTTATTCCACAAGTAATTGTGGATCAAATATGTTGTCTGAATGTTAGGAAGAATAAACAAATATAAAACAAGACACTTTCTGCTTCAAGACATTGTCTAGTAGACAAGGCAACCCCACAAAGACCAAGAGTACTAGTCAGCCTAAGTGAGAGAAAAGCGATCTGGGAGACACAATTAAAAAGGATTGGAATGAAGACAGAAAGCTTGCTTTGTCTGTGGGGAGAGGAGGTCACTCTGTGGAGGGAGGACAAGTTCTTAGGAAGAGCAGGATACCACTTGCAGAGACAACTAGAGAAGATGGTGCTGCAAACAGCAAAGAAATCATCCCTACCAGATAGAGGGTGTAGGTTTGCATGGATGAGTGGTCCTTCCAGTCCAGCAGGAATGTGGAGTACTAAAAGGCAGATAAGGCTGGAACAATAGGTTGGGGCCAGTTTTCAAATCTAGGGTTGTACATCTGAGGGACCACAGATCTATTTTGGAGGTTGGCATGAGATTAAGGGGAATAAATTTATCCTTATTCCGAATCATGATGCAAATAGATCTTTTTGCCTTCGCAAATAAAAAGAAAAGCATTAAAAAACATTCAGTTGGGACTGGGGTAGAGCTCTTGTTTAGCATGCTTTAGGCCCTGGATTCAATACCCAAGGGAAAAAAGTATTCAGTGTTTGCTCTGAAAAAAAAATCTATTCCTTTAATTACCCTCTTTTGTGCCAGCATCACCAGTCTCCATCCCCTGCATGCTGGCTCCAATCCCTCAGTAAAAGTATGCACGTTTTTTTCATTTTCAAATAGCTTCTTCCTTCTCTAGCAGTCCTACTATTATCTTCAGAATAAACCTTCATAGGCACATTATAAATTCCTGGGTCAGGGAAGGACTAGAATGTAGTCAATGCAACATTGCTAAAAGGTAATATTCTTTTGAATGACTGAATGAATAGTTTTTTAGATTGCTCTGTCACTTCTTGCTCATCATGAAATATCTTTTCAACCATTTTTTTTTTTTCATGGTGCTAAGGATTGAACTCAGGGCCTTGCACATGCTAGGCAAGCATTCTACCACTGAACTACATCCCCAGCCTTCTTTTCAAACACTTTTATTTCACTTTTTCTCCCTACCAATCCCCTAAAATTGGAATCTCAAAAGTCGCCAATGGCTGAATACTTGGCACATGTCTATAATTCCAGGTACTAGGAGAGCTGAGGCAGGCAAATCACAAGTTTGAGGCCAGCCTGGGCAATTCAACCAGACTGTGTTTGAAAATAAAAATGTATTTTTATCCAGCAATTTAGAGAAATACAGACTTTCAACATTAAGATGGGGATATATCAAGGAAAGGCTGCATTCAATTTCACAGTTCTTTTTTGAAGAAAAAAGGATGCTTAACATTTAAGGTTTAGTTCTTACACGACTTCCATAACCATGAAAAGAACATGTCTTGGGTTCTCCTGCTTGCCCAGACGAAATGACCCCCAGCAGAGTCACCAGACCAAGTGTAGCAGTCAATCTACAAGAGGTATGATTATCATTTTAAGCCACCGAGTTTTGGGGTGGTTTGTTACATGGCAATAGCAAATCAAAACCTAAACCTGTTTGTTCCTAAATTTCCAAAGCCAGCGCTGTGCACTGAGAACACATAATTAATAAACACTAAAGTTAAAGAGTTATTAAGCATCTATATTGTTAAAAAACAATAAATTTTGGCGATGATGTGGGGAAAAAGTACACTCATACATTGCTAGCAGGAATGCAAATTAGTGTAACCATTATGGAAAGAGGTATGGAGATTCCTCAGAAAACCTGGAATGGAACTTATCCCACTTTTTGGTTTATACCCAAAGGACTTAAAATCAGTTTTTGGTTTTTTTTTTTTTTTTTTTTTTTGGTGCTGAGGATCGAACCCAGGGCCTTGTGTTTACAAGGCAAGCACTCTACCGACTGAGCTATCTCCCCAGCCCCTAAAATCAGCATATTATAGTGATACAGCCACATCACTGTTTATGGCAGCTCATCTCACAATAGCTAAACTATGGAACCAACCTAGGTGCACTTCATCAGATGAATAGATAAACAAAATGTGCAAGATATATGTGTGTGCATGTGATGCACTATTACTCAGCCTTAAAGAAGAATGAAATTATGGCATGTGCCCATAAATGATGGAGCTGGAGAATATCATGCGAAGTGAAATAAGCCAATCCCAAAAACCAAAGGCAAAATGTTTTCTCTGATATATGGATGCTAATTCACAATAAGGGGGATGGTGCTAGGGAAGAATAGAGTTACTTTAGATAAGGTAGAGGGGAGTGAAAGGAAGGGAGGGAGTATGGGGGTAGGAAGGATAGTAAAATGAGTCAGACATTGTTACCCTATGTAATATGGGATTCTACATCATGTACAACCAGAAGAATGAGAAATTATACTCCAGCTATATATAATGTATCAAAGTACATTCAACTATCATGTACATTTAGGAATAAAAAAAAAATTAAAAAATCTTTTCCCTTTTTTATTAGTGCATTATAGTTGAACATAATGATGGAATTTGTTGTTACATATTCATATGTCCACACAACATAACAACATAATTTGGCCAATATCACACCGAAGCATTTCCCCCTTCTCTTCTCATCTCTTACCCGTAGGTCCCTTTCTTCTACTGATCTCCCTTTGATTTTTTAGAAGATCCACACCCACTTTTCTTTGCCTTTTTCCTCTCTAGCTTCTGCATATGAGAGAAAACATATGACCCTTGACCTTCTGAGTTTGACTTATTTTACTTAACATGATGGTATCTAGTTTCATCCATCTGACATAATTCCATGAAAATAAAAAAGGGCTTAGTAAGGGAGGCCCTGGGTTCAATCCCCAGTACCACAAAAAAGAAAAAAAAAAAAAAAAAAGTCACCCATAAACATCTAAGAAGACTTTGACATCCAAGAATGATCTGACACCACATGGAGAAGACATATTCTTCTCTTATTGCACATAAAATCTCACTGAACACCCAGAATCCCAGAGTGACAGAGGCCAAGTGGCAGCAACTAATTGCCAAAGGCAAGTAGGTGTGATTACTGTAATGGATAGTAAAGTCAGCAGTTAATCAGAAGGGCCTGACTTATGGCATCAACTAGTTAATCATGGTGTTTCTAGCTGTGAAACAGATGGACAAGCTATTAAATCTTACGTTGTCTGTATAATTGGAAGAAATCTAGGTCAAGTGAACAGAAGTCTGGGTTGAGACCTAAAAACAGAAAGTCATAGCCCCTCAGTCAACTCCTGAATTTGACCCAGTTTATAGGCCCAGAATCACTCAAATGAAGGGGAGGCCAGGTTCCCTTCAGGAAGGCCCTATAACACCACCAAAAATTGTCTTTCTCCCATATTCCCCAAAAGGGACTTAAGATTTTTAACCTGTGCATTGGGGAAGAGGGAATAATCCAAATTTTCAGGAACATAGGGTCTGAACTGACACTAATTCCAAGGCACACAAAATGTTACTGTGGTTCACAGGTCATAATAGGGGTTTAAAGTCAGGTGATAAATGCAATTTTAGCTCAGGTCTGTCTCAGTGTGTGCCCAGTGGATCCTTGAACCCATCCTGTGGTTATTTCCCCCAGTCCAGGAATGCATAATTAGTAGACATATTCCACCACTGGCAGAATTTCCACATGGATCCCCTGATCTGTAGAATGAGTGCTTTTATGATGAGAAAGTCCAAGTAGAAGCCACTAGAACTGACCCTACCTAGCAAAATAGTAAGTCAGAAGCAATATTGGGAGAGATTCCCAAAATTAGTGCCACCATCAAGGACCTGAAAAAAGCAGAAGGGTGGTTCCCACCATGTTCCCATTTAGCTCACCTGTTTGGCTTGTGCAGAAAACAGACGGAGTTTAGAGGATGACAATAGATTATCATAGGCTTAACCAGGTGGGAACTCCAATTGCAGTTGCTGTACCAGATGTGGTTTCATTGCTGGAATAAATTAACATATCCCCTGTTACCTGGTATGCAGCTGTTGATCTGGAAAGCATTCCCTATATTTATCAATAAAGGCCACCAGAAGTTTGTTTTCAGCTGGCAAGGCCAGAAACACACCTTTACTGTCTTATCTCAGGAACACATCAACTCTCCAGCCTCTCATAAATTTTAGTTCACAGGGCCCTTTCCTTTCCTTTCCTTTCCTTTCCTCAAGATATCACACTGGTCCACTGAATTGAAGGCATTTGCTGACATGATCTAGAAACTGAGAAGTAACAACTCTTTTGGTAGGATATTCACATGCCAGGGAATGGGAAATTTACCTCAGTGAAATGTCTAGGGTCTCACCAGTATGGGGCATGGAGTGATACCCCATTTAAGGTAAAGGATAAGTTGTTGTGTCTGACCCTTCTACAACCAAAAAGGAGCCACATCATCTAGCAGGCCTCTTTGCATTTTGAAAGCAACATATTTCTTCACTTGGATGTGTTACTCAAGCCCATTTACCAAGTGACCCAAAAAAGTTGCTAGTTTTTTTTGTGTGGAATCTAGATCAAGAGAAGGTTCTGCAACAGGTACAGGCTGATGGGAAAGGTACTTCAACTCTTGGTCTGTACCAATCAGCAGATCCAATGACATGTGAATTGTTAGTGGTAGAGAAGCTACTGGAATCCTTCAGCAGGCCCCTGGAAGTGAACTGCAGTGCAAGCCCTTGGAATTTTGGAGCAAAGTCCTACCATCCTCTGTTGAGACTTACTTTTTTTTTTTTTTTTTTTTTTTGGTGGCACTTGGGATTGAATTCAGGACCTTGCACATTCTAGGAAAGCACTCTACCACTGCGTTACATCCCCAGCCCAACTGACCACTTTTGAGAAACAACTTTTTGGTGGTTTTTGTTGTTGTTTGCTTTTGGCTTGCTATTGGGTCTTAGTAGAAGCTGAAGGTTTAATCATGGGTTACCGTGAAATCTGAACTGCCCATCATAAGCCAGGTGTCATCTGATGCACCAAATCATAAGGTTGGGTGTGCACAACAGCACTCTATCATCAAGTAGAAATGGCATATTTGATTGGTCTTGAGCAGGTAGGTCAAGGCACAAACACATTACATGGAGTGGCTCAATACCCATGGTCCTACTCTTCCCACATTACCTTCTCCTAGCCTGCACCAATGACCTCATGGCAAGTTTCCTCTTTTCTGCTGAAAAAGGAGGAGAAAATGGGCCTGGTTTATAGGTTTCTGCAGGATATGCAGACAGAACCTGCTAGTGGACAGGAGTAGCACTGTAGCTCCTTTGGAGGGCATCCCTGAAGGACAGTGGTGAGGAGAAATCCTCCCAGTGGGCAGAACTTCAAGCAGGGTACCTGGTTGTACATTTTGCTTAGAAGTGGATATGGCACATCTGGGTTGTCATCAGGAACTTGGAAAGAACATGACTAGAAAACTGGTGACAAGGGCTGGGGGCTGTGGTGCATGATATAATCCCAGTAACCCAGAAGGATAAGGCAGGAGGATCACAAGCTCAAAGCCAGCCTCAGCATCTTAGCAAGGCCCTGAGTAACTTAGTAAGATCTTATCTCAAAATAAAAAATAAAAAGGGCTGGGGATGTTGCTCAGTGGTTAAGTGCCACCAGATTCAATCCCTGGTACTCAAAACAACAAAACTGGAAACAAGGAAATCTGGGCAGTTACGTGAATAGACCTTTCTGAATGGGTAAAAATATACTTGTGTACCTTATTGACATGCAAGTGACCTCAGTAGAGGATTTTAATAATCGAATGGATAGAATGACCTGGTTTGTAGACACCAGCCTCTTTCCCTAGCTACCTTTGTCACTAACCCCAAAGACTCATGAACAAAGTGGCTATTGTTACAGGAATGAAAGATATGCATGGACTCAGTGACACGGACCTAAAATTCATCAAGGCTATTTTGACTGTGGCCACTGCTAAATACCCAATCTGCCAGCAGCAGTGATCAATATATGGAACCATTCCTCAGAGATCAGGCAGCTTCCTGGAGGCAGGTTGACTACATTGAACTGCTTCTATTGCATTTTTTCTGGAATAGACATTTGTCTAATAGACTTCTGCCAAAACTGCCATTCAACATAGGACCTCACAGAGCACAGCTTCTTCTGATCAAGGAGCTTACTTCACAGCAAATAAAGTATGGCAATGGATCTGTGGTCACAGAATTTACTCTTACCATGTCCCCCACCATCCTATTGTAGCTGGCTCAATCAAACAGTGGCATGACCTTTCCAAGATTTAGTTCCTTTTCAGCTTGTTGACAATACCTTGCAGGGCAGGGGAAAGCTTGTCCAGCAAGCTGCATATGCCCTGAATCAGTGTCTATCAGTACCTTTCTGCTCATAGCCAGGGTTCATAGGCCCAGGAATTAAGGTTAGAAGTGAGTGTGGCCCCACTTGATACTACTTCCAGTGGACTACTGGCAAAATTTTTGCTTCTTGTTCCTGGGAACTAGAATATTGTATTTATATTTTATATTATTTTTATAGTACATTTTATTTGCTGACTTAGAAGTCTTTCCAATGGGAAGAATGCTTCTACAAGCAGCACTGCCATAACAAATATTTCCATTGAGCTGGAAGGTAAGCCAACCACTCAGCCAGTTTGTGCTCCTCATGCCTCTGAGTCCACAGGCAAATAAAGGAGTTGAGAGTGTTGGCAGGTATTATCCTTGACCACAAGGGGGAAGCTGGACTGCTGCTCTATTGTGGAGGGTGAGAGGGGAATACAGGATATCCCCTAAGGCATCTCTTAGTATGATCATGTCCTGTTATTAATGTCTGTGGAAAACTACAAGCCAATTCAGGCTGGACTACTTATGGACAGACACTATCAGGAACAAAAGCATGGGTCACCTCACCAGGTAAAGAATTATAACTAGCTAAGGAACTTTGTTATGAACACCAGCTACCAAGTGTTGGGGAGCGATACTGGTCAAATTATGTTGTTATACTGTGTATTGTGTACATGAAAGAATACGTAACAATGAATCCAATCAGTTATGTGCAACTATAATGAATCAACTAAAAAATGTGTGTGTTGGGGAATGGAGTTAGAGCAATGTGACTAGTTACAGAAAAAAGGACTATAATTGTCTAGAGTATTTCCTCCTTATTATGTTTGCTGGCATGTATACACACACATTATCAGATATCTTTGTTTTCATTCTTTACTTATCCTTTATCATGCAACATAAGATTAACTTTATAGTACTTAAATATTAAATTTACATCACAATTTAAATTATAGGATATCAAGAAAAGTAAACATGGGCTGGGGATATAGATCAGTGGTAGAATGCTTCCCTTACTAGTGATAAGACCCTGAGTCTTATCACTAGTATCTTAAGAATTTTTATTGAAAAAGAATAAACATCAACCAAGTACTTTTTGCATTCCCTTCTGGGAAAAGGGTTTGTGTTTGCAGTGGTAGGTTTTGTATGTAAGACAGTTATATCATGATAGGTCAAAGTAAGATTTTATCACTGTCTATCTGGATTCTAAGTATGATTTAAGATGTGTATAGGTGCCAAGTTGACAAGAAGTAGATTTGTAATGATTACTGTATCAACTTGGTGGATGTTTTTGGATGAGATTAATATTTATTTATTAATTGGGGAACTTTGGGTAAACCAGATTGCCCTCCATGATAAGGGTAGGCCATAACCAACAAGTTGAAGGCCTTAATAGAACAAAATATACTCTTTCAGAGTAAGGGGGAATTCTCTAGCGATGACTTTAGACTTTATCTGAACCATTGGCTCTCCTTGGTCTCCAGCCAGCGGAACTACAATGCAAATTTTAGACTTCTCTGCCTCCATACTATCATGAGAAAATTCCTAATAATAATCTTTCTATATGTACATACACATCATATTATTCTATTTCTCTTGAGAACCCTAATACATTATTTTTCCAAAAGGTATAAGGCTAAAATAATTTTTCACTAAAAATTTTAGTGTAAAAAATCATGTAACAGGGGGTGGGAAGAATAGAAATTCATTGGATCAGACAATGGGGAATGAAGGGAAAGGAGGGGAGATGAGAATAAAAAAGACATGAATGAACTGGACATAACTTCCCTATGTTCATATATGAATACATGACCAGTGAAACTTCACATAATGTTCAACCACAAGAATGGGATCCTAATTAGAATAAGTTATACTCTCTATATATATGTCTAAATACTCTATTGTCATGCATATCAAAAGAACAAGTGAAAAAAAGAAAAAACAAATCATGTAACGTACTTTGCATTCTTCCATCCAAACTTGAATGCATCACATGCTAGAAATGATACACAACACAGAAGACAGAAATGATTGACCCAAGTGCAAAATGACATTCACAATATGAACATGTAGCATGGACCTACCATGTGACAATATGTAATAGTTTTGTTGTTATGGAAACAATTTAACAACAAAGCTATTAGAGAAGCCACACAAAGGTGATGTCAAGTCTTATAAAATCCCAGGTATGGGTGATTAAAGATGGCTACAAATTCTTTACCCTTTTCCCATTAAGAAGCGAAGTGCAATTTACTTCCTCTTACATCTGAGCTGATCTTAGTGACTTGTTTAGCCAATTATCACGTGGCAGAAGTGACATTCTAGAAGTTTCAAGATGAGGTCATAAAGCTTGCAGCATATGCCTGGGATTCTTAGAACATTCTCTGGCAGCCCAGAGCTTCCACATAAGTCTATTATTCCAGGACACAAGTCTATTACTTGAGGTCCTGGGTAGGCATTCTGGTTGCCAGTCCCAGCAGAGGACAGCCTTCCCTCATCCCTATTGAGGTGACAGCATAAATGACTCTTTAAGACTCCAGACCAGTCCAGTTGAATTCTACCTGATGACCTCTGTTAACACCAACAGATTATCTGGCTGAGCCATACTCTAATTCCTGACTACAAAATCATGAGGTTTAAGAAAAAGTTTGTTTTAAGCTAAATTCTCAGGTAGCTTGTTAAGCTGCGATACAATTCTGCCTACGTTGTACTTTCTACTTGCTCTGATCTTTTCTCTAGTTCCCAAATTTTAATCCTAACTTGAAGCCTTCCTGATTTCCCAGCATTAGGATACTTTTACCTAATAATGTGTAATCAGAATGATAGTGTTTCATTTGTTTGAAACTGTTCCAATTTGTGTCTATTTGTACATGTTTATTTATTTTTGGATGCTGGGGATTTCACACAGTAGTTGTGTTCAACTACTGAAGTCCGCCCCACAGAAGTGATTTTGTTTTTTATATTTGTCAGTGCTAGTGATCAAACTTAGGGTCTTACAATGTTAGGCTCTACTGATAGTAGCTTTACCACGGAGCTATACCTCAGACCCAAAAGTGTTTCATCTTAGTCAATAAACCATATGGTCATTCTGTCCTTAATTGTCCTACTATTTGAAATTGCACAGAAATGTTTTCTCTCTCAACTATATATAAGGTTACTTCAAAGCAAGGATCATGTTTTTTTCTTCAGTAAATATCCAAGCCCATACAATGTGCTACACATACAACATACTTACCTAGAATTATTCCCCAGTGGTTTGGGTAACAGGCTATTAGGCCACAATACCTCAAGGACTGGGTCAATTTAATGAGAATGTGGGCTAGAACTTGAGTAGTTATTTTCATCTTGTTTTACTATGGAACGAGTACACAGGCAGAACAAAGGATTCATATAGGATTAAGAAGTCATGATGTGCCGGGCGCGGTGGAACATGCCTGTAATCCCAGCGGCTCAGGAGGCTGAAGCAGGAGGATCACGAGTTTAAAGCCAGCTTCAGCAAAAAGCAAGGTGCTAAGCAATGCAGTGAGATCCTGTCTCTAAATAAAACACAAAATAGGGTTGGGGATGTGGCTCAGTGGTCGAGTACCCAAGTTCAATCCCTGGTATCCTCCCCACCACACCTGCAAAAAACACATGATGTTAGGGCTGGAAGTGTAGCTCAGTGGTACATCACATGCTATGCATGAGCAAAAATCCCCAGCACCAAAAAACAAAATAAAAAATGCATGATATTAGAATGGATGTGACTTCTGGGAACTTCCCTTTTCCTGGCAGAGGCACACTTCAAGTCTGAGACCTGTGCAGAGTGAGAAACCCAGCAGGACAGCAGAGCCCAGAAACTTGGTCCACTATCTTAGGTTGGTAGGAAAAGGAAGGGACCCAGGCAATGTCTAGGGTTTGCAATCCTATTTTCTTGCTATACCACAAACACATAACTTAGTTACTAATGCAATACTTTTCTTTCATTGATATTGGGTCTACTTAAGAAATGAGTGCAGCTACTGGCCAGGATCACTCAGACATTTACAAAAAGCTTAATGAAAAAATCCAGCAGCACTGTATGAAAACCACAGGAAAATATAACTAGCTTATGAAGACAACGGAAATAAAGTGCTAAAAACCTAATCACTTAGGTTATATTTCTAGATCAATCATTAATCTGCTGAAGATTTCTTTTATACATCTTATATTTATCTATTTGTACCAAGAATTAAATCCAGTAGTGCTATACCGATGAGGTATAATTTTTAGTCCTTTTAATAAATAAATTAATTCATTTGGTATCAGATTGAACCCAGAGGTGCTTAACCACTGAGCAATATCCCTTTTTAATTTTTTGAGACACAATCTTGCTAAGTTGCCCTGGCTGACCTTGAGCTTGTGATCCTCCTGCTTCAGTCTCTCAAGCAACTGGGATATAGGTGTGTGCCACCATACCTGACTTCTCTGGTATTTATTTTCAAAAGACATCTCTTTTCTTCCTCATATGTTTTAGCATCTTTCAATGTAAAATATTCTTAAGAAAACAAACCAATGTTGATTAAGTTGATAAATTTTATAAGAAGAAAATGCTATGATTTTCAAATTTTGGAAACAATTGTTAGAAAAAATAAAATGACAAGAACATATACAAATGTTGAAATTATTCATTGAGCTATGAATTCTTAGCAGAGGAAGGGACTTTTGAAGTACCTGAATCCACCTACTTCTAGACTGCCTCTCACATATTTAACCAGCCTCTTCGAATCCTTCCCAAGTTTGATGCACTTCATCTCAAAAAAAAAAAAGAACAAAAACCACTTTAAGTCACTTAAAAGAATAAAAATAGGGAATTAGAGAACAGTCACATCCTTGAAGCAGCTTTCCAATATGCAGAACACAGTACTGGCTTCAAAAAAATATAGATTCTGTGCATGTGCATCACTTAAATATGTAGAGCTGCCATCCTTTATAAAATTGGGAAGCTATATTCATTCAAGTACATTAACTTCATTATATTTCACATAGTTTTATACTTGGGATGAGGCTGGAAAAAATATTAGCACAGAGCTGTTAATAAAAAATTTAAAGACATTATTGTGAGATAGGATCAAATGAAAAAAAGCAATCCTGGATTAACACATTTCTGATTACATAAATAATTTCCATTCTTTACTGAAAATTTCCACTATCAGAAGATCCTGATTAAAGAAATATAAAACTGGAACAGGAAGTAAATGTGATTGTTTGGTTCATATCAGAAAGTTCACTGGCCCAACTGCCAGTCACAGAAGTCTCTGGATCCTCAACGGAGTGTGACCAGTTCTTCTGAAGAGGTAGGGTGAATGGCAACCGTGTTGTCAAAGTCAGCCTTAGTTGCTCCCATTTTCACTGCAACAGCAAAGCCCTGCAGCATTTCATCACACCCAATTCCCTGCATATGGATCCCAACCACCTGAGGAAAGAAGAAATTATGAAGAGAAATCTCTTATTTGGTGCACAATGAGAGAAATGTGATATTAAAAACCCTACAGGCTGGTGTATAGTGCAGTGTAGAGTGCTTGCTTAACATGCATGAAACTCTGGGTTCTAGCCTCAGCATGACAAAAACTAAAATGAAACAAAAAAAACCTAAAAAAACAGAATATTTTTAATCCTACTTTGGCATAACAATGTGACCCTGAGTAGGACTGCCTCAATGTCCTCCTCCAGCCCATGTCAAACAGTTCTTCCTCAGGTTCTCTTCACTCTGGACTGGCCAGATTTTCTGATGCCTCATGTACCAACCATGATCTCTTTTGCACAACATGTCCTTCTGTCTGTTCTCCCCTGTATTAAGAGCTAATGATTCAGATAGCTATAGAGGAGTATCTTTCAGACTAAATTAAATTCCATCAAACGAACTCTCGGTGCCAATAGTTAGTTCTCTGTCATGGTTCTATCACAGTCATAGTGTTATATTTTTAGGGGGATTAGAAAATTACAGTTCACCTTTCCCAGCAGACTTTAATCAATACTTAGAGGGGACCCTTTCTGCTTCTGCTCCCCATTTTACCCCCATGGCTGAACACAATGATAGACACTTCTGAGGTGCTCGATCCAAATATGCTGGTTGGCCATGTAAAGGACGTAAAGGGCATTTGGTTCTAATCCCATTTCACTGTGAAGTTTCTCAATATGTTGTCTATCTCCAGCAAACAGTTTTATGATATATTTATCATTCCATTAAAAAGCAAAAATTAGCTGGGTGTGGTGTTACACACCTGTAATCCCAGCAACTCAAGAGGTTGAGGCAGGAGGATCAGAAGTTCAAGGACAGCCTCAGAAACTTAGCAAGACTATCTCAAAATTTTTAAAAAATTGGGGCTGGGGAGATAGCTCAGTTGGTACAGTACTTGCCTTGGAAGCACAAGGCCATGGGTTCAATCCCCAGCACCCCCAAAAAAAAAAAAAAAAATGCTGAAATATGGCTCAGTGATAAAGCATCCTTGGGTTAAATCCCCAATAGAGAGAGAGAGAGAGGCGCACTACACTAAACACTACTAAACTGTACACTTAAAAATGGTTAAGGTTAAGATGTAGGCCAGCTTTACTGGCAAAAAAAAAATGAAGTTCCCTGCTTTAATCCTTATACGAAAGAGTAATTGAAATAACCTGATATTAATTATTTTCCTATTGTTCCATCTCCCTATGTCTGCCTTACAAGGAAAGTAACTTTGAAATGAAAAATCTGGTTTTTGTTCTTTGTTTCTATTTTCTTCAGTCTTTCTTTATCTATAAAACTTCAACTTATGGGAGCACTTATTCTATTTTATGGAATGAAGTAGTGTCTGATTCTTGATTCAAAAATAAAGTCAATTAAGATAGTTTTTTTAAAAAAATTGTTAAGATGGTAAATTGTGTATAAATTTAAAACCAAAAAATCCCAAATCAAATATTGTGTGCATTAAACACAGCAAGGTCTACTGTGATCTAACTGACCTTACACAGAGTCTCTGATGATGGCAGGAACCTCATATTCTGCCTCTCCATATTGCAGCTCTTCATCTTTAGAAGACTGCCAATAATATTCATCAAATCAAATTAATTGAATATTGGCTGGTATGAAGAAATAACTTATGTGACAAGATAAGCAGGGATCCTGCTGACCAGTATCAAGAAATCTTAGGCTACCAAGGAGCCATCAGGACTGAGATAGCAAGTTCTGTTTTGCTGCCACCCAGCTTCCTCCTCTGCTCTGGTTCTCAGCTTCTGTCAGTCCACAGGGATGCTGAATTCTGTAAGCTAGGGACTACACCTGTGGTTTCTGGCTTACACTGAATTAGACAGACTATAATCTTTTTGATAATAGAAGTTGGAAGCAATATCCAAATCTTCATTTAAACCCCCCACTATTGATACCCTGCCTCCAAAGAACAAACAAACAAACAAACAACCCAAACAAAAATACATTCTCATTTCTAACAGTTGTGGGAGGGCATATAGATTAGTAGCAGAGTACTTGCCTGGCATGCCTCAGCCATTGGGTTCAAGCCCCACACAGGGAGTGGGAAAGATCCTCATTCTAAGCAATATTGCTGTTTCACTTTAATATTTAATTAGTAGAAACTGCCCAATAATTCTGGCCTAGGGCCCAAACTAAACCTATTTCTTTAATGACAAAATGAAACTGATTCAAATGCAAATCAAAACCACAATGAGATATCAATTCACACCCACAGGACTGACTATTAATAAAAAAGACAAGACATAGCAATTGTTGGTAAGGGAATGAAGGAAATGAAAACCTGATACATTATGGGATGGTGGGGATGGGGTATGAAATGGTGCAGACACCAAGAACAGTTTAGCAGGTTCTCAAAAAGTTAAATCAAGGCTGGGGTGGTAGCTCAGTGGTAGAGCACTTGCCTATCAGGTGTGAGGCACTGAGTTCAGTTCTCTGCATCACATGTGAAGGGCTCATTGATAATTAAAAATAAATAAAGTTAAATCAAAAGCATAAGTTATCTTAAAAAATGGTTAAATAAATTGCTTTGCAGTTTTATAGTGTTTAAAATTATATTATACCCTAACATTTACCAGTATTTGAGTTTCCTATCTATTCTGGTCTACTAGTCAATGTTGACAAGCTCTTGGTGGTTTTTGTTGTTTTTTTTATTTATTTTTTTATTTTTTGGTGTTGCTGGGGATTGAACCCAGGGCTTTGCATATGATAGGCAAGTACTCTTGCCTAACATGTGCCAAATCCCCAACCCTGATTCTCATTTTTTAAGAGAAGTTGAAAGTTATTTCTAAAGAAAATATTATGAAGGACAGATACATTGTGTGTGTGTGTGTGTGTGTGTGTGTGTGTGTGTGTGTGTGTAATAGATATCTATATAAAATGGGACTGCCTAGTTGAACCCATAGGCTTACCTACTTGGTCCCCCAGTCTCTGCCCCAGACATCCAAACTACCAGGACTCCTGTCAACTTTGCAGAGCATTGTTTAGTTTACTGGATTTTTTCATACCTTTTCCTCTTTGTTGGCACAAACCATTTTCATCACACATTTAGTTTTCCTTGTGGTCACTGCATGATACATTGGGGTAAAGGTGGTTGAATAGATCTTCACATTATCTTTTCCATATTTATTAACAGCCTCATCTATAATGAACATTAAAAAAAGCATCTATCAAAAAAATCTAAATAATTACACTGAGCTATCAAAAAAAAAAAAAAAGAAAAAAGTTGGCCAGAAATACTTAACCTAAGTTAAATCACAAGATGCCTCAAACAATACCAAAATAAAGGGCATTCTACAAAATAAATGCTGGGGGCACCTAAAAAAAAAGAAAGGCTGAAAAATTTTGTTTCTTGATTAAAGGAGACTTTAGAGGTATAAACACTACAGGTAATTCATTATCCTGGACTGAATTCTGGACTTGAGGGGGAAAATGTTCAAATGACATTATATTACATAATTGACAAAATTCGCATAAGGTTTAAAGTTTAGATAATACTGTTATCAATTGAAGTTTTCTCATTTTGAAAACTGTATTGTGTTTCTTAAATACTCTGTGTGTATATAGAGTGAAAAAATTATAAAGCAAAATTATTAAAGATATATAAATGAATCCTTTATACTCTTTTTGCAATTTTTGTTTAAATTTGAAATTAGTTCAAATAAATAAGCTAAAAACCATCAGAAAGATAAACAGGGTAGTGTGGAGAAAAGAAATCATACTTTCAAAATATTGGTAGTTGGGGAACAAATTGGAACTGTTTCTAGAGACTAAACAAAAAGGGAGTGTTAACTTGGGGGCTGAGAATGATTTAGCAGACTGACAAGAGACCACAGAGAATAAAATAAGCTTCAGTTTTAAATACCTACCTTCTGTGAGGCCCACCGTCCCAATAGGGGGATGGCTGAAAACCACAGTGGGGATGTTGTCATAGTCCAATTTGGAATCTTCTTTGCATTCAAAAAGTCTATGGGCAAGTTTCCGGCCAGCAGCTATTGCAACTACAAAGACATTTTAATATCAGTGTTTATCTTAATGTTTATTTTAACAGAGTTGTTTTACTAACCATTTATCTGTGTGGCATAACGTATCGATTATTATTATTATTTTTCTGGCACCAGGTATTGAACTCAGGGGCACTCGACACTGGGCCACATCCACAGCCCTATTTTGTTATTTTATTTAGACAGGGTCTCACGGAGTTGCTTAGTGCCTTGCTTTTGCTGAGGCTGGCTTTCAACTCACCATCCTTTTCCTCAGCCTCCCGAGTCGCTGGGATTACAGGTGTGTGCCACCACACGCGGCAACATATTGATTTTGACAAAATTTTATGCCAATGTTTGTTACAAACCTAGTTCAATATAATGAAAATTTATCAAGCTTTAGTTAACAATTCAAAAAACACTGGCATATGGGAATTCTTTATCTTTTATTATCAAAACAAAAACAGAAAAACAAGTTACACTGGTAAGTTTCCAATTACCTGGCATTTAATCTATTTCATGAGGATATTAGCTTCCTGATACAATATTAGTGGAACCAACTAGTTTAGCACATCTCCAGTTCTATTCATAACCATATTAATTTCACAGTAAGATATTTTAACATAAGAGGTTATTCGTGCCCAGTGAGTTGGTACATACCTGTAAGCACAGCTACTCAGGAGATTGAGGCAGGAGAATCACAAGTTTGAGGCCAGCCTGGGTAACTTAGCAAGACCCTGCTTCATAATAAAATTTTAAAAAGGGCTGGGGAGATAGTTCAGTGATTATTTGTCTGGTGTGCCCAAGGCCCTGGGTTTAGTCCCTAGCACTAAAAAAACAAAAACCCAAAAATTTATTCTCCTTAGCCTGTTTTATTCCTAACAGTCTTAAACAAAAGGCCTGAGTTCAATAAAACCATCAGTTATTAACTTTATTCCTTTTAAATTATTAGTATATTCCCCAAAATAAAATGCCAGAACAATATATAAGAAATTTTCTTCACTTTGACATAATTTTTGTTTAGATTATGCTGTGAAGTTTTTGAAACTTTGCTTGTTATTTTGCTTTTGTTAAGACAACTTCCTGTCAAAGGATACCAGATTACCGTTAGGGGTTTGGGGTATAATACAGTATCACAGAGCTTGCCTAAAATGCGCAAGGACCTAAATTTGATTCCCAACACATTTTTTTTTTTTTTAAAAGGACAACTAAGGGGCTGGAATTGTGGCTTAGTGGTAGGGCACTTGCCTAGCATGTGAGAGGTACTGAGTTCAATTCGCAGCACCACATACAAATAAATAAAGGTTCATCAACAACCAATAAAAATATTTTTTAAAAAAGGTTTAAAAAAAGGGACAATTAAGTCCAAGAGATCTATTGTACAATATGTTGACTATTGTTAATAACAATGTATTATATATTTGAAAATTGTTAGGGGAATAGATTTAAATGTTCTCATCAAAACAAAACAAAAAGATACATGTGAAGTAATATATACCTTACTTAGCTTGACTTAGACATCCACAATGTATAAATACTTCAAATCATGTTATATACCATACATATATGTGTGTATACACACATACACACACACACACACATTTTTAAATTAATTAAAAAATAAATTAGGGCCAGCATGGTGGCACATGCCTATAATCCCAGGGATGTGGGAGGCTAAGGCAGGAGGATTGCAAATTTGAGGCTAGCCTCAGTAATTTAGCCATTAGCAAATTAGCAAGACCCTTCTTAAAATAAAAAGGGCTGTGGATGTGACTCAGTGGATAAGCACCCTGGGTTCAATCTCTAGTACCAAAAATAAATAGCTGGGTGCAGTGGCACATACCTGTAATCCCAGTGGCTTAGTAGGCTGAGGCAGGAGGATCGTAAGTTCAAAGCCAGCCTCAGCAAAAGTGAGGCACTGAGCAACTCAGTTGAAATACAATGAAAGCTAAATGAAATACAAAATAGGGCTGGGGATATGGTTCCGTGGTTGAGTGGCCCTGAGTTCAATCCCTGGTACCAAAATAAACAAATAAATAAGGAGCCAGGCACTGTGACACACACGTAATCCTAGCAATCCCAGTTATATGGAAGGCTAAGATAGAAGGATCACAAATGCCTGGGCAACTTAGTGAGACCCTGCCTTAAAACAAAAACAAAAACAAAAAACTCACCACCAACAACACAAAACAAAATTAAAAATAAATAAGCTAAGGGGAAAAAAGAACTTCCTGAAGTGGCTAAAAGGATTAGGGTATGGGACAGGATAGGTTTCCATCCTGAAGCAAGACCTCCAGGACATTTTAGAAAATCTGATGACGTCCTACAGAAAGATGGACCAAAAGCTGAAGGAATGACATCACTACTAGATAAAGGTGAGACAGAGCTTGGAATATGATCCTTAACTCAGATCATGCATTGAGGTACTGGATGGGGGAGGGAAGGAGAATCAGTACAGACCAAGTATTTATACAAGAACGATAAATCTAAATGATTTCTTCCAAAAGCCATTTCCACTGTCACAACACAAAACTGAGACTCAAAGAGTTCTTCAGAGGGTGACCACATAATTCACACAAAAACTTTGGTCATTGCTAAGCATTTCCTCAAAATCTTTTAAGGAAAATTGAATATGGTACAGAAAATGTCAGACCTCCAACCAACATCCATATCAATACATTTCTATCATTTTGATGATATGAAGACACTTTGCTGAAGTGGATTTGATTGTGAAAAGCTGAACAATTTTATGTAGCACACAGGGGAAGCAGCATTACCTGGAGTAAGAAGAGCTTTCCCACACACGTCCCCGACAGCGTAGACACCTTTGACATTGGTATTCTGGAATTCATCTACTATAATATGACCTTTCTCATCAGTTTGAATCCCCTAAAATTATGAAGGACAGCACATGAATACTGGTTTATCTACTGAATATGACAGAGCCAAGTTCTACATTTGCCTCAGTACGCCCCATACCCCTTCACCTGAGCATCCAGGAACAACATGAAAAATGTGTGAAGTTGGCAAGTTTTGTATCTTTAAATATTTTGTCTGGTTTTAAGGTGTTTGACACTGCAACCTGCAATTCAACCGGTAAGGGAAACAAGCAAAGGAGTCACTCGGCTGTCAGATGTACTACCTGCTGTACCTGCGGGGCCCATCTAAGTGTTTTTCAACTTTGCCCACCAACATACTCCTCCTGAAGCAGGCTAGCGCACCCCATACAGGGACACAGCCTGAAGCAGTCACCAAAAGCACATTTCTTTTCAGTTTACTATTTAATTTTTAAAGTTTTAAGCAAACTTCACATTCTACAATAAAACATACTGATATTTCCCATAATCAATTTTCCTTCTCTTCTGAGACATATTTTTGCTCTAAGACGTGTTGTGCTTATCTTATGTCTTTGCAGAGAAGACACACTCCAGTGCGAGTAACAGATGTACAGCAAAAGAAAAAGCATAATGGATTTTACAGGGCAGCATGGTGGTTAAGAGTGTACTCTTCAGGGACAGGTTCAGTGGAACATGCTTATAATCCCAGACACTGAGAAACTGAGGCAGGAGGATCACAAGCTCAGGACCAGCCTCGGAAACCTGGTGAGATCCTGTCTCAAAAACTAAAGAGTTGGGGTATAACCTAGTGGTAAAGCATGTGCTTAGCATGCACAAAACTCTGAAGTCAATCCCCAGCACCACCAAAAAGAAAAAAAAAAAAAAAAAAAAAAGGGTAAAACCTTTGGAGTCAGAGTCAGGTAACCTGGAGTTCAAATCCCAGCTCTGTCACTTATTAACTATAACACTTAGTATAATTGTCTATTTATCAACAAATATCTGAGTTTCTACTGCAAATGAGGTATTAACCTAGTCACTGAAAATACAATGGAGAGGTTGCTTTCTCACTCCATAATTTCCATCATTGTGAGTTATCTATTATTCCTGTTTCCTCATCCTTACCCTGCCAACAGTTATTGGCAAGATTAAACTTGACTAGTAACATCTTTCAAAGATCTAGCAAACAGTAGTTATTCAATTTGCATTATACATCTATATCTTAACATTGCAATGAAACTGAACATTTTTCACGACTCATTCTTCAAAAATTCAGCAAATTTAATTGAACATTGAACCTACTAATGCCCACGCTGTACAAAGGCAAAATTGCTCTTGAAGGGTGGAAGAGCTGGATTATTTTTGTTAATATGAAAACAGACAACTACTTTGACTAAATTTCATAGAACAGCAAGATTAAAAACAAGCCTAATATCTCCCTGGGGATTTTATTCTTTAAAATATTGAGGAATATGGTAAGTAGATGATGATAAATAATGAGGAAGGTGGTGGGGGGCAGAGAAGAATGAAGGAACTTTGGATGGTGTAGAAGAAAATGGGGTGGGAGGGGGTAGGGGACAGAAAGATAGAATGAAACAGTATTACCCTATATATACGTATGATTACATGAATGGTGTGAATCTACATTGTGTACAACCATAGAAATGAAAAGTTGTACCCATTTGTGTACAATGAATCAAAAAGCAGTCTGTAAAAATAAAAAAAAATTTTTAATTAAAAAAAATTCAAGAATAGGGAGTCAGGTGTGGTGGAGCATGCCTGTAATCCCAGCAACTCGGGAGACTGAGGCAGGAGGATTACGAGTTCAAACCCAGTCTCGGAAACTTAGTCCATAAGCAACTCAGTGAGACCATGTCTCTAATAAAATATAAAAAAAAAGAGCTGGGGATATGGCTCAGTGGTTAAGTACCCCTGGGTTCAATTCCTGGTACAAAAAAAAAAAAAAAAAGGAAGAAAAATAAGCTGGGCTTGGTGGTGCAAGCCTGTAATCACAGCATATTGGGAGGCTAAGGCTCTAAGCAGCTCAGCAAGATTGTCTCTAAATAAAGTATTTTAAAAGGGCTGAGGGGATAGGGTTGTGGCTCAGTGGTAATACACTTCACTTGCCTTAGCATGTGTGAGGCACTGGGTTCAATTCTCAGCACCATGTAAAAAAATAAAGATATTGTGTCCATCTACAACTGGAAAAAAAAAAAAAAGAAGAAGAAAAAAAGAAAGTGGGGGTCTGGGGCCGGGCACCTATAATCCCAGCAGCTCAGGAGGTGGAGGCAGGAGGAATGTGCCTCGGTGGTTGAGTGCCCCTGAGTTCAATCCCCAGTACCAAAAAATAAATAAACAAAATAAAAAGGGCTGGGGATGTGTCTCAGTGGTTAAGTGCTCCTGGGTTCAATTCAGGTACCAAAAAATAAATAAAATAAAATATTGAAAAATAAGTGGTAGTGTGTGCTGAACATATGCAAACCCCTGGATTCAATCCACAGCACCAAAAAATGATGATGATGATGAGGAGGAGGATGATGAAGAAGATGAAGAAGAAATAACCTTTTACAGAGATGAAAAAGAAATTCACATTGTAACAGAAATTAATATTAGATATGTAAGTAAAAATATTACACACTGCTCCAGAGGCTCCATCAACTCTATAAACCTCCAACATAAAATATTCTATTATTGCAATAGAATAGGATAGCCCATTACAAAAACATCATAACTGTCAAACAACATATAAGCCAGGAGCTAAGCTAATTATTTTGCATGCATTTTCTCATTTACTGTTCTCTATAACACAATGAGACAAAGTACTGTTTTTATTTCCCTTTTCTACGTGAAACAATTGTAACAAAACTTAAACTGCTTGCTCAAGGCCATGCAACTGATAAATGACAGAAGTCTGGTTCAAATTTGGGTCAAACTCTGAAAACTACACTCCAAATCACTATGTTAGACATATTAGACTTTACTTCAAAATTAGAGAACAAAGAATGTTTTCTCTGTGTGACGCACTGGTAAAGACCACAGAGAGAGAGTTTCACACGTCTCCTCTGCTGAGTAATACAATGTTCAGAATGCAATATACACTCAGCTATCTGGAATTAGGTACTGGGGACAATCTAGGATCAGTATAGGACTTTAAATATTCACAAAGCAAAAAGGAAGTCTGCAAGAATGAAGCCAGTCAGGAAACTACTGGACCATCTAGATTAGAATCCCTCTAATCTAATCAGGGACTGATCCAGAGTGATGGCATGGCACTAGAAAGGGAAAATATATCAAAGGAAAAGCCATAGCATTTAATGACAAACTGAATATATGAAATAAAAAGAATCCAATGGATCCCACCTCAAGTTTTGGATGAGTGAGAAAAGAGCAGATTCCAAACTGCTTGGGGCAGACTAAGTCAGCTTACCAGATTACTTAAATTCAGGCCCCTGGAATTTGGGTCCCGCCCAATGGCCCAGAGCAGACAGTCAACATCTGGAATGGTGGTCAAGGTGCACCTGCTACCAGGAACTTCAGTAATCATGGAGACTTCAAGGCCTGATGAAGTCCTTTTAACTTCTTTGACCTATTAGCAAATAAAATGTTAAATGTGAGTAGCAAGGCAAGGGGAGAAGTTGGGAGGAAAGCAAATAAAGAGGAAACTAGTATTTTTTAAAACTTTTTTTTTTAGTTGCAGATGAACACAATACATTTATTTTATTTATTTATATGTGGTGCTGAGGATTGAACCCAGTGCCTCACAAGTGACAGGCAAGCGTTCTACCAGTGAGCCACAACCCTAGTCCCTAGAATTGTTAACATTAAAAAAAAAAAAATCGGGCTGGGGTTGTGGCTCAGTGGCAGAGCACTTGCCTAGCAGGTGTGAGGCCCAGGGTTCGATTCTCAGCACCACATATACATAAATAAAATAGATGTCCATAGACAACTAAAAAAAAAAAAAAAAAAAAAAAAAAAAAAAAAAAATCCCACCTGACACCTACAGCTGACAGACAATTTACTTTTAGCCAAAGGCCACCAGCATCAGAACTTCCCGGAGTGAGGCCTGTTACCCATGTTGCCCCAAACATCCCAGTCAATGACTGGAAGTATCAGCTAATGTCATCATCATAATGTTTTGGCTTAAAAATAAATTATTAGGTGCACTTCTTCAAAACTGTGATAATATTTTAAGTCATAAATCTAAGCACAGTGGCTTGAAAGTAAGGATGTAGCAGCATCACCAGGAAAGTTTTCCAAACTGAATGGTCAATGCTTCTTCCTGGACATTCTTAATCAGAATGGGAGAGAGGAATAGAATCTACTCGGGAGAGCTTAACTTATATACAGACACCCCTCCATTCCTGCAGGGGACTGGTTCCAGGAATCTTCACAGGTTTTAAAACCTGTGAATGTTCAAGTCTTTTATATAAAATGGCATAGTAGGGGCTGGGGCTGTAGCTCAGTGGCAGAGCACTTGCCTAGCATGTGTGAGGCACTGGGTTCCATCCTTAGCACTGCATAAAAAAAAAAAAAAAAAAAAAGAATCAACATATAAAATAAAAACATGCTGTCTATCTACAATTGCAAAAAAAAAAAAAAAAAAAAAGAAAATGGCACAATAATTGCATATGACCTAGATACCTCCTCCTGTGTACTTTAAATCAACTTCAGATTACTTAAAATTAAAAATACAATATAAATAGAAGTTAGACTGTATTATTTAGAGAAAATGTCTATTCGTTTAGTATAGATGCCACTTCTTTCCCCCAAATATTTTTGATCGACAGGTGGTTGAATCTGCAGATGCAGAACCCATTGATACAGAGGGCTGACTATACAACTAGTTCAGCATGTTTTCATTTATTATTTTAATAGAGTTGATGTTAAAAGAGTGAAGTTGTGGGGGAAGAAAAATATTTTTACAAGATTTAGTCTCCAGGAAAATAGGGCTGAAATTCAAGTGATTCCCTGAGGAGTAATGTACTTTGTAATTCTGTCTACAAAATCCAAAAAGTGGGGGGTGGGGTATCATATAGCTCAGTTGATAGAGTGCTTGCCTAGCATGCATAAGACCCTGGGTTCAATCCCCAGCACCACCAAAAAAAACCCAAAAAAAAAAAAAAAAAAAATTCCAAAAAGTGAGGCTTTAAAAATAGATTCCAGTTGGGCACGGTGCCACATGCCTGTAATTCCAGCAGCTTGGGAGCTGAGGCAAAAGTATTGAGAGTTCAAAGCCAGCCTCAGCAACTTAGCAAGGCTTAGCAACTCAGCAAGACCCTGTCTCTAAATAAAATATTAAAAAAGGGCTGGGGATGTTGCTCAGTGAGTGGTTAAGTACCCCTGGGTTCAATCCGTAGTACCAAAAAAAGGATTCCACAATCTACTGTCATGTATAACTTAAAAAAAAAAAAAAAAAAAAAAAAGACTTCAAGCAGCACAAATCAAAAAATTATTAAAGTAAACCATAAAGTACTTGTATTAAAGTAGGTTCCACTTTAGTTTCCACTACGATGCAAAAGAAAACAATTCCTGTGCTTTCTATCTTTATGGTGCTCCAAACTGAATTGGAGAATACACCTGTAGGATGAACAAGATATGCTAGGTTCTTGTCTAGCATGTGCAAGGCCCTGGTTTTGATTCCCAGCACTGAAAATAAAAATCCCATACTATTTCCTGGAAAACAAATGTAAATATAAAAAAAGTGAATATAAAAAATAAGGATATGCAAAAAGGCATATGGGCACAAACATCAAAGCTGCTGCTAGGTTTCTAATCTTTTACAGCCCACCTTTGTTAACCCACTAATGTGAAATGCTGTTTTCTTTTTTTTGCAGTGCTAGGGATCGAACCCAGGGCCTTGTGCTTGCAAGATAAGCACTCTACCAACTGAGCTATCTCCCCAGCCCAAATGCTGTTTTCTTAAAATAAATAAATAAATAAATAATAATAATAATAATAATAATTGGCAGTACTCTAGGGAGTAGAATAAACTTACTGAGGAGTTTGTGTTTATAAAATTGAGGCCTTCGGTGTAGCTCAGTATTAAGAGTACATGATTTGGGTAAGGCCCTGGGTTCAATGCCCTCAGCACTGCAAAAGAAGCGTAACAATCCAGAAACAAAATCCAAAACCTAATTGGGTGAGGTCAAAAGCAAAAAGTGTGATTCACCAGCAACAGATGACAAGGGGCTGAGAGAGGGCCTTGGGCACACATACCTGCGAGAACTTTAGGACCTCCACTCCAGCATTCTCCAGCTCTTCAGTGCAGTTGGAACTGATTAGTGAATCAAAATTTCTAAGTACCTGTGTACAGATGTAGGCAACAGAGGGATGGGGTTTGGGGAGAAAAAAAAACTTGATTAAAGACATGCTATAAATTCAGGAGGGAAATTTCGGTACTGTATTATCCTCCCTAACTCCTTCTTCATTCATAGTCATGTTGAAAGCAGGGATATTTCTGGTTTTTGTTTTGGTACTGGGAACTGAATCAGGGGGCACTTTAGCACTAAGCTAAAGTTCTTTTTATAAGCTCAGTTCTTTTTTATTTTTTGAGACAGGGTCTCACACTAAGTTGTGCAGGTTAGCCTCAAACTTGAAATCCTTCCTCAGACTCCCAAGTCACTGGGATCGCAGGTGCAAGCCATCCTGAGAGATGGAAGTGAAGTTTTAATAAATCCTCTTTTCCTACAAGTGTCTGCATTATATTTAACTCCTGTTTTATGTAAAAATAAAATGGACAGTCAGCTGGGCATGACGATATGTGCCTATAATCCCAATTACTCAGGAGGCTGAGGCCAGAGGACCACAAGTTCCAAGGCCAGGCTCTGAAACTTAGCAAACCCCTTTTTAAAAAATAAAAAAATAAAAAGGGCTGGAGATGTTGCTCAGTGCTTGCCAACTTTCCAGATGTAACAATATACTGATAAGACTGTAGCAATTTACTTATTTATAAAATGCTCTGCCTTTCCTCTTCCTTCCAATTTACTGGATATATTCCAATCATGCAAAATCATGTTTATGAAATTTTTCAAATTTCAAAAACAAAGAGAAAGTTCTGGGAGTACACACTGACTAGGATTGTCAGCAACCCCTTGGTTCCTTCATTTGTTCAAGTTAAGAAGTAGAACCATAGCATTTGAGTGGTTGGGGGTCTGATAAATTTGTCCCTGCAGAATCAGGCCCTAAAAGCACTAAAAAGATTTCTTCAAGATGCATGTTTGTTAGGGGTGGCTAGCAAAGGGATCAGTTCTTAGACCAACACTCTTGTTATGTCCCACACCAGGTCTCTGAAAGCCTAATATGCTACCTAACAATGGTGTTAATGAATAACCAGCTGGGCATAGTGGTACACGCCTGTAATCCCAATGGCTGGGGAGGCTGAGGCAGGAGGATCATGAGTTAAGGTCAGCCTCAGCAATTCAGTGAGGCCCTAAGCAACTAAATAAAATATATAAAGGGGCTGGGGATGACGCTCAGAGATTAAGCACCCCTGGGTTCAATCTCTGGCACCAAATAAATAAATAATAATGGATAAACCAACCAAGCATAGAAAGCAATGCTTGACCAAGCCAAACGGCAGAGATTCAGGCCACATCAAAGCAGAAAGAATACTACCTGGGGCTTTCTGAAACCTCAAGTAATCCCTAATTTTGCTATCAATCAGCAGTCAGGAAACTTCTCTCTTAACTTTAGTTTCTTTATAAAATGAAATTCAAGTGGATGTACCTTGTGGATAACCTAAAGCAAAGAATTTAGGGAACAAAATGCTAAATTTCCAATACTACCTTTTCATGTGAAATGGATTTCCAGAATTATTAACCTGACAGTCTGTTTAATTCAACAAATGTTTATATTTAAGCCTGCCTATCTTCTTCTTAGGGTATGTGATAATTATCTATCACTGCATGATGAAAATACCAGCTGTTTGGTCAACCCAGAACTACCATCATCAACTAGCAACTGGCAAGAAACATAAGACCAAAGTCAAATAACTTGCAGGCAGGCCCTTGTGGAAGAGACTGATCAATGTGACCGCCACCTGCTTTGCATTCAAGTATTTAATGGCAACATAAGAAAAAATTCTTCCTCTTAAAAAAAAAAAAAAAAAAAAAAAAAAAAAAAAAAAAAAAAAAACAAACAAAAAACCAAAAAAAAACAAAACCATCAAGGAAAGGAAAGGAAAAGGCTAAGACTTACCTTACCATGCCGTATCATTAATGATGTCTTAGAGCCCAGGGCTGAGAGGATCCCAGCTATTTCCACAGCAATGTAACCAGCACCCACAATGACACTGCGGCTAAAATGAGAGCAGACTGTTAATGTTTTATAATTAACTCACTTTGGAATAATTTTAGATTTACAGACAAATCTTAATGATACTATGACATTTCTTTTATGCTATTTGCTCAGTTTTCCCTAAAGTTAATGTTCTGTATAACCATGGTACATTTGTCAACATTAAGAAATTGACATTAGTGTATTACTATTGAATAAATCCCCGATTTCAGAGTTAATCAGATTTTCTATTAATTTCCTTTATCTGTCCTGGGACCCAATCTCCTTTTTCTGTTCCAGATGGCATACTGTAATTTTAAGTAGAAAATCCCTTTGTAGAAGGGAAATACATACCTTACTATTTTCTTTTTTCTTTAAGTTCCTTACCTTCATTTCTTCTGAGAGAACACAAAAACCTTTTAAAGTACAGATAGTTTCTTTTCTTTTCTTTTTTTTTAAGAAAAAGGAAAAAGGGTCTGGGGTTGTGCTCAGTGTAAGAGCATGTGTGAGGCACCAGGTTTGATTCTCAGCACTGCACATAAACAAATAAAAGTGAATGTCCATCAACAACTAAAAAAAAACTTTAAAAAAAGAAAAAGGAAAAGGAAAAAGATGTTTTATTGCTTTGCTAGCAAAGGAGAAACACAGGGGACTCCTGTCCCAGAGGCTGTGATTCTGCCCATCAGAAGGAACAGGGGGCTTTTAAAGAGGTAATTCAAAGGCTGCATTCTGCTTGTTCTCTGTTGGGAGTTGTAATTCTCTTATTAATTGGGAGACAGTTATTTCTGAGATCTTCTAGTAACACCCCCAAAGTCTGGATTACTTCATTTCTATGGTGGGTATGTACTCTAGAGATGATTTCTTCTGTGTCTAAAACTAATAGCAATATTCTTAGCACTATGACTCTTCTGTATTGGGTGATTCTCCTTGATCATGACTCAGTTTTATCAATCCTTGCACTACAGTCAAAGGCCAATTTAAGCAAGCTTCTTTAACTTCTGGGATAATTCTGCAGTCAAACTAAACTTCCTGAATAAATTTTGGTTTAAAACAATCTTTAGCCCTGGTAAAAGCTTGAATGAAGGTCTAAACCAACAACGAAGAAGCTCTGATCCTGGACTTAGCTCTAGGTTTACTTTCATGCTGCAGTCTACAGAATAAGAGCTCTAGGTGGTTATCCCCTTTGGGGCTGGTGCCCTCTAAAGCTTCATAAAACCTCTTCCAAGGTTGCAATGCAAGGTTGTAATAAGTTCTCAGGGAGAACAAAAGAAACCTTCCTCCAATACCTCTCTTAGGCAAAGTACTCACACGGTAAGTCCCAACCTTTGCAGGGCTTACAATCTGGATGGAAGAAGTAGTAAAAAACCAAATGGCTACAAGAAATAATGACTGTCTTTTTTTCATTATTTTTATTTGTAGATGGACACAATACCCTTATTTATTTTTATGTGGTGCTGAGGATGGAGCCCAGTGCCTCATGCATGGCTAGGCGAGCTCTCTACCACTGAGTTACAACCCCAGCCCAGTAATGATCCTCTTATCCTACAATCTAGTGTATGAAAAAAAAAAAAACCTCTGTATGGTTCAAACCTACAAAATAGGGTTCTTTCGTCTCCACCATTTGTTATGATATGCTGACATCTTTCCTTTCTATTGTTCTTTCTTCCTATTGCTCTCCTTTCTTCTACCCACCTTCTCTTTTATCCCCAGACATGTATCATTGAATCTTATGCCGTTCTAGGTATCACACTAGACAGGATGGGTAACAATCCCTGCTCTTGAGGAATTTTGAAGGGGAGAATCGTGCTCTGTAGTTGGTCAAGGATCACATCCAGTCAGTTCTTGCAGGCAGAGAGCTCAGAAAATGTTGCAGATTCCTGAAACACGAATAGCTCTTGCAAGGATCCCAGAAGCAGTCCGGCCAGAGGAGACATGCAAGGAATAGACATGTACTGGGTACAGTATCACTTGCCTATAATTCCAGGAGGTTGAGGCAGAAGGCTTGCAAATTTGAGGACAGCCTCAGTAATTTAGTGAGACCCTTCCTTACAATAATAGAAACAGCTGGGGATGTAGCTCAGTGGTAGAGTATCACTGGGTTCAAACCCCAGTTTTAAAAAAAAAAAAAAAAAAAAAAAAAAAAAAAAAAAGGTAAAGAAAGGGAAGAAAAACAGGCACGAAAAAAACATGGCTTCTTCAGAGACCTACGAGGAGCTCAGTGCTTCCCCTCAACTCCCATTAGCACCTTAATGCTACCACTTGCCTTTGCCATCTTCACTGGAAGAAACCTTTCAAGTTACCAAATCCCCAAAGCACTTCTTTTTCCTCCTTCTGGCTCTCAGGACCACTTATGCCACAGCCTTCCATGGGACTCATGTTCCCTATTCCATCCAACCATAAGCCCTCACAGGATAAAACGGAACTACCACGGCACATGGTACCTTCTGCTGAACAAACAGTTTGTTCTTTCACTGATTCTTTATTCACCAAGATTATAACAATGATGAGGGGATCTTTTTCTTTTTTTTTTACTTGTAGATGGACACAATACCTTTATTTTTGTTTTATTTTTATATGGTGCTGAGGATCGAACCCAGTGCTCCACACATGCGAGGCAAGCGCTTCACCACTGAGCCACAATCGCAATCACCAATCCATTTTTTTTTTTTATGGGTTTCCCTGGGTTACCCAGGGTATTCTCAAACTTCTAACCTCAAGCAATCCTTCTGCCTCAGCCTCTCAAGCAGCTGGGACCGCAGTGCATGCTGCCATGCCCTGCTCAACAGTTAATTCATTTTCCTGCGTTCTTAAAGTCTATTGTTTATAACATGTATAAATTAATTCATTAAACTTGTATTCATGTCAATAAAAGCTTAGTAAGTGACTTTTAAATACCTAATGGACAGATATTTATAGTAAAACTTGTTTCAGGTTGAGTCTAGACCAAAGTTTATTATCTAAACATGATGATTCACGACCACATTTCTGGAAGTACGCTCACCTGTGTCATGTCATTCAACATCGACACTAAATAGTATAGGGTGGATGGTGAAGGAAGAAAGGCTGTTATCCAATACATTTCCATGCACTGACAATAAACCTAAAAGGACTGTATGTGTTTCTCAACCTTATCTAAGTCAGAAGTTGGCTTGGTCTACATATCCATTTTCACTAGAGTCAATGAACTGCAGAGTAGTCCTCATCATTTATTAATGTGGCTACAGGTGACTTAAGGTAAAGATGGATTATTAGTCACTGATGATCTCTGAAAGCCTTTGTGAAAGTGTGGCTTAGGACCTCAAACTGGATTGGTAACAGCCACTGAGGGATCAGCAGACTGAGCAACATGAACTGGAGCAACTCAGAGGGAAACAGAGGTCAGGCTCAGGGGACCATTAAGGCGGAGTCCACTTCCTGTCATACTATGAATGAAAGGAGAATCCCCCCAACCCCAAAAGCCTTCAACATGCAGGGCCTTCAAATAAGAGAAATGTTCTTCCTTGTTACATTCTTTTCCTCTATGAATCAAAATTCATGTCAGAAATTTACTAACATTACTCAGACAAACCTACATCAAGAACTATGTCAGGGACGGGACTGAAAATGTAACTCAGTGGTATAGTGCTTGCCTAGCATGTGCAAGACCCTGGATTCAATTCCCAGTACCAGAAAAAAACAATAGCAACCAAAACACCAATGTCAGCCTGTCACTTTGGCACATGCCTATAGTCCCCAGCTACTTGGAGGCTGAAGCAAGATGGCAGTTTAAGCCCAGGAATTCAAGTCCAGCCTGGGCAACATCATGAGACCCCCATCTCACAAAAAAAGAACAATGTCAGAAAATAAATTTTTGTGAATCCAACAGAGCCTCCTTTATGGAGACCCCTCTGCACTAACTGCTTTGAAAAACCCAGAATCAATAACTTTAGACATGTTATCACTTGATGTCATATCAAGCTGAAGAAAGTTTTAGGTCTTTACTGTTGAGTCTTCAACACTACCCTATATTTGATTTGAGTTTTAAATGTTCTCTAACAGCCTCTGCCCAAAAGCACAAGAGATTTGAAGGATCTACTGAGGAGTAGTAGTGGATGAGGTACCTAAGGACAGAAAAGGAGAAAAGGTAGGAATATTGAACTTAAGGAACACCTATAAATGGTTGGGAAGGGGAGAAGAGGAAAAGTTCCCAGGAAAGGATGGACAAAGAGGGGACCATTAAGGCGGAGTCCACTTACTGAGGCAATTCTTCCAACTGAAAAAATCCATCACTGGTTATTCCTAGGCTGGCACCTGTATAGAAAATACAATATTGATCACACAAGACTGCACTTTCTCTTGTAAAACTGGCACAGTGTTTTATGCAAGAACCAAACACTTCTCAGTCAACACACAGTTTTGTCAAGTTTTGTTAAAGTCTCACTTGGGAAGTGGTCCACTAAGTCTTCTGTGAGTCAATACTTTTAATTTCTCTCTAGAACTAGAAGCAACAGCAGCTAAGTAACTTCACAATTATTCTGGTCAGGTGCAAAGGCATATGCCTGTAATCTCTGAGACTCAGGAGGCTGAGGCAGAAAGATTACAAAATTGAGGCCAGCCTCAGCAACTTAGTAAGACCGTGTCTCAAAATAAAATCAAAAGGGCTGGGTATGTGGGTATGTAGCTCAATGGTAAAGTGTCCCTGGGTTCAGTGGTTCAATCCCCAGTATTGTGGGGGGAAAAAATTATAATAAATAAAAGCAAATACACAGCATTTTAACCAAATCCAAGCACCATAATTATAGGATACATCTTTTCAGAGGTGAATGAATATCAATGGATAGAATGCCTGATTTTTCCTCTGCTGTGTCTTTTATGCCTATTCTCTTCTCCTGTCCCTGGTTTGCAGCAGAAGAATAGTAAGTGTCTTCAGACACTTGCTTGAAGTAACAACTTAGTGAGACCCTGCCTGAAAATGAAAAATAGAAAGGACCGGGGATGTGACTCAGTGGTAAAATACCCCTGGGTTCAATCTCCAGTACCCAAAAATAAATAAATAATCACTGAGATCTTGTTACTACAATATTTATAAACTAATAATTATTTGTCTGTTACCATAAACTTAGAGATTCTGCTATTTGGCTTAATGAGTTCCCGTAACTTGGCCTCAATTCAATTCCAGTCTCAGGTCACAGTATTTGCCTTAAGAATTCTAGTGCTAGAAAAATTGGTTCAGCTCAAGTTCAGCAACTCAGCAAGGCTCTAAACAACATGGTGAAATCTTGTCTCAAAATAAAAAATAAAAAGGCTGGGGATGTAGCTCAATGGTAAAATGCCCTGGGTTCAATCCCGTAACACACACACACACACACACACACACACACACACACACACATATACAGATATATACATATGTATATATTTATATACCTTGGAGACTATCCCTATCAAAGATAGTTATGTCTAATATTCTAATTCTGTTTAAAATATGTCTAATATATTCAGTTGGGAATATGTGAATGTTCTATTTTATGTCTAATATTTTTTATGTTTAACGTTCCCAAATAAATTTTAATCTACTCGAGAATGGTATCTTTGTATATTTTATAGCAGTTGTCTTTAACTTTTGGGGGTCATGAATACTTTGTTTTGTTTTGGTACCCAGGAGCATTCTCAGCTCCCAGCCCTATTTTTTATTTTATTTTGAGACAGGGTCTAAGTTGTCTTGAACTTGTGACCCTCTTGTCTCAGGTAGGTGAGATTATAGGTGTGTGCCACTCTGCCCGGCTAGGTCATGAACACTTTAAAATTTAAAATTTAAAATTTATCGATCCTCTCTTCAGAGAGAAAATAATGCACCAATGCATACACACTCAAAATGATCCACATATATTCAGGATGGTCATGGGTCTTATGGCACCAATTCATGAAACATACAAAAAATGTATGAACTATGCTCACCATCCACACAGACCTGCAAAAGTAGAGAAAACCATCTCTGATATTCCCAATTTAAACTTATTTTATAATGTCCTATGTGACAGACAAAAGGATGCACATAAGGCTTACTTAACTAGTTAAACTACATCCTTACAAGAGCTCTCTCCCTTCAACGGTCAATGTATTTGTGTCTTATAAATACCAACACTTCTAACAGAGACTGGACACAATCTACACATGCTAAGAACGAGGCTACAATATATTTGAGATGGATGAAATCTCCTTCACCCCTTAACTAACAACCACTTAGCCAATTAATTTTAGATTCTACAGAGACCTCCTTCAGTCTTTTTTAAGAGAAAACTGGTGTCGGCTGATCCATGGCAAGGTTTGCAATTCTGAATGCAATGGAAAACTTCTCCAGACCACTGATAATGATTATTTGCCTTTGGAACTCACCAGGAATCTGGCTCTCATGAGGAAGGGAGGGGACACCACCCGTAGCAATCAGAATGTGAGGAGCCGTGTATTTTTTCCCATTGACCTCCACAGTGGGCTGGGGATCACATGTGAATGCTGCATGTCCATGAATGATTTCTATATGGGACTGGAGAAGGAATGACAATATTAGCCTGTTCTTAAGATAAAACAAAAGCACCTACAGCAACATAACAGCTTTCATATCTCCAGTGAAACTTGTGATTTTCGGTTTGCAATGTCAAGACATTGCATTTCTGTAGAATTCTTGACTGATAACTAAAACACAAGTAAAGTAAACGGTTGTCATTAGATGCTGGAAGCAGAAATGAAGAAGAGGAGGAGAAAGAAGCGGAGGGAGAAAATCTTTCTTACATACAGAGAAGAGATTGAAAAATGATATGTCTGGAGGAGGGGAAGAAGGAAGAGGAAAACAAAAGGATAAATGTTAAAAGAGTAGAGGCAAAATGGCAATCCTCTGGCCAAGGGAAGAAGATGCAATCCTTTTCTTAAATAAAATGGGAAGAATATCACAAAACTACATGACAGCAAAGCTCTCTGCTAGAAATGTTGAAAACTCAGAAGCCGAATTGCTTTTACTAGCATCCTCTATACCAGGACATCAATTGAAAAGAAGCCAGTAAAGCTTCTGCCAGTTGTAATACATGTATTGGCCAGGGAATGCAGGTGACTTATAAGGATAACAGAGCCATGCAAGTATGATCACACAATGGAATGTATCAACATTCTAGAACATGTGTAGTCTGAATTATTTCCTCCTTTCCAACCATCCCTCCAGGCCTGTTCCTGCAGGTGCCTTGCTTAATCAAGCTTAATTAAAATCAATGCCAAAACCCACAAGCCTCCAGAACATCCTTTCTTCAGGAGTAATGAGTTCCTGTGAGGTGCTAGACAAAAAGAAGTGTGGGCCAAGTAGTGATAATTCAGACAACAGTTTGAAGGAATTTTCATTTCCTATGATATTAGACAGCAAGTTTCCTTTGCTATGAAGGATAGCTGTAAACAATTCCTTGATCATAAAGTCACAGTAAGTTCTATTACATATCAAGACTTATGAGTATTTAAAAATGCTGGATTCCTTAATAATTTTCCTATCTTTTGCAAAAGTATTTTATATAGCTTAATTTAAAAATTTTGATGTGGGTGCTTTAGTATAGAACTTTGTATCTCCAAATGTTAAGTCTGGTAGCCTTAAAATTCCATGGAGTCAGTTTATACAGGACTGTAGGCCCTCAAGTATCTTTCCCTTTAAAGTGGGGGTTAAGGTCAGAAAATATCTTCTGGGGGTGGGATGTAGCTCAGTGGTAAAGCAACTGCCTAATCTACATAATGCCCTAGGTTCAATCCCCAGCACTACCTAAAAAAAAAAAAAAAAAAAAAAAAAAAAAAAAAAGTGACTACAAGAAAATATCCAAATATCCCCAAATATCCTCCTCCAAACTATAAATACAATGAATGCTAAGAACCAATATAAAGTATTTGAGATTAGCCATCTATAGAAGTAATTCACCTTAAAAATTGGTTTAGAGTCAGGCACAGTGATGCACACTTGTAATCCTAGCAACTCAGGAGGTTGGGGCAGGAGGATTGCAAATTCAAGGCCAACCTCAACAATTTAGCAGGGTCCTAAGCAATTCAGTGAGACCCTGTCTCAAAAAATAAAAAGAATTGGGGACGTAGCTCAGTGACAGAGTACCCTGGGTTCAATGCCTGTAGCAAAAGACAAAAAACATTGGTTTATAAACAGGTCACTATTGAGATTAGGGCAGCCCAAACAGCAACAAGAATCTACTGTCCAGTGCTACATGATTTTCTTGGAATGAACCCAACTAATAAGTTAACTATAATACTCTTAAAAAAAAATAGAATCTGTCTCCTAAATATAAACTAAGCTATGTAAATATGTAATCTCCTAGAAGCTGCAAAGTCAAACCACAAAGACAAAGGAAGGATGATGGGACACATGCTGTCAAGTAAAAGAAGGTGGGAAGAGAGAAGGGAAGCAGGTAGAATTGAGAATTGAAATGGAGAAAACTATGTTACATGCATTTATGAATGTGCCAAAATGAATTCTACTCTTAGGCATAATAACTACAATACATTTAAAAAAGAAAACAGAAAAAGGAGGGCTGGTGTTCATTTTGGTAGCACATATACTAAAATAGGAAGAGAAAAGATTAATGTAGCCCCTGTGCAAAGATGACATATGAATTTGTGAAACATTCCATATTATAAAGAAAAAGAAAATGGAGGGCTGGATGACATATGATTTGCCAATGTCACTAGCATGGCCTGGCATGGAGGAGGTATTACATCCAAGCACTAAGGCAGAAAAAGTCTCAGGAAGGTGAAGGGCTACATATATTTGCCAGGGACAAAAAACACTAGACCTACTCAAGATGCAGCAATCAGGGGAAATTGGCCCACTTTGGGCAGGAAAGAGTAGCCTAGCAGGTGAGAGGCCTCTGGTAGGTCAACTTCAAAACGATTAATTGAAAACAATAAGATATAAATGAAGGTGCATTTTTGCCTGGCCACACTTACTTGCCAACACCAGCAGAAAACAGCTCCTTCCTTTTCTAAGTTAAAAACCCAGCATACACACCTTGGTTAGATTGTTTCGATAGATGGTGTTCAGGCGACTCACATAGGCATCCCGCTTTTCTTTTATAACACTGCAACAAAACCTGAGTCAGTACTGAGAAACAGGATTTTCCTCTTTAAATAGCCAGAGGAACTGTCCCAACACCCCTAAAGTAGAAAATCATAGACTGTAAAAAAGAATGAAGTGAGTAAGTGTCTCTGAAGACTGTTGTCCTTTCCCTGTGTCCACCTGCCTTTCTCTATGTTGAACACCCTTACTTCACTTCATGGAGAACACTCAGTTGGCATCCACTTGTGTGGACTTCTTTCTGCATAGATATCAAGGATAGCTGCTTTGGCATAGCACCTAGAACGTGGTGATCACTCAATAAATATTTATTGAAACGTGAATAGATTTACTAACACTTTGTGAAAATTCAATGGTCTCAAAAGTTTATGGCAATCTGGGTGCAATAGTGCACACCTGTAATCCCTGTGATTGAGGAGGCCAGGCAAGAAGATTCTAAGTTCAAGGCCAGCCTCAGTAATTAAGTGAGGCCCTATGAAACTTAGCAAGACCCTATCTCAAAATAAAAAATAAAGAGGACTGGGATGTGGTTCAGTGATTAAATGCCTCTGGGTTAAATCCCCAGTACAAAAAAAAAAAAAAAAAATTATGTTGGTTCCTTAAAAAGTTTAAAAAAAAAAAAAAAAAAAAAAAAAAAAGTTAAACAAAGAATTGCCATATCACCCAGCAATTCCACTTCTAGGTACAGACTCAGAAGAACTGAAAACATGAACTCAGATACTTGTATACCTATTTTTGTAGCAGCAATATTCTTAATAGCCATAAAATAGAAATAACCCAATGATCCATGGACAGGTGATTGAATAAATTATATAAGATACCAATGCACAGCAAAGAGCATAAACTACTTAAACAGGTTACAACATGAACCTTGAAAATGTTATGCTAAGCAAAATTAATCAAACATAAAAACAAATATATTATATGATTCTACTTGTATGAAGAACCTAGCATAGGTTTAGCCATAGAGACAGAAAGTAGAATAGAGGTAGCAGTGGTTAGGGTAAGGGGAATGAGGAGTTACATTTCATGGGTACAGAATTTGTTTGGGATGGTGGAAATGTACTGGAAATGCAGAGTGGTCACAGTTGCACAGCACTGTGAATGTACTTAATGGTAAATTTTCCATTGAATATATTTTACTATAATAATATCTCCCCAAATTTATGGCTTAGTTAGTAAAAAAAAAAAATAAATCTACATTTGCAAGTTGAACCCTTTGAACATTAATACTTACCGCCAATTGAATTTACTCTCACAGCTTTGAAAGCCATAATCAACATGATCATGCATGAATTCAGAGTGGACAGCTGTGTTCCACATTACCTATAAAGAAAAGTACCCAAAACAGTAGTGCATGAGTCCTGAATGAAGATATCATGAATGAATGGTAAACTATGACAGCAGGTAAGATACTAACCTTGAAATTAAAAACAAACCTAATGGGGCTGGGGATATAGCTCAGTTGTACAGTTCTTGCCTTGCAAGTACAAGGCCCTTGGGTTCAATCCCCAGCACCACAAAAAAAAACAAAAACAAAACAAAAAAACAAAACAACAACAACAAAAAAACCACAAACTTAAACACATTAAGAGTGAAAGTTCAGAAGCATGCCCAGATGGACTGGACAGTGAGGCTTCTGAAACATTAGGCAAATCACAACCACTGTTAAGTAACCTAGCTTATAATAAACAAAATACAAACAGAATATTATAAGCCTAATAGTCCTTCCTTTAAAACTTATCATTGCTTATATTCCTTTTTTAAAAAATATTTTTACTTGTAGATGGACACAATACTTTTATTTATTTTTATGTGCCGAGGATTGAACCCAGTGACTCGTGTGCGAGGCAAGCACTCCACAGTCCAGCACCAGCCCCAGCCCATCACTACTTAAATTCCTATTTTAAGTTTCAGATTTCTGTAAGCCTTGCTTTTTGATTCAGTTACAGGAAATGGAATGCATCTGTAACTTTACAGGAGAGTAATTTAGAAGAAAAGCTATGAGATAAAGTTGAGAGCTAAATATTCTAAGTTTTGTTGTTGTTCTCTCACTCTCTGTTTTTGCACTGCAGACTGCACCCAGGGGCACTTAACCACTGAGTCACATCCCCTGCCCTTTTCATTATGAGAAAGGGTCTTGCTGAGTTGCTTAGGGCTCACTAAGATGCGGAAGCTGACTTTGAACCTCCTGCCTCAGCCTCCCAAGTCGCTGGGATTATAGGCATGCGTCACTGCATCAAGCAAGGGCTAAACATTCTAAGAGAACAAATTCCTATTATGTAGTCAGTGACTACAAACATGCCCTCAGAAGAATGTACTTAATCAGACATCTGGAATACAAAGGTTGACTGCACCTTCTGTGGAATGCAGACTCTCATTTGTAAACGTCTTTCATGCCAAATGATCATCAATTTAACGAGATTCAAACTGGCATGAAGAAGTATGGATAAAAAACTACCATTTTTTTGGGCTGGGGAAATAGCTCAGTTGGTAGAGTGCTCACCTCGCAAGCACAAGGCCCTGGGTTCAATCCCCAGCACCGCAAAAAAAAAAAAATTACCATTTTTCTCTGTCAGACTAGCTTTAGACTCCATTTATAGGCAGCCTAAAATACCTTCTTTATGCCTTTGTCCTTTACACTTAATATGATTAAAATGAGAATTGGGCTCTGGGCACCATATCATATGACTGCAATCTCAGGAACTCAGGAGGCTAAGACATGAAGTTCAAGGTCAGCCTCAACAATTTAGTGAGGCCCTGTCTCAAAATAAAAATAAAAAGGGGTGGAGTTCAGCGCTAAAGCATCCCCAGGTTTAATCCCCAGTACCACACAAAATACAATCAGTAAATAAATATTTTAAAAGATTGTCAATGTTTATAAAAATAAGGACTGTTTGATTTTTTTTAAACCCAGGTAAAATGCATATAACATATAATTAAACCACAGAATTAAATCTGCTATATTTTTGATCTTAAACAATGCACATGAGTCACCAACATCACAAATACATTTTTATGCATCACTTTATTTCATATTATGAGGTATAACACTTAATTACTTCCAGTTTGTACATGTACTGTGCAATAGCATCATGTACCCTCTCAAGAGGGTACCTCTGTATGAACTATGTTAGACCTTTTGGTTCAGATATAATCACAGTAGAAGGGACCAAGCAGACATCCAAATTTCTGGTTCCTCCTCTATTGCTGATTCACTCTGCCCTTCTGACAGGGACAGTTACTCTTAGACTTCAGGCTGTTCTACAAAATAAGAGGCAACTACCAACTGATACTCAAGAATGCAAAGCACTCTAAAATCAGTAGAGCCCAACAACAACAAAAAGAAAGCAAAAATCTACCGGGTGTGATCAGAAGGGATAAGTGAAACAAAATATGGGAACAAGATCTTACAAATTCAGATTTCTATGCAGTATTTGCCCAATGATATATTTTTTTTAAGATATTGTTCTTCATGGTTTTTTTCTCCATCTTTCTTTTTTTAAATTTATTTTTATTGTAAACAAATGGGATACATGTTGTTTCTGTTTGTAGATGGAGTAAAGGCATACCATTTGTGTAATCATACATTTACATAGGGAAATGGTGTTTGATTCATTGTTATTTTTTCCTCCCCCCCCTCCCACCCCTCTTTTCCCTCTATACAGCCCCTCCTTCCTCCATTCTTGCCTCCCTCCCACCCCCCATTATGTGTCATAATCTGCTTATCAGCGAGATCATTAGTCCTTTGGTTTTTTGAGATTGGTTTATCTCACTTAGCATGATATTCTCCAATTTCATCCATTTACCTGCAAATGCCATAATTTTATTATTCTTTATAGTCAAGTAATATTCCATTGTATATATATACCACAGTTTGTTTATCCATTCATCAACTGAAGGACATCTAGGTTGGTTCCACAATCTGGCTATTGTGAAATGAGCAGCTATGAACATTGATGTGGCTGTATCTCTGTAGCATGCTGATTTTAAGTCCTTTGGGTATAGGCCAAGGAGTGGGATAGCTGGGTCAAATGGTGGGTCCATTCCAAGTTTTCTAAGGAATCTCCACACTGCTTTCCAGAGTGGCTGCACTAATTTCCAACCCCACCAGCAATGTATGAGTGTACCTTTTACCCCACATCCTCGCCAACACCTATTGTTGCTTGTGTTCTTGATAATCGCCATTCTAATTGGGGTGACATGGAATCTTAGGGTAGTTTTGATTTGCATTTCTCTTATGTTGAACATTTTTCCATATGTTTGTTGATTGCTTGTAGATCATCTTCTGTGAAGTGTCTGTTCATTTCCTTAGCCCATTTGTTGATTGGGTTATTTGTATTCTTGGTGTAGAGTTTTTTGAGTTCTTTATATATTCTGGAAATTAGTGCTCTATCTGAAGTATGAGTGGCAAAGATTTTCTCCCACTCTGTAGGTTCTCTTTTCACATTGCTGATAGTTTCTTCTGCTGAGAGAAAGCTTTTTAGTTTAAATCTGTCCCAGTTATTGATTCTTGCTTTTATTTCTTGTGCAATGGGAGTCCTGTTAAGGAAATCTGATCCTAAGCGGGCATGTTGACGATTTGGACCTACTTTTTCTTCAAAAAGATGCAGGGTCTCTGGTCTGATTCCGAGGTCCATTGTCCAATGATATTTTTAAAAATAATGAGGTAGCACCAATCAACACCAAATTTATTGCCATAATATGTTTAAATTACCTAAAATCACTGTATAACTTATATATCCATAATTGCATGACCCCAAGTAGAAAAGACTCCAAAATCTGGGATTAAGGGCTAGAGGTGAAACTTAGTGGTAAAGTGCTTGCCTAGAATACACAAGGCCCTGGGTTTGATCCCTATCCCCATAATTTTTTTTTAAATTTAAAATGTATAATTAAAAGGAAAGAAAATAATGGAAACAAAGTGTCCCAAAGATTAAAAAAAAAAAAAAAAAAAATCCCTGAAAACCTCCTTTATCAAAGGAATAGATTTCAGAAAATCTTTCTGGAATGAAGTATCAGTGGAATGCATACCTCCAGGACATCAGAAGGTTGCCAATTTAAAATTGAAGCTCAGGTCAGGCACAATGGCACATGCCTATGAGCCCAGTGGCTTAGGAAGCTGAGGCGGGAGGATTCAAAGTTCAAAGCCAGCCTCAGCAACTTAGCAAGGTCCTAAGCAACTTAGTGAGACCCTGTCTCAAAATAAAAGAATTTTTAAAAAGGGCTGGGGATGTGGGTCAGTGGCTAAGTGCCCTTAGGTTCAATTCCTGCTACCCAATAAATAAACAGCTGACCCTCTGTATCTAGGGATTCCACATCTGTGGTTTCAAACAACCTTAGATGGAAAACATTAAAAGAAAATTGTATCTGTACTGAAATTTACAGACTTCTCTTGTTATTTTTCCCTAAATAATATAACAACTATTAACAAAGCATTTATACTACATTAGGTATTAAAAGTAATCTAGACATGATTCAAAGCATACAGAAAAAGCCAGGCATGGTGGCACACACCTGCAATCCCAGTGACTTGGAAGGCTCAGGCAGGAGGACTGTAAGTTCAAAGTCAGCCTCAGCAACTTAGTGAGGCCCTATCTCAAAGTATAATATAAAAATGGGCTGGGGATGTGGCTCAGTGGTTAAGCACCCCTGGGTTCAATCTCTGGTACAAAAAAAAATAATATATATATATGTGTGTGTGTGTATATATATATATGTGTGTGTGTATATATATGTGTACATTGTTCATAAGAAATATGCAAATACTACACCACTTTAATATAAGGGACTAGAGCATCCATGGATTCTGGTACCCTTGGGGATTCTAGAACCAATCCCCCATGGTTACTGAGGGACAATTGTGCTTTCAAATGTGTTATAAAATTATTTGCAACCATAACTGAGAGGCAACTTTGGGGAAAAAAGCTGTCATTTCTTCCTCTTTGTGAAACATGAGTTCATTCAATGAAAACTACACCACAGATACCGGGACTAATACACATGAACACGCAACTTTTTAAGCCGCTTTTAGTGGGGTTCTCAGTTATGTTTCACAGAAAGAATTTTAAATGATATATTTGAAAATAGCCTTATTCCGATCATGATTTACCAAACATAAAAAAGGAGTGTAGAAGGAAGAAAAGAATTCTTACCTTTTTGGGTACACATCCAACATTCACCTAGGGGAAAAAAACCAAAACATACATTAAGGAAATGAAACTCAAACCATCAAATGCACCTTTTCAAGAAATGAATGAGCATTGAATGAGACTTCCCTGAGTTCTAAGTCACTAGATTCTATAGTTACTTCCTTTTTTCTATCATACAGTTAGAAAAAGTAAGAATATTATTTTCCTTATGTGATGAAGTAGAACATATTATCAGCATTTTCTCAAGAAAAGGAGCAGCAAGAAAGGAAAAAACGGCAATCAGATCATTTGAGCACATGTCTTGGAGGATTTCTGGAAACCTGACTATGGAGTATATGGATAAAACATCTAGGATGGTCTCTGCTAAAACCACAAGCAGAAAATTATATTATTCCTCAGGGCAAAACAACAAAATTCATCTGTACTATGAAGCCTTGATTCTTAGTATTCTAGCAGCCAATACACAAAGGAAAACAAACAGTTGTAATATTTCATCCACTAAAAAAATCACCAAGATATTTAGGAAGGCAACTATTCAGATAAGGCTAGAGAAAAATTTCTTCCAGCTGGGCATGGTGGCTCATGCCTGTAATTCCAGTGACTCAGGCAGGGGAATCTCAAATTCAAGGTCAGCCTCAGCAACTTAGCAAGACCCCATCTCAAAATAAAAAATAAAAATTGTGGAGATAAAGCTTTGTGGCAAAGAACCCCTGAGTTCAATAACTAATACTAAATAAAGAGGAAAAAATTCCTCACAAGGATCTTTTTTTTAATATTTTTAGGTACTAGAGACTGAACCCAGGGGCGCCACACCACTGAGCTACATACATCCCCAACCCTTTTTGAGACAGTGTCTCAAAAAAGTTGCTCAGACTGGCCTCAAACTTTCAATCACTCTGCCTCCATCTTCCAAATAGCTGGGATACAGGCCTGACCACCACAACCAGCCCAAGGATTTTTATAATCAAGATGCAGCATTCATCCTTACACACACATTTTTGTGCACATCAGTTAATTTTCTTTTGATTACTTCCTATTTTTTTAAAAACTGAGTTAATTAGGTCTCTGACTACAAGGCCTTAAGAATTAGAAATATGAACTTAACTGAATGATTAACTACTCTTGTTCCTAAGGGAAGAGTTGCTTGTAGAAGGAAAACTGTGTTGATCTCACTTTTTTGAAGAACAAATTATAGACTTTTAGTTCTCTAGACTTGCCATCTGATGTGCATTTCAGATTACCTTTAATCTTATAAATACTGACTGCCAGGCGGTGGCTCTCTTGGCCACTATAAGTTATAAAACTTAAATAAACAAGGTATCAATCATGTATCTTAAAAAAAAAAAAAAAAGTATATTCTGTCTGGTGCAGTGGTGCATGCCTGTAATCTCAGCCACTCCCAGGAGTATCACAAGTTCAAAGGCAGCCTGGCTAATTTAGTCTCAAAATAATAAAAAGGTTGGGAGTGGAGCTCAGTGGCAGAGCACTTATGAGTTAAATCTCCAGTACCACATAAAAAATAAAAAATAAATCCGTATGTTCACTATGCCTGTTGGCACAGTGTAAAGACCAAAACTTCAGATACTGGTAAACATCAAAAGCACAGACTATAAGGTATGCGGATTGGAATTTAGGATGCCAATCAACCACTGATAAAAGAAACTAGATAAAACCTAAATATATATTACAAATAATAAAAATGAATTGGAACTATGACTGTCTGAGCACTTAGCCTAAAGAAGTAACCTAAGATAGAGAAAAGCTACATATACAAGGATGATTATGGTACATATAAGCAAATACTTGGTTATAATAATTTCCAGTATGCTGTTACTAGATAGAAAAATACATATGGAATAAAAGCAAAAAAGACTCAAGGAAAACTACATTAAAAAAAAAAAAAAGAGCTAGCCTCGTATGGTGGTGCACACCTGTATTCCCAGCTACTCAGGAGGCTGAGGCAGGAGCCAGCTTCAACAACTTAAGACTCTATTTCAAAGTAAAATCTGAGAAGAGCTAAGGGTGAGGCTTGGTGGTAGTGCTCCTGCAACAGAGGCCAGGTGACTGGAGAAGGGTGCAGAATTCAAACCTACTAAAGAATCAATATTCACACCAACATACAGACATGCTATTCAGAAAATATTTTATATTAGCGGTTAGAACAATTTATGGCTTTCTATTTAGACTGCACACCCATCTGACTAAGTTGAGGATATGCTATTTCTCAATCTCCAAGTATGTGACAGTTTATGGGGACAAATGGAATAAGCCATTCTTAAAGATGATGACAGGACTTTCTTAAATGCTAATAGCAAAGAAAGGCAGCTGAAATCCATCAGAAAGAATAATCCCAGTTCCTTAACAGGAATGATTTTATCATCAGACTTAACTTTTCTAGTTCATTTGGTGAACAAAGTACTTCCCAGTGCTTTTGATCCACACCTTTATGTTCTGCAGTTTTTTTGTTTTTGTTTTTTTAACTTTTATTTGCATTTATTTTATGTTGAATTTACTCCCATGCCATAAGTTTTATTTTAGTTTCTTCTGGGATATCTTTTTCTTCTGGCAACCTCCTCTTCTGGCTTAGGGACAATCTGTTCCTTTGCAGTGAGGACCATCTCAGTGTGGCAGGAGGAACTCGTGTATGGGTTAATCTCACCAGGAGCTCTGTAAGTACTTACAGTGCATCTTGGGTGCTTTGTTTATCTGGATATGTTCAATGACCAGAGAATCTACGTCTAAACCTTTTAGTTCAGCATTACCCTCTACATGTTTAAGCATGTGCACCAAAAATTCAACACTCTTTCTGGGCCGCCGTACCTGTGTCCTGCCCCACTGTTTGGCCTGGGCACACCTCCCAACTCTACCACAATAAAGCTGGAATGGCACACATTGCTTCCTTAAAATGACATCTTTCAGATACTTGGTGGCTTTTCAGATATGCATACCTTTGATGGCCTGCACAGTTTCACAGGTGATCTTAAAGTGAACACAAAGATTTTAATCTCTTGATTTGCATAATTTTGAGGGGTTTTCTGGGTTAAGAGAGTAGCGGAGGACCATTTTCACAAATCACCTCCGGCCACTTATAGGAAGAAGAAGAATGGTGGCTATGCCCTGCAGTTTACAGCCTACAGACCCCAAAGTCTTGAACAGACTCCGAAACCAGTTTACCCAAAAGTAGAGATGATTTTGGTATACTAAAGAAATACATACTACTTGTCCCCAGTCATCTCCTCCAGTTTCCCAGGAATCTTCATAAAAGCGATCCAAGGGCAGGTGCCTATAAACCCACAGTTTGGGAAGCTGAGGTAAAAGGATCAAAAATTCAAGATCAGCCTAGGGGGGCTGGGGAAATAACTCAGTTGGTCAAGCGCTTGCCTCACATGTACAAGGCCCTGGGTTCAATCCCCAGCACCACCAAAAAAAAAAGATCAGCCTAGGTAATTTAGCAAGACCCTGTCTCAAAAATAAAAAATAAAAAAACAGTAATAATAATAATAATAATTGGGAGGCCTCTAGGTAGGAGGAATGCAAGTTCAAGGCCAGTTTCAGTCACTTAGGGAGGTCATAAGCAACTCTGAGAGCCTGTCTTAAAATAAAAAGGAGCTGGGGATGTGGTTCAGTGGTCAAATACCACTGGGTTCAATCCCCCCAAATTTAATTTTATTAATAAAATAAAATAGGCTGGAGATGTCACTCGGTGGTAGAGCACCCCTGGGTTCCATTCCCTAGTACTAAAAGTAAAAAGAAAAAAAAAAGCAATTCAAGGAGTCATATAGCACTAAAATACTAAGACATTCGTAACTACTTTCACCTACCATCAATTTATGCCAAACCTATGTTTGAAGCTATTTTACACAGGCTTAGAGCAATTTTTAAAAAAAGTTTGGAAAATGCTTCTTCTAAGGGTCAAGATGGCCTGACTTAACACTCTCTAATGCCTACTAGATGATTGATGTATTATTGTTGAGAAGTTTTTGCCTTTTTGTTATCTAAATGTTTTTTAGCTGACAGCCACTCTTTCATCTCAAAGTATGGATAAAACACCCACTTCTCTCAGGCATTATGCATGGTAAAGTACTGCTCTTCTGTAGTCTATAGTTCTAACCAGAAAGACCCTGAGCTTATGCAAGATACTGGCTCCAGGGTCAGCAGACAACTACTCTATTCCCTAAAACCACAGAGCGCTGGACCAGAAATCTGAAGAGGGTGGTGGAAAACTGTGACCTTCATAGGTCACACAATTTGTGCTCCAGCTTGGCTTACTTCAGGGCCTGGGGATATGGCTGAAAGGAAGGCCAAGATCAAGAAATGCCAAGGGTCCTATTTTGGCAGTTCCTGGGATAGGCCTCCAGGGGTTTCTGCTGGCTTTAGAGATCAAGTTAAACCCCTGGTTAAACATGACATCAGTGGCTTCTTTGAGGAATGAAAAGCACATTTAATTACCTTCACCACAGGGAAGCCAGGGTAAAGAGCTATGTCCAGTCATGCTCATGCCTCTCTACTCCTTCCTCCTTCTTTAGCTGATGCATGATTGAGGTTGTCAGAAAGCACAGGTCTTGAATTCATCAGGTAGTCTGACTGAGCTCTCCCACTCAATGTAGGTGGGTAAGTTTCTGAATCTGAGTCGTTTCCTATTCCATAAAATGGGAATGGTGATACTTATAAAAGTTTTGAGGTTAGAGAAAATGTAAAGCATTGATCTCTAATTTATGATATATCTGATAATGACATTAAAACTGAATTATTTTTGTAGTCTGCTGACTCCCCACATGGCACACAAGACATATGGAAAAGAGAGGCAATAAAGGATTCTCCAGGTGGCTCCCTATCTGATACAAATCAAGTTTTGCCAGGAGTTTGCCTCTCAGACTTGGGAATTCGACAGGTGCACACAGGTGATAAACCCCCTCCCCAGGCATACAGCACTTTTCACCTCAAGGAACCTCCATTCACCAGTTGGGCACTAACCAACAAAGAGTTACAGGAAGACCCCAGAATCCTTCTGTTCAGTGGACACACACCAGCATTGGATCCAGGTGAGGACATAGACCTTCCAAGTAGGAATAGAACACATATACAGGTAGGAAAATTCAGACTTCACTATCTTTCCTAGACTGGCATGCTGACCTTCAATTTTGCCTAGATTGGGAAATTCTTCACACTGCCGATACTGGTGCAAAGAATGAGAAGTTAATTTATAATTGCAACTGCTACACGTCACCTGTGCTCAGAAGTGACTTCCTTCCTGTTTTCTCCCAAACCTCACCAGAGTTGCCTCTAGTTTTCTCCTGTCTTCCTTCTTTATACCCTAAAATATAGTTGAAGGCTAGTATTAGAAAATGCACAAGTCATTGCTGGGTGCAGGGATGCACACCTGTAATCTCAGCAAATAGGGAGGCTGAAACAGGAGGCTCATAGATTTGAGACCAGCCTCAGCAACTTAGAAGGACCCCCATCTCAAAATAAAAAATAAAAAGGGTTGGGGATAAGCCAGTGCAGTGGCGCATGCACGCCTATAACCCTAGCTGCTCTGAAGGCGGAGGCAGGATAGTGAGTTCAAAGCCAGACTCAGCAAAAGTGAGGCGTTAAGCAACTCAACAAGACGCTGTTTCTAAATAAAATACAAAAAATAGGACTGGGGATGTGGTTGAGTGTCCCTGAGTTCAATCCCCAGTACCCACAAAAATAAATAAATAAATGGTTGGGGATGTAGCTCAAGGGTAAAGTGCTCCTGGGTTTTACCCCTGTACCTAAAAAAAAGGGAGGGAGGAAAGGACCAGTTGACAATTTTGAAGCAAAGTACTAGTGATCCACCAACTCATTTTTTTCTACAACTACATACTGAGTACCTGCTATGGGCAAGAACTGTTCTAAAGGCTTGGAATATATTGGTGATCAAAAGAGATGATCCCTAGCCATATTGGGGTTGTGGCTCAGTGGCAGAGCATTTGCCTAGCATGAGGCCCTGGGGTTTGATCCCCAGGATGGTTTAAAAAAAAAGCGGGGAATTAACAAAGAGTAACTAAAACTGTTTTTGCTCAATACTTCACTAAACGAAACATGATATTAAACTGAACCTCCCAGGAGTCATCAAATTTAAAAAGATTGCTACTCTGGGGCATTCAGGAGGGCCCAGAAAAAAAAAAAATTTGTGAAATCAAACTCTTCTGGAATGTCCGATACTCACTACAGTGATATCTGTCCTATTATCTCCTGCCCCTATCTTCCAAAAAGAAAGAATCTGGGATCCCACATCCTAGTTAATATCTTATGTTACAATAAATGGTGAATAAATGGTTATTAGTAGTGACTGATTGGAGCTGGGTACAGTGGTACACACCTATAATCCCTGAGATTCAGGAGGCTGAGGCAGGAGGATCACTAGTTGGAGTTCAGCCTGGGCAACTTAGCAAGACCCTATTTCAAAAATAAATAAATAAATAAAGCCAGGTGTGGTGGTGCACACCTGTAATCCCAGTGACTCAAAAGGCTTGGAAGTGTAGTCAGCCTTGGCAACTTTAGCAAAGTCCTAAGCACCTTACCTATCTCAAAAAAAAAAAAAAAAAGTTGGGGATGTGGTTCAGTGGTTAAGTGCCCCTGGGTTCCATTCTTGGTACCAAAAAGAACAAAACAAAACAAAATAAATAAATAAGGGCTAGAGATGTAGCTCAAAGTGTGCAATTCCGAGTACCACCAAAAAAAAAAAAAAAAATAGTGACTGGATCCACTTCTGAATGCTAGTATTTCCGTATCATTCCTTCAGTTTCATTCTATAAAACATTCCCTGTTGCTATTTTTCCAAATATGTTTGAACAAGGAAATAGAAACTGAGATTGAGAGGTAATCTGATCCTGCAGATTAAGAGGGTTCTGAGGCAGACTGCAAAGCAATATTTTACTAAACCAGTGCAAAAAAGTAAATAAGGTAAATCAGTCAAAGTTTAACAATAGGTTGCACACTCCAACAATCCTCACCCTTTATGATCACTCCTTTGCTTAGCACTTATGAATACAGTTGGATTCCAAACCCACAAACCAAATTAGATTAACTTTCAGATTTTAAGGGACACCTGTCAATCCTGAAGGAACTGACTGACAGCATTCCTTTAAACTGAGGTTCTTTAGCTGGGCACAGTGGCACATGCCTCCTCAGCAGTTGGAGAGGCTGACTGCAAGTCTGAGGCCAGCCTCAGCAACTTAGCAAGGACTAAGCAACATAGAAAGACCCCGTATCAAAATTTAAAAAAGGGGTGGGGATGTGGCTCAGTGGCAAAATGCCCCTGGGTTCTATCCCCAGTACCAAACAAATAAAAATAATAAACTGAGGTCCTTTTAGGAAGTTACATTTAGATATGTATATTCAGTCATTGGGGGGTGAGAGATGTCACAATATCAAAGTGCAAACTACTAACTCCAAGTTCAGTTATGATTTGCATATTGCTAAGGAATTGTTTGCAGCCTAAATGAACAATAATCCACTGAGCAGCCCATTTCTTAGGCCTCTTTGACGGTCCCACCCCCAGATGCACACATCTCTTTTGTGGCCTTCTTTAGTAAGAGCTGTGCAGCGCAGTTCACAACTTAGTGATCCGGAAGGCTCTGCCCTTTCATCAACCCTTACCATCCAACTCTCACTGGCAAGAACTACCGGCTGTCCTGCAGGAACCTGGCTCCTGTATCTCAAAATCAGTATACTCAGCAAGAATACAGAAGCATGTGCTCCCAGGGCCCTGGGGCAAAGGAACAGTAAGTCAGAGGACTTTTCCCCAAGCTGACTCTCCCAAGGTCTGCGTGGGCAGAGAACTACCTCAGAGACAAGCTCCCAGAGGCTCTATTTCACCTTTGGGCAAGTTCTGCATTGCTCTGTGGTCTTCATGTGATCACAACAGAAGCACTGGGTTTCGCTTTTTGTAGATCTGAAAACTGAATTTAAAGATCATTTCACATTTTTTTTTTTCTGTCTTCAGAAATAAGTGAATTAGGGCTGGGGAGATAGCTCAGTTGGTAGAGTGCTCGCAAGCACTAAGGCTCTTAGTTCAATCCCCAGCACCGCAAAAAAAAAAAAAAAAAAAAAAAAAAAAAAAAAAAAAAAAAAAAAAAAAAAAAAAAGAAATAAGTGAATCGCTAGGGGAAATCTAGGGCAAAACAGATACCTTAATATTTAATATGTATCCCAATACCCTACACGACCATACTCTATTTGGAGAGGAGGGCATTGTTTTTTGAGCCAAGATCTAAGTTGCTGAGGTCTTGCTAAAATGATGAGGCTTGCCTCAAATTTGTGATCCTGCTGCCTCAGCCAGCCACATTGTATGTGTGGGTGGGTGGGGGATACTGGGCATTGAATTCAGGGGTGTTCTACCACTGAGCTACATCCCTAGCCCTTTTAATTTTTTGAGATGTCGTTTTGCTAAATTACCGAGGCTGGACTTGGACTTGCAATTCTGCTGTCTCAGTCTCCCAAACTGCTGAGATTATAGGTGTGTGCCACCATACTCAGACCAACCACACTTTTTTGCCTGATCCAGAAAAATAAGGACAGCCAGGTGTAATGATTCACACATGTAATCCCAGTTACTCGGGAGGCTGAGGCAGGAGGACAAGTTTGAGACCAGTCTCAGCAATTTAGCAAGGTCCTAAACAACTTAGCAAGACCCTGTCTCAAAAAAATATGTAGCTAGGCATGGTGGCACATGCTGTAATTCCAGCAGCCTGGAAGGCTGAAACAGGAGGATAGCAAGTTCAAAAAAGCCACTTACCAACTTAGAGAGGCCCGAAGCAAACCGACACCCTCTCTAATAAAATATTAAATTTAAAAAAAAAAATGAAAATTGCCCTGTGCACTATACTAAAACATGTTTTTAGACAATAATTTAAGAAATTTATATATAGGATATATTCCAAAGCTTAACTATTAATCAGATAATGGAGACAACAAATATCCTGAGAACTGCCTGACTACCATGAACTGTCTTGTGATGACAAGACCAATGCCATTTCCACATACCTTCCCATGCCTACCCCCACAATTTCCTTTAAAAGCATGAGACCCCAGAAAGGACATTCTATTCTTTGAGATAACTTGCATTTCCCTTGAATGTAATTTTTTTAAAGAACACTTTTAGTTGTAGATGGACACAATGCCTTTATTTTATTCATTTATTTTTATTAGGGCTGAGGATTAAAGCCAGTGCCTCACATGTGCAAGGTAAGCACTCTATCACTGAGCTGTAACCCCAGCACCCTTGAATGTAAATTTGCTTCCTATTATTATCTCTACTTGTGTCTCTGCAACATCTTGAAATTATTTTCTGCAATGTCTGTCAAAACCCCTCTCTGATGACAAAACTGCACTTAAATTATTTTCAACCCCATTTTAGCTTATAGTATGTTAGTTAGTAAAGTGAAGGTGTTGGACAAAACAATACCTCTCATATTTCAATTAAGGTCTATGTAAATCCAATCTTTAATGAAACAAAAAAGAGGGTATAGTGTTTCATTAAACTAGATATAGTCAAAGAATTATCTTTATTTGCATTACAACCTTATTTTTTAATTAAAATATTGTCTTGGAGCTGGGTGTGATGGCATACACCTGTAATCTCAGTGAGTTGGGAGGCTGAGGCAAGAGGATTACAAATTCAAGGACAGCCTCAGCAACATAGCAAACCCTCAGCAAACTAGCGAGACCCTGCTTCAAAATAAAAAATAAGGACTAAGGATGTAGTTCCGTGGGTAACAGCCTGTGGGTTCAATCCCCAATACCATTTTTTTTTTTTGTCTTTCTTTTTTTTTTTTTTTTTTACAGACTGCAATTTGATTCATTGTACACAAACGGGGTACAACTTTTCATTTCTATGGTTGTACACAATGTAGATTCATACCGTTTGTGTAATCATACATGTACATAGGGTAAAATATCTGCTTCAGTTCACTATCTTTCCTTCCCCCATCCCCTCCCGCCCCATTCCCTCTATACAATCCAAAGTTCCTCCATTCTTCTCTTACCCACCTGCCACTCTCCCCCTCTTATGTATCATCATCCACTTATCAGAGAATACATTTGGTCTTTGTTTTTTTTAGGGTTGGTTTATTTCACTTAGCATGATATTCTCTGACTCCATTCATTTACCAGCAAATGCCATAATTTTATTCTTCTTTATGGCTGAGTAGTATTCCACTGTGTATTCTTATCCATTCATCAACTAAAGGGTATCTAGGTTGGTTCCACAATCTAGCTATTGTGAATTGAGCAGCTAAAAACATTGATGTAGCTGCTTTATTGTAGTATGCTGATTTAAAGTCCTTTCAGTATAAACCAAGGAATGAGAAAGCTGGGTCAAATGGTGGGTCCATTCCAAGTGGTTCAGTGGGGAAATTGCTTGTGGGTTCAATCTCCAGTACCATAAAAAAAAAAAAAAAAAAAAAAAAAAAAAAAAAAGTTGGCTAAATAAATGAACAAAAATAAAACAATTAGAAACAAAAAACAATCTTGCTAAGTAGAAATAACCACTGCTAGAGAAAGACCAAATGAACTCTCCATGTAATTTAATCCATGAAAACTTAATAAACATTTAACCAAACTTCAAGGAGGGGAGTGTGGTTCAATAGTAGAGCACTTGCCTAGCATGCACAAGGCCCTGTGTTTGATCCCTAGCACTGCAAAAACAATTAAAAAATAAAAAAAAATCACCAAGTTTTAAAATTACAGTAATGCATTTTATTTAGGAAGGAACTAGGTGGAGAATCAATCTTAAAGAAACTTCTATCTGGGATATTTCTCAATAATATCATTTACTACAAGGCCATTTTTGCCACTCTCCTGCTCAGACCCTTTTACCGTTAACTGTGCTTCCAGAAAATCCACCTTTAAAAAAAACCTATCCATCAGCTACCATCTGTTAGCTCTATTAAGAATAAAAGACACCCTTTGGGGCTCGGGAGATAGCTCAGCTGGTAAAGTGCGTGCTTGCAATCACAAGGCCCTGAGTTCGATTCCCAGTACCGTAAACAAAAAAAAAAAAAAGACACCCTTTGTTCCAAATTCAATTATACAACATACCCTGCTATATGTCTTTGCCCCACACCCTTCCAAGTCCAAGAATAATATTCATCCTTCAAGTTTCAGAAAGATGCTGTTTCCTTCCAGAAATCTTCCCATGGTATCTAGGCAGAAGTGAGAATTTCAACTCCTTTCTTAACGACTTTAATTGGTTATTACTTGCAACCATTAAGACAAGGCCACCCCACTTTGCAGTTCAACTGTCCACATTTGGTCTCCTCCACCATACTGTAAATTCCCTGAAGGGATCTTTGTCTTACAAATGTCTGTATTTATCTTTTTCTCTGTCTTCATCAATCCAAGAAATGAATACATAAACAAATACATGAACAGAAAGCCTCAATTCTCCCTACACCTGCTTGGAAATCACTGCACATAAGTAGTTTATTATTGCAACTATGAATAGCCCACATAACTGTAATCCTTGAACAAATCTAAACCCACGTCTTATCTATTGTTTCTACCTCCTCAAATATTCACTACCACCTACACCCGTCCTTGTAACTCAAAACCAGAAGTTAGAGAAAAGCCCTAATGTAACATCATTAAAATACTAAATAGATGACTTCCCAAAAATATCAATGCTCAGATGGAAATATAAGCTGCTACAGGAGGAAGAGTTGAGCAACATCAGGTACTCAACAAAGCATTAAATAAAAAGGCTGACCGTCCCTAGGCTGTCCTTTTGCTTTCTCTCCCAAGTGGTTTATCTCTCACTGTACTCACGTTGGTAATGAACCTAAAAATGGGTCAGCCCCTTCTTGATTAATACCAGTATAATCAGCAATGACAGCACATGCCACACACTGATAATGATATATATAAACAAGGAAGAAGGAAAACAAAAATGTAGAGTGGTACATGGGTGAGAAGGGATCAAGCGCTCTTACTAGTTGAGATGAAGATTGGGGAAACTCCGAGTGGTATCCCTCAATCTGCCTTTTGCAGAGACAGACTTCTGGTCTTTCTGCACTAAAGTGTCAAAGTGCATGTCAATAATTAACAAGAGGTTTTTCCTTTCTCCCCATCCCCTTCTTCACTTTGAACTTGAGCACTTAACAATGCAGTCAGTCTTTCATAGCTGCTCAACACCAGTTTCATTCCTTTCACAAATGGTTATGGAACAAGGTACTTTGTTAAGATAATGAAAGTTACACCAACACAGGAACCCATCCCTGCCCCTAAGGAGTTGCCAATTTAGTATAATTTAAATATACGTCTTCAAAGGAATTTAAAGAACCTATTCCCAAATCCCAAGTTAGTCTTGGATTAATCATTTTAAAAGTCAGCAGCAAATACCTCAACCAAATCTTGTGATAAAAAAGGACATACTAATAGCCTTGGTACAAAACTTACGTTTCAAAAATCACAAATAACTATTTGTATTTCAAAATGTATTTCAATCTCAGGATTTACACCCTTTTTGTGTGTGGAGAGGGTGTTAAAAATCTACCCCCAAATAAACAAAAACAAAAATCTGAGAGATCACCTATCAGTGACTTCAAAGCCTTTTATCAAGGTAATCTCTTGTAAGTTCTCGGTATTGGCTAAAACTCAGATCACCCGCGGAGCTTCTGAAACTCCTCAAACTGGGGCTGCCCTTCATACCAATTAAGTCAGAAGTCCTAGGATGGGAATCCACGAAGCATAACTTTAACTCCTCAGGTGATGTGAATGTGCAACCAATGTTAAACTGCTGCTATAAATCATACTGTCCCTAAAATAGACGAGAAAGGACCCGCCCCCACAGACCACTTTCAGTTTTCCCAGATGCAATCTTGGGTTTCATGGATCCTTTTAGGTGCGTAACAAGAATGCAATTCTCTCCCACCTGGAGAAGTGAGGATCCAAAGAAGTTATGTTCGATTTAAGAAACTACGACTTTCGTTAATATTGCACCTGTGCGGGGACGCGCGCAGATCCAGCATCAGGGGCCGCAGAGAAGCTCCTTTACACTTAACTCCACCTGATAAGGGTGCTGGCCTCAGAAGCAGTGTGGGAAAGCGCGGCGCCGGGGGCCGCCCTCTGGGCAGGGGCAAAGTGGTTCCCAGCACGCAAGGGGACGGTTTTCTCCTGTAAATGCTAGGACTAAAAGGGGCTGAGAAAACGGCGCTACAAAGCCCCAGGCGCGAGGCACAGCGCCCAGAGGGCCGCAATACTCACGCAAGTGCCTCCCAGTTTGTGGCTCTCCACCACCGCGGCCCTGGCGCCGAGCTCCGCTGCCCGGCGCGCGCTGGCCAACCCGCCGGAGCCGCCCCCGATCACCAGGTAGTCGTAGGAGGCCACCGCGGCGGGAAGTGGACACTGTGGCTGAAGCTCCTGCTTGCACGCCATGGCTTGGGAGAGGGTGCGCAGGGCTCCGGCGGGCCCAGGCGGAGGCAGCGGGAAGCCGTGGAAGGTGCACGCCGCCAGCCGCCAGCTCGGCCCTGCGCTCGCGCTCAGCGCGCGGGGCAGCAGAGCCATGCACACGGAAGTAGCACGGGGAGGGGGAGCGACCCAGGGGCGGGCCCCGGGGGAGGGGGCTTGGGCCGCGGGCAAGCGCAGCCTCACCGTGACTAAGCACCCGGCCGCCGCGCGGGAGCGGGCGGAGGAGGGGCTGACGCTGGGGGTTGGGGCTCGCCACCGCGCCCGGGGCCGCCTCCCGGTCCCCCTGCAGTGACGGCGAGAGGCGCCTGCCCCTTCGAGGAGCCCGGGGCTTTCTTTGTTCTGGCCTTCGCCGGAGCGCCTGGGTCCCTACCCCACCCCCTGGGCGGCAGTGGCCGGATACAGGCATTTGAAGGCGCGTTGGGTGAGGTGAAGTATGAACATCCTCTCCTGTTTCACCCATCCTCTGGAAGAGAAGAACTTTGCCCTCTATTATTGCAGAGATTAAGTTTCTCAGTCTGTTCTGGAGACCACCTGGATTGCCAGTTTCTGGGCCCTGACCAGGAGTTGGGAATTTACATTCTAAACCATGCTTCCCCCGCTCCCCCCGCTCCCCCCCCCAACCCCCGCCTTGAGGTGATTCTGTTCTTTTTTGGAACTGGGGATTGAATCCAGGAACTCTTGATTACATCCCCAACCCTTAAAACGTTTTTTGTTTTTGTTTTTTAGACAGGGTCTCGCTGAATCACTGAGGTCGGCCTCCAATTTGCTATCCTATCTCAGCCTCCAGAGCCTCTGGGATTAGGAGTGCGCCACCATACCCAACTCAGTGATAATTCAAAGCCAGCCTAAGTCTTCAAGTGATTCTTAAGCACATTTAATTTGAGAAACTTGTAATAATGGATTGAATCACAATGACAATGTTCTTCCACAGAAGAATAAAGATAGAATCTAGATGGAAGACACAAAGGCTCCCAAACTGTAGAGTCTGGGGTATTCTTTTGTAATATCTGGAAGTACTAACTGCCCCAAAACGTTGTAACCATGGCTTTGAATTTGTGTCATAATAAGCTAAGATCTTTTGAATTTGTGTCATGGTAAGCCCAGAACCAGGCCAGTATACCACAAGGACACTATACAGGTCAAGATTGACAGCCCTATTGGCAAAGAAATGAAGGTCTGGGCTTCAAAGCTGGTAGGCCAAGATAACAGGGGAAATGGAAATCAACTGCACCCTATTACAATGTATTCAAAATTTTAAAGCATTTACCCCCTAATTAAAAAGTGATAAAGAGCCAGGCACGGTGGCACAGGCTCAAGGTTTCTAGGCAGGATCAGGGAAAGCCAGTCTTCAGCTAAGCAACTCAGTGAGACCCTGTCTCTAAATTAAAAAAAAAAAAAAAAAAAAAAAAATAGGACTGGGGATGTGGCTCAGTGGTTGAGTGCCCCTGAGTTTAATCCCCAGCACACACACCTCTACCCCCCACCCCCTACCTGGCTGCCCAACAACAAAAAAGTGATACAGAGAGCATTCCTGTAATCCCAGTAAATTCAAGGCCAGCCTTGGCAACTTTGTGAGACACTGTCTCAATAAAAAGCGCTGGGGAGATGGCTCGGTGGTAAAGCACTACTTTTTCAATTTCCAGTACCAAATAAATAATAATGACATAAATCAGTGGGTTCAATCCCCAGAACTAAAAAACAAAACACCTAGAGAAAAGGGAAAACTTTATCATGGAAAAAAAAATTATAGAAGGAAGCCAAGCATGGTAGGGCACACCTATTAGGAAAGCTGAGGCAGATGGAAAAAGTAAGTCACTCTTGGCAGCTTAGAGGGACCCTGTCTCAAAATAAAAAGGAGTTGGGGTTGCGGCTCTCTGGTACCATGAGGTGAAAGTCTGATGGGGAAAAGATGATATAGTTTCAGAATATGTCCCTATGAATTGATTGTTGGTCACAAAGGGAAAAAGGCAATATTATAGTAAGGATGGGGTTATAGTTTAGTGGTAGAGCATTTGCCTAGCATGTGTGAGACCCTTGGTTCAATTCCCAGCACCACCAATAATAAAACAGTGAGGCAGGCACCACACCACAATTGCCAAATGGTTGAAGTTCATATTGCTAAAAGTGAGATATAGTTGTATGCTTCATGATGTGCTTCAATAAAAAACATACAGTTTATGTAATTTTCCTGCTAAAAATTCCATTATCTGCCAGCTGAGGTAGTACAGGCCTATAATCCCAATGACTTGGGAAGATCAGAAGTTCAAGGCAATTTAGTGACTAAAAATAAAAAATTTTAAAGGGCTCAGTGGTATAGCATTTACCTAGCATGTTTGAGGCCCTGAGTTAAAAAATAAAAAGGACTGGGGATGGTGCTCAGTGATTGAGAGCAGGTGCCTAGCATTTTGAGACCCTTGAATTTGGTCCCCAGTACTGGGGAGAAAAAAAAAAAAAAAGTCAGCAACCTGAATCTAATCATGAGGCAACATTTGAAAAACCCAACGCATTAAGAATTTTACAATTAGCCATTACTCTTCAGCATTCTTTAAAAATGATTGTTTTGAAAAGATTAAGGAACTATCCCAGATTTTAAGAATTGAAGAAATAGAAATAAAGGCAAGGCTTGATCTTGGATGGGATTCTCCATTAGGAGAGATTTGCTATAAAGGGCAATTGGTAAAATATGAATATGTTCTGTATAACACAAGAGTACTGTATCAATGTTAAAACCTCCTGAGTTAATTGAGTGCAGTGACACACACCTGTAATCTCCGTGCCTCTGGAGGCTGAGGCAGGAGGATTGTGAGTTCAAAGTCAGCCTCAGCAACTTAATGAGATCCTGTCTCTAAATCAAATATAAAAGAGGGCTGGGGATATGGCTCAGTGGTTAAGTGCCCCTGGGTTCAATTGGTACCAAAAGAAAAAAAAAGAAAAAGAAAAAGAAAACCTCCTGAGTTTGATAACTATACTGTAGTTATATGAGAGAATATTCTTGTTCATAAGAGATATACTGATCTATTTAATAACATTTTGTTTCAGATAAATTTAGATTCAAATCCCATCACAGGTATCCTTAGCCCCTTAACCTAAGAGTCAGTTTCTTCATGATACTGGGAAGCTGTTTGTTTTGTTTGGTTGTACTCAGGATTGAACCCAGAAGCCCTGTACCACTGAGGTTCATCTCCAGCCCTTCTATTTATTTTTAATTTTTGGTGCTGAGCATTGAACCTAAGGGCACTTCACCACTGAGCTGCATCCCCAGCCCTTGTAAATTTCAAATTTTGAGACGGAGGTCTGACCAAGTTACTTAAGTCTCACTAATTTGCTGAGGCTGGCCTCAAATTTGTGATCCTCTTACCTCAGCCTCCCAAATCGCTGGGATTAGAAGCATGTACCACCTGACCCAGCTGTGAGGCTGTTTTTATTGTGCTCAAAAATCACTTGAGAAAATGTTTAAGAATCAGCTTGAATTGAACTTAGCCTGGTTATCTTCACATTACTAGTATGCAAATATAAAAAATGAGGCTGACAAAAAGGAGGTAAACATGTCAAAGAGAATAATAATTTAAAGGTGGAGGAAATGAGCCAGTAGGAACTGGAAATAGTAAGCAAAGCAGTGCAGATTGAGTGGACAGTAGGCAGCTCAAGGGGGTAACAGGAGATGGGTGGAGTACTGGAAGGCCTTGGGTATAACCAAAATATGGTGTTTAGATTTTAGTCCACAAGTAATGCGATTTCTCAAAGATGTCTTTCCTTGGGAATCTGAAACAAACTGCAGAAGGTGAAAATGGCAGTATACAAGGCAAAAGTAATAAAAGTAATAGGTGGCAGTAATGGAGAAGAGACAAGAAAGAATAGATTCTAGAGTCAAGGAGTGAAATTGAGTCAGGCATAGTGATGCACACCTGTAATGTAAGCTATTCATCCTAGCTACCTGGCATGTATACATGTATATGTATATGTCCATTCATTCAACAAATATCTACTGCTAAACCTTTTTTTTTTTTTTTTTGGTACTGGGGATTGAACTCAGGGGTGCTTAACCACTGAGCAATATCCCCAACCCTTTTTAAAAATTTTTATTTTTGGGACAGGGTCTTACTAAATTGCTCAGGGCCTCCATAATTGCTGAGGCTGGTTTACAACTTGCACTCTTCCTGCCTCAGCCTCCTGAGTTGCTGGGGTTACAGGTGTGCTTAACTCTTTTTGCTCTATAAAAAAATTGAACAAACACATCCATGCCCTCTTGAGACTAACAGTGTAATAGAGAAGAACAATATTTAAATAAAAAACTACATAATTATTTTATAAGGCTGGTGGACTGGGTTATAGCTCAGTGGTAGAGCACTTGCCTAGCATGTGTGAAGCACTAGATTCGATCCTCAACACCACATAAAAATAAATAAAATTAAGGTATTTTGTCCATCTACAACTAAAATAAAATAAAAGACTGTGGTAAGTGCTCTAAAGGAGAAGTATAGGGAATTATGAAAGAGCAAACCAAGTACAGTCAGACTTTTAAATACACCAGTCTCCTGTATAGAGACCTGTGTTTTTCCTTTTCCAAAAATCTCAGATCTTTTCTGAGGGTCAGGAGAAGCAGCCTTGTGGAATAGGTAAGGGTTTGGGGGTACTGCATTTTAAATGGACTTCCTCTCACCTATTTGTCTTTGGTTTAGCTCCCCCTTTACCTATACTCATTCTCAGAGATACCTGAATGCTTCCAATTCCTTTGGTATTCTGAAGATTTTGCAGGTAATCATTTTGGTGTATAGCATTTACCTATTGCTAATTTGGGTTCTATTTTCATGAGTCTGATAAGTCTTTGCTGCTTTTTCATGTTATCTTCCAAGTTTTTTGCTCTTGTATTTTCAGTTTCTGTTCTCTTGTTCCCTGTATTTTTGTGGGCTTGGGCCTTTTAACATCTTTTTTTTTTTTTTTTTGGTACTAGAGATTGAACCCAGGGGCACTTTATCACTGAGTAACACATCCCACCCTTTTTAAATTTTTATTTTGAGATAGGGTCTTTTTTAATATTTTGTTTTAGTTGTAGGTGGATATAATACCTTTATTTTAATTTTATGTGATGCTGAGGATCGAACTTAGGGCCTCACGCATGCTAGGAGAGCGTTCCACCAATAAGCCACAATCCCAGACCTGAGATAGGGTTGTGTTAAGTTGATTAGGGCCTCCCTAAATTGCTGAGGCTGGCCTCAAACTTGTGATCCTTCTGCTGCAGTTTCCAGAGTTGCTGGGATTACAGGTATATGCCACCATGCCTGCCTTAGTATTTTTCTTTTTTTGTCATGTTAGTGAATTTTTCAAAGGAATCAAAAGTTGCCTCGTCTTTGTCCCTTCAAACTTACCCAAAAGTCATTACAAGTGAAAATAAGTTAGGCACAGGTTGAAGCAAGAGGATCACAAAGTCGAGGCTAATGTGGGCAACATAGCCGGACCCTGACTCAAAAAAGAAACCCATTCTTTGTAGAAAACTTAATATTTGGTCAAAAAGAGAATACATAGCTGATAAAAATAGTGTCAGTTCCCAGCACCACAAAAACTAGTACTATGAGAAAATTCCCAGCATAAGCCAGAGTTCTAAGTCATTGAGTATACTACCCATGTCAATAAACTTCACATTTCTCTTGTTAATTTGTCTTTTGTTATAGGTATGTCAACTAAGAACTAAGATGGGCAGAGGTGATCTTGAGTCATATATATATATATATATATATATATATATATATATGCCATAATGATATGCATGCTGAAGTATTTGGGGGGAAATTATACTAATGTTTTCATCTTGAAGTGCTTCAAACATAAGATAGGGGCTGGGGCTGTAGCTCAGTGGCAGAGTGCTTGCTAGCACGTGTGAGGCACTGGGTTCGATCCTTAGCACCACATAAAAATAAACAAATACAAGAAAGGCATGCTGTCTATCTACAACTATAAAGAAAAAAGAAAAAGAAAAGAAAAAAAAGGATAGATTGAGGAAAAGATGGAGGGTTTGAGAGATGCTAAGGTTTGGATATGGCTTGAGTGTGTCCCCCTAAAGGTTCATGTGTTAGGAACTTGATCCCTAGTGCGATGGTCCTGAGAGGTGGTGAGATCTAGTGGGAGGTGGTGATAGTCAGTTTTCTATGAGAAAATACCTGAGGGACTGGGGATGTAGCTCAGTAGTAGAGCACTTGCCTAGCATGCATGAGGTCCTGGGTTCAATTCCCAATCCCACAAAACAACCTGATAGTCAGGTGTGGTGGTTCACACCCATAATCCCAGTGACTGAGAAGCCTGAGGTAGGAGGATTACAAGTTCAAAGCCAGTCTCAGCAATTTAGCCCGATCCTTTCTCGATCCTTTCTTAGGGTTGGAGATGTGTGTTAAGTGCCCCTAGGTTCAATCTCTGATAAAGAGGTTGAGGGTTTAGCTTTGTATCAGAACACTTGCTTAAGGCCCTGGGTTTGATTCCTAGCACTGAAAAAACAAAACAAAACTCTTCTATGAGATAGTTATAGCCCTTTTAAAATCACCACTAAGAACCAAGACCTCTATATCAATCAACGTGACTTTACTGTTTCAGGAAATTCTGCCACAAGATGCATTGAGAGACTGAGTTGAGCCATCAGTTGGGCAAATCATTTTCCTTATCAAAAAAGGGCCAGGGGCTGGGGAGATAGCTCAGTCGGTAGAGTGCTTGCCTTGCAAGCACAAGGCCCTGGGTTCGATCCCCAGCACCCAAAAAAAAAAAAAAAAAGAAAAAAGAAAAAAGGGCCAGGATAGGCAATGTCATTGGGTGGTAGAGTGCTTGCCTAGCATGTACAAGGTCCTGGGTTCAATCTCCAACACAATAAAAAGGGTAGGGACCAGGGGGAAAAAAGCAACTCTGACTCCAATTCCTTCTCCTTGTTGGCAGCACCAATCCCAAACTATCATATGAATTGTGACTAATATCAATATGATCCCCCGGGCTGGGGAGATAGCTCAGTCGGTAGAGTGCTTGCCTTGCAAGCACAAGGCCCTGGGTTTGATCCCCAGCACCCAAAAAAAAAAAAAAAAAAAAAAAAAAAAAAAAAAAAAAAATATGATCCCCCTTTGGAAAGACCACCTAAAATCGCTCCAACCTAGACTATAGAAACCTATAAAAACTAAATTTTATTCAGGTGTAGTGGTGTACACCTGTAATCCCAGTGACTCAGGAGACTGACATAGAAGAATCACAAGTTCAAGGACAGTTTCAGCAATTTAGGGAGACTCTGTCTCAAAAAATAAAGGTTGGAGATGTAGTTTAATGGTAGAGCACCCCTCCGTTAAATCCCTAGTATTACAAAAAACAACAGAAAACACCTTTTACCTATCCTCTGAAATACTTCTAAAATTCCATCAAAGTAGCATTCTCCCCTAATTGCACTTAAGAAACTCTGTTTAAGTATTGATCAGTTCTTCTGGTAGTCTTTTTGTGGTGGTGGTGAGTTGATAATTGTAGTGAAAGGGAGTTCACAATCAACAAATCTGGAAAATGCTGGTTCCTTACATGTTAAGAACCAAAGCAAATCTGTAGTAGTTGCAAACTTCTACCTTTTGGTCCAGACAGAAATTCCATGTCATCCTCAATAGATGATGGAAGTTAAGCAGGCAGAAAAAAATACCTAAAGGAGGAAATCATACCAAATGAAGCTGGTAAGAACTGTAGAACTCACCCTCTTTCTTGTCCTAATGCACAATGGACACTGGATATAAATAGCAATGGGAACATCTGAATGAGTCAGTATGGTTTCTTGGTAAGCCATATTGTAATTCCTTGTTAGCTTCAGATTGTGCTCACATACTTAGCACATTTTTTTTTTTTTTTTTTTAATTGCTGGGGACTGAAACTGGTGCCTTGTGCATGCTAGGCAAGGGATCTACCACTGAGACACATCCCCAGCCCTATTTTGCACCTTTTTGCAGATGAAATTCTTGGCCTATATATAAAGCAGTTTTTTGTGATCCTTGCTCCAACCTACTTCTGAGCACTTGCATTCAATCTTTAAACTGCAGCAACAGGGGGTTGGGTGGGGATTGGGGTTATTGCTCAGTGATAGAACACTTGCTTAAACTGCAGCAATATTTTAACCTCTGGTGGTTCCTCTGCACTGTTTCCTAAATTTGAAATCCCACCCTTTCTCTTAGATTCTGCTGCCCAAATTCCTAACTTCCTAATCCCACAAATTTCTAACCTTTACAGCACACTTTAGGTATATTTGCTGAAGAATTGCTTCCCCAAGTCTGCAGTGTAAGGTTCTGTAGTATATACCCTGTCAGAGCACACATGTACTGTATTGCATTTATGTGTTTACAGGGGTATATTTCCCACTAAACCAAGTTTGTTTTTCTTTTTTGCAGTACTGGGGATGGGCACCAACACACCTAGTTAAGCTATTTATTGAGGATGAATTAAAAAACTTATACATATTTGAATTTCCTTGAGTTATATAGTACTAGGCAAGGTGCAGCACTCAGTGTTACTTGAACTAAATCGAAGTTTAAGTGAGGTACAGTGGCTATGCCTGTAATCCCAGTCACTACAGAGGTCAAGGCAGAAAGATTACAGATTTGAGGCCAGCCTCGATATTTAGCAAGACCCTGTCTCAAGATGGCCTTTTGAAAAGTTGGGGATGTAGCTCAGAGGTGGAGCATCCCTGGATTCAATCCGAGTACTATGAAACAAACAAATAGAAGGGTGAGTGGGAGGATTGATCAATGGGTCATAAAAGGGAAATTATCTTGTTGTTGTGGGATTAAACCTAGGGCACCCCACCACTAATTACCCAGCTCTTTAAAAATTTCCTTTTGAGAAAGGTCTTGCTATTGTCAGGCTGGTTTAGAACTTGCTATCCCTCTGCCTCAGCCTTCAGTCATTGGGATTACAGCCATGCAACCCCATGCCCGGCTGGATAAAGTAATTCTGAATATGAAATCTTGTTGTTTGGGAGGACCTCCATTGCCCATCCAAGCTGCAGGTTCAAATTAGCACCAGAGGAGAGTCATGGGATGGCAATGAGGTCATAAACTGAGGTTAAGGTCCAGTCATTAACAATAACATGCGTGGGCAAAACTGAAAAGGAGAGGAAAGGGGTGGCAGGTGGACAGTATCAGGCATTAGGGTGTGTGGGGGTGGGCAGGTATTTGGTGCCAGGCCCCACTCCAAAAAAGCCACAGGAACTGTTAGGGAGACAAGGCTCTTAGTAAACTAATATCTAAAAGCCCACAGTCACCTCCTACTACCACAAGGTAAGGTCCAAGTCACCTCCTCACAAGGTCAACTGCGTGCACTTTCCCTTCATCTTATTTCACTCTTGAGAGCTCCTTCTAGACTAAATAGTGAAGACAGACCGACAGCTTGCCCAGGCTCCAGAAGGCCATCACCCTAAGAACCCTGGACATCATGTGACGGGGAGCTGACCTGTGTTTGAATTATGAGTTCAAAATCAGAGGGGCTTAATTTAGCCTGACCAAAGACTCAATCTGGGGGTCCAGCCCCCAGCAAATTCCTGGGGTAGGAAGAACTCCACGCCACCCTCCTGGGAGGGCGCGACCGGAAGGGGCGGGCTCTGCAGCCGGACGCGGGGCTACCGCCGCCATGGCTTCTCGAGGGGTCATTGGCGTTTTCTTGCTGTCTGCGCTTCCCCTTTTGTGTCTGGAGCTCCGGCGTGGGATCCCGGATCTAGGTAAGGTTGGCTTTCCCCGCTTGGCGCTCGCAGCTGGGAAATTTTCCATGTGAACGTTGCGAAGAATTACCAGCCTCCTATCCGCAGCGCCTCCGGGCGGATGTGACTACGATTCCCAGGCTGCCCTGCGCCTGGCTCTCTCTTCCGGAACCGACTCCAAGTCCCGGAACAAGTTTCCTCCAGACTGGGCCGAGTTTTGCGTGGGCGGAGACTAGAGGCGAGACGTAAGGGCACAGAGACTGCACTGTACCCTCAGACTATGTTGGATAAAAGGAAAACCAGCAGGTTGATAGGATGAAGACCTTCATAGGAATTTAAGCTGAGCTTTATGGGGTGGGGAAGCATCCCCGTGAAAAACCAGTGTGTGGGAGGGATATTCCAGGCAAAAGGATTGTGATACGCTGGAGGTAAAGGATGAAGGTCACTGTGGCAGGATCATGACCGGGGGTTCATGTTGAACCCTATTAGAAACCAAACACTATGCACTGTATATTCATCATCTCGTTGATTGTCCTACAACCATGAGGGTATAAGCCCCCAGGGAACTGAGACCCAGGAGAATAAGAGACTTCCCAGAGGTTTCCAAAAGGCCATTCTGGACTCTGTGGAGAATGTTTTGAAAGGAAGCCATAGTTGAAAGCAGTGAGGCAAATTAGGTAAGGTAAATAGGTAAGTAGTGATATGAAATAGGTAAGTAGTGATATGGCCTGGACTAGAATAACAGGAGGTGAAATGTGGAAAGATTTGGAATATTGACAAAGTAGAATCAACAGGCTGTGTTGATGGGTTGATGTTTGGGGTGAGGGAAGGGAAGAATTCAAGCATGGCTCCTGCATAGGGGATTTGTAACAGCGCAGCCCCTTCTGAAAGTTGTCCTACCAGGATTACTTTCATCTTCCCTTCCCCATTCTTTGGCATTCCTTCTCTCCCCCCCCCCTTCCTTTCTCCCTCCCTTCCTTCCTTCCTTTCTTTTTCCCTCTCCTCCCTTCCCCTCCCCTCCCCTTCTTTTCTTTTTTTCTTTTTTGGTACTGGGGATTGAACTCAGGGGCACTCAACCACCAAGCCACTTACCCAGCCCTGTTTTGTATTTTACTTAGAGACAGGCTCTCACTGAGTTGCTTAGCATCTAGCTTTTGCTGAAGCTGGCTTTAGAACTTGAACCTGTGTCAGCTTTTGGAGCTGCTGGGATTACAGGTGTGGGCCACTGACATTCCTTCCTTTTCACCTGGTGGTTCAAAACCAAAGGATTGGCCTTACTGGAATCCAAATTCTGAGGAGAGGCCTCACATGAAGACTTTATTTAGATTCAGAGAACTTTGATGGCCTTTGTAACACTCTTCCTTGGTAACTAGGTCAAAATCCATTGTGATAAGGCTTTGGCCCTTATTGAGGAAGGAACCACACATCCTGTAGTTTCACTCCTTCCTTATCTCACCATAACAACCCCATCACCCTCCTGACCCCAGGATGTTAGAGCTTGGAGGAGTTACCCCCTGTATCTTCAGGGATAGCCTTGAATAAACCTGATTTCCTTCCTACCAAACTAGGCCACAGAACATGGGTCTACACATTTGAACCTTGTTAGTAGTGCTATTGAAGGGAAAACTGAAAGGAAACTAGTAGGAGTGTGGAGAGTCAGGAGTTGATTTTTGGATATAATTAGTTTACATGTCTGCCTCCCTTCTCATACTCAGTTCTTTATCCTTTATATTTCTTTCTTTTTCAACCCTTCCTCCCACCTCTGAAAGTCAGGATCCAAAATGTTGCTTGAAATAAGAAGTGAAATAAAATGCTTTTAAAAAATTTACAAGACTTTCCTTATTCAAACTGCACTGAACTATAATAAGACCTTTATTAAGATGATACACAGAAAAGTTAAATTCTCACTCGCCTATTTTTGCAAAATTAACCTGCTTTCTTGCTTTTACAGCATTCATTCCTCTATTCCTTTAACATTTGTTTATTTATTGTTTTATTTTTTGATACTGGGAATTGAACCCAGAGATGTATTACTATTGAGCTACATCCTGAGTTCTTTTAATGTTTTAAGACAGTTTCTTGTTAAGTTGCTGAGGTTGGTCTCAAACTTGAGATCCTCCTGCTTTGGCCTCCTTATTCACTGGGTTTGCAAGCATATGCCACTGTGCCTGGCTCCTTTAGACTCTTCTACTTTACTCTAATATTTAAGTCACTAGTCAACGAGAAGGACACTGCCTAGCTTTATGGAAGGAGACCTGTTCCCTCATCAACTCTGATCTCTGGGAAATATACTTCTTGAGGGTAGCAACTACATCTAATTTGTTCTTGTATTCTCAAAATTTATTACAATATCTAAATTAGTAAAACTAGGTTAAGAGTTCCAGAAAATGCAAGTGGGCTCCTGGTAGCAGCTCCTAGTTCCTGAAATTTTTATTTAACTTAATTAACACTTTTTCCTAAAATCCTTTGTTGTGAACTGGTAGTTTCCTTTGGTTTCTTTTCTTTCTTTCCTCCTTCCTTTCCTTTCTTTCTTTCTTTTACTAAACAAACCTTTGTTTAAACATTTTTTACTACTGGGGATGAACCCTGGCATGCTCTACCACTGAGCCACATTCCTAGCCCACTCCCCTCTTTATTATTTTAATCTTGTGACAGTGTCTTGTTAAGTTGCTTAGGCTGTCCTAGAACTTGCCAGTCTCTCTTGCCTTAGCCTCCCAAGTAACCAGGGTTACAGGTGGGTACCTTCTTTGGTTTCTTTTTTTCTTTTTCCTTTTTGGTACAAGGGATTGAACCCAGGGATGCTTTACCACTGAACTATATATATCCCCAGGCCTTTTTGGTTTTTTATTTTGAGGCAGGATCTCTCTAAGTTGCTGAGGCTGGCCTGGAATTTGCAGTCCTCCTGCCTCAACCTTCCAAGTTACTGAGATTATGGGGGGGTGCCACGGTGCTTGACTTCTTTTGGTTTCTTGATAGTGACTTCCACATATATGTTAACAGTATTTGAGTCTGTTTTACAAACCATAGTTCTCGGTATGACAGCTGTAGTGTTAGTTATTAGTTGCAGTTACTTATGGATACTAATATTCTTAGCAGGATCTGGCAACTGAATTCCCAGGGGTGATCTAAAGATAAAAATGGAACTCCCAGAACTTCATTCATTTGTGCTGTATTTTTAGACATACAGTATTGAAAAAATGATTGCTGTCTTTTTCTATTGTGTAAAAAGTCTTCATTGCCAGTTCATTTTGCCCCCTGTGCTGGGAATGGAATCCAGGGTCTGGCACTCTCCCACTGAGCTACATTCTTAACTCGCTACCAATACATTTGTACTTAAGCTAAATATTTTAAGCTGGTTCCTCACATTTCTTATCCTTCAAAGTGCCCTGCTTTTGGTCTCTAGAGTTTAGGTATCAAACAAACCTTTATTTAAACATTTTTTACTTGAAAGGAGTATGCACATGTTCCTATGTGATATATCCAGTTTGCTTCCATCTTATGAAACATAAATCCCACAACTAATGATTTTTCTACATACTAGTATTCTAGGTATTATATTGCTTTTGTCATAGCTAGAGATACCCTTGATTTATTTATGTGTCCTATTGAACAACATCTGAATCGATAGTTACTGCCCTTGAAAGTTGCAGGAACTGTGATGCAAAAAGAAAAAAAATCTCTAAACAATTTAAAATTACTGTTTTTAAAAGAAGGGATAGACCTGGGGAGATAGCTCAGCTGGTAAAAGTGCTTGCCTCACAAGCACAAGGCCCTGAGTTCGATCCCCAGTACCGCCAAAAAAAAAAAAAAAGAAGGGATAGCATATCTCTTTTCTGTTAAAAATAAACATTTGTATCTTTACATTTTTCTAATTCCTTTTTTAATCTTTAGTTAATTGAAAAACCACCACCTCTGATCATGTTAGTAGCATGGTTCTTTTGAATCTCTGCCAAGTAACCTTTTTTTTTTTTTTTTTTTTTAAGTGTTGAGGATTGAGCCCAGGCATGCTTAACCACTGAGCCACATCCCCAGCCCTTTTTATTTTTTATTTTGAGTGGGTCTTGGTAAATTGTGTAAGGGAGGGCCCCTTTAAATTGCTGAGACTGACCTTGAATTTGCAAATCCTCCTGCCCTAGCTTCCTGAGCTGCTGGGATTATGGGTCCAAAAAGAACAACTATTTGAGGTAGAATTAGAATTTGACAAGATGATACTCTCATAGTTTGAAAACCAGTCATGTAAATTAATTTTTCCTCTCCTGGGTAGAAAGGAAAGCACAACTTATATATTATTGGTTATCATGATATTTATAACAGAGCTGATCACTGTAATTATACCTCTATTCCTAGGACAGAAGAGGTTTATCTAGAATCAGTTTCTAAAAACTTATTCTGGTGATGATAACTGATGAATTTTAGTGCCCAAAGGAGACTTATTTGGAAGAAACCATTAGTTGTATAACTTAACTTTTACTGTAGTTTTGTAGTATAAATAATCTTCTGTTACTGTTACCAAGAAAAGTGTGTTTAATTTTAACTTTTTTTTCTTTAAAAGGAATTAAAGATCTCATCTTGCTGTGTGGCCGAGTTTTCTTACTGCTTGCTCTTCTTACTTTAATTATTTCTATGACTGCCTCATTGCTTAACTCATTTAAATCTTCCCAGACTTATCTGAAAGGTAAGTTTATTTATGCTACTCTTTAAAATTTTCTATTGAAATTTCTTTATTTATTCTATAATTTTACACTAGTTAGTTTGCCATTAATTTGATTAATGTGTAATCACATTAATTTCAAGAGGGAATGATCATTATATTGACAATTGTTTTGTTTTGTTATTATTTTTTGTTTTTTCTTTAGAAAGGTCCCACTAAATTGCTGAGGGTTTTGCTAAGTTACTGAGGCTGGTCTAGAATTTTTGATTCTTATGCCTTCACCTCCTTGGTGGGATTACAGGTGTGTGCTATGGCATCTGACCTTGATGATAATTTTGAATGAATTATAAATTCCAACATTTTAATGAAAACTACATTTTCCTTATGTATATTTTTGAAGCTCTGTCATTTTTAAGTTGTTATATTCTAAATTCTCTAATTTTAAATTGCGCATTTGTGTAACTTACCTATTTGATATGTACAATTTGTAAAATATTCTATAGGAGGTATATCTGCCATTAATCTCTAAAACCATTTCATCCTAATTTTTCATTGCATTACTGCAGTTTTTGTTTAGGCGCCTAGGTCTTATGTATGGTCGAATGTCTAGGAAATCATGCTTATTCTATTTTTGTTTCTGTTTTGACAAACAAGAGTTCCTGATTTTCTAGAAGCCTTTTAAAACAATATTGTCTTTGATCTTAGAACAGATGAATCTTAAAATCTATTTTTTTTGGGGGGGAGGGGGGTGGTACTGGGGATTGAATGCAGGGACTCACACATGGTAGGCAAGTCCTTTACCACTGAGCTACATCCTCAGGCCTTCTTTTTTTATTTTCAGACAGGATCTCACCACATTGTCCAGACTGGCCTTGAATTTGCAATCCTCCTGCCTGCCTTGGCCTCCTGAGTAGCTGGGATTACAGGCATGAGCCACCAAAAAGCTATATTCTTATATGTTATTAGGAAAAAGGTAATGAATTTGGTACCTTGTTTTTTGTTTTCTTTTTTCATTGTTTATTTAAATGTAAATAAATAAGAAAATGAGCAGTACTTAATTCAAAGCCTTTTACATTATTTATGAAAAAATTCAAGAGTGGTGTGTACCTGTAATCTCAGGGACTTGGGAGGTTGAGGCAGAAGAATCACAAGTTCAAAACCAGCGTTAGCTGGGGCTGGGGATATAGCTCAGTTGGTAGAGTGCCTGCCTCGCAAGCACTAAGGCCCTGGGTTCAATCCCCAGCACCGCAAAAAAAAAAACAAAAAACAAAAAAAACCAGCGTTAGCAATTTAGTGAAGCCCTAAGCAACTTGGTGAGAACCTGTTTCTAAATAAAATGCAAAAAAGGGCTGGAGATGTAGTTCAGTGCTTAAGCAACTCTGGGTTCAATTCCCACTACCAAACAAACAAGCCCATTTGGTTATCCTTTTTCACCTAAACATAAGTGACAACATGAATGTTTTAGGGTTTCCCAATCATTGATCTTTTCTCCCCCTTTTGGAAGTTGTTTGATCTTTTTTACTTAAAATGACTTAAAATTTTGAGACTGTCTTACTAAGTTGCACAGTCTGGCCTCAAACTTGAGTTCCTCCTGTCAGAGGCTCTTGAGTGGTAGAGTACATGCCTAGCATGTGTGATGCCCTGGGTTTAATTCCCAGTACGGCAAGAAAGAAAAAAACAAATGAAAGAATCAAGCTACGTACTTAAATTAATTAGATCAAGAATAAAAAGGGAGTTGGCAGGAGAATTGTAAGTTCAAGGCCAGCCTAGGCAATTTAGTGAGAACTTGTCTCAAAATAAAAATTAATTAAAAGCACTAGGGATGTAACTCAGAGGTAGAGTGCCCCTGGGTTCAATCTCCAGTACCAAAAGAAAAAAAAAGAGAAGAGCAAAACTACTTTTTCTTCACATTCAATGGATAGTAACCTAATATTGGTTTAGTCATTTTAAGAGCTGACAAGAACACATACCTTTGGAAACTTTTACTGTCATGTTTAAGGACAATAGATGACATACTTCATGCCTGCAGTGTGCAGCATTCCATACTTCACATGCATTAATGTGCTTTCATGCTGTGCCTCAGAGCTGCTGAAACCCTCTTGGGACCTGCAGAAGAAAACTCATGAGAATGTTCTGGAAACCTTTAGCAGAAACTATTACATACCAGAGAATTGTTTCAAAACAGAGCCTTTTTTTATAAGATTTCACTTGCAGATTTCTTTATTTCAACTGTTTGCATGCACTTAATTTTCATTACTTGAAAAAATATAATCTGTTTTTCAAAGGCTGCTTGTCTCTTCCAAAATGTTAAAAATCTACAGACTATACCATGTGACTTATTGATACTTAAGAATTAAAAAGCATGTTTATGGTTTGTTTATTTTTTAAACGTTTTATGTTTTTGATTTTTTAGAAGAAGAAGAGAAGAATGAGAAAAGACAAAAACTTGTGAGAAAAAAACAACAAGAAGCACAGGGTGAAAAGGTAAAACATAATTTTTAAAGAATAAAAAAACCACTTATGTTTTGATGTTGTTAGAAGTTGTTTGAGAAAAGACAAAAATTTGTGAGAAAACAAGAGGCACAGGGTGAAAAGGTAAATCATCATTTTTAGAGAGTATATAGTGAGAAAAACATCTGGGGCATTTAAAATTGAAGTCTTGCTTTCTGTGTTTTCTACTTAGATTTTATAAAATGCTACTGAGATCAAATTCACATGACATAAAATTGACAATTTCAAAGTGTATAATTCAGTAACGTTTAGTATATTCACAGTGTGGGGCAGCTTCTGGGTTCCTCTATCTAGTTCCAGTTTCCTCACTTCAAAAGAAAACCCTAGGCCCATTAAATACTTACTCCAAATTACCCCCTCCTTTTATTCTCTGGCAGCCAACCACATTGATCTTTGTTTGGATTTACTTGTTCTGGATATTTCCTATAATTGCAACTATAAATAACATGTTAACTTTTTGTGTCTGACTTCTTTGATTTAGCATAATATTTTCCAGGTGTATTCATCCTGTAGCATCCTTTTTATGACTGAATAGTATTCCATTGTGTGGATGTACCAATATTTGTTTATTCACTCATTTGTTGATGAACATTTGCATTGTTTCCACTTTTTAGCTAGGGAAAAAGCTGTTAGTCTTTTACCATTGAATGTGATGTTAGCTCTGGGTGTTTTTATTTTATTTATTTATTTATTGCTATGCAAGAGAACTTTATCATAGGAGAAAGTAAAATAAGGCTAAGGGAGAGAGTGGGTTATCTCCTAGCAGAGAATGGATTTTTACAGATGCTCTGTATTATACTGAGCAGGTTCCCTTCTGTTCCTAGTGTTTGAGTATTGTGTGTTGGATTTTGTCAATTTTTTTTTTTTTTTTTTTTGTACTAGATATTGAACTTGGGGCACTTGATAATTGAGCCACATCCCCAGCCCTTTTTTATTTTTTTATTGTTTTTGGGTACGAGGGATTGAACTCTGGGACACTAGAGCACTGAGCCGCATTCCCAACTCTATTTTGTATTTTATTTAGAAACAGAGTCTCATTGAGTTTGCTTAGTGCCTCGTTTTTTACTAAGACTGACTTTGAACTCGCAGTCCTTTTGCCTCCACCTCCCAAGCTGCTGGGATCACAGGCACGTGTCACTGCACCTGGCCCTTATTGAATTTTTTATTTTGAGACAGTGTTTCACTAAGTTACTTAGGGCCTTGTTTAGTTACTGCAGCTGGCTTTGACTTGTGATCCTCCTGCCTCAGCCTCCTGAGCTGCTGGAATTACAGGTGTAATCATGCCTGGCTTAAATGGTTTTTTCTCTTTAATTAAAATGATCATTTGCTTTTCCTCCTTGATTATATTAATGTGTATAATTATTACCATTATTATTTTTGGCACTGGGAATTGAACCCAGCAGTGCTCTACCACTTGGCTACATCCCTGGTGTTTTTTTTTTTTTTTCCATTTATTTTTGAAACAGAGTCTTGCTTAATTTCCCAGGTTGGCCTCTATTTTGTGATCCTGCTGTCTCAGCCTCCCAAGTCACTGGGATCACAGGTGTGTGACACCACTAGTTTGTTCTTTTATAGAGTAGCATTGGCCGATTGACTGACTTGAGATTCTTTGTCGGTCTGTGTGTGTGTGTGTATGTAGCTGAGGACTAAGCTCAGGGTTTTGTGCATGCTAGGCAAGTGCTCTATCACTGAGCTACATTGCCCAACCCTTTTTTTTTTTAGTAGGTGTTCTGGGCACTGCTTTTGTCTTTACATTCTATTGTAGACTGGTTTCCATAGCTTGAACTTGCATTTAACATGTGATAGTTATCTTATTTTCTTGACCTTACTATGTCAGATGGCACTCTGGCAATTGCCAGTTTGATGACCGATTTTTGTGAAAGAAGATATGCCTATGGACACTCACTTAAATACTTAGAACAAACCCTTTATAAGGCCTTGTATAAGGGTGTTATTATTTTAATATCTGTCACTTGTTTTTATACAGAACAAATATTGTTTTTCTTTTGTTTTTGGTCTTTTTCTGTGTAGCTGGGATGGAACTGAGGTCCTCCTCCATGCTAGGCTGTATCACTGAGCTATGCCCCCAACCCCTTTTTAAGTGAACAAAGACTATAAATGGTTTGGGGGAGTAAAACCTCTCTACTTATTGGAGTAAGACCATAGGAATTAGTACAGTTCTATCACTCTCACCTGCGTTATTAACAGTGAACGTCTTCCCTAGATCTTTTGTAAAAAAGCTCTGTCATGCCAGGCTTGGGGGTACATGCCTGTAATCCCAGCAGCTTGGGAGGCTTAGACAGGATGATAGAGAGTTCAAACTCTCAGCCTCAGCAATGGCGAGGCACTAAGCAACTGAGTGAGACCCTGTCTCTAAATAAAATACAAAATTGGACTGGGGATGTGGCTGAGTGGTTGAGTGCCCCTGAGTTCAATCCCGGGTAACCCCCCGACTCAATAAGGAAGCTCTGTTGTAAATAGACACTCTCCAGTGTTTGATATTTTGACTTTATGATAATGTGAAAGCAACACACATTCAGTGGAAACATACTTTGAGTACCATGTAATCATTCTACCTTTCACTTTCAGCACAGTAGTCAATAAATTACATGACATAATCAATACTTTATTAATAAGTAGGCTTTGTGTTAAAGAGCTTTGCCCAACTGCAGGCTAGTGTAAGTGTTTCTAATCACATTTTCCCTGACCCAGTACAGAAGATTTAACCCAGGGCTTAGCCTTGCAAGTGTTCTGTCACTGAGCTTACATCCTTAGCTCTTTTTATTTTTGAGATAGGGTCTCCCTAAGGTTGGTTTTGAATTTGTGATCCTCCTGCCTTGACCTCAGAAATAGCTGGGATTATAGGTGAGCATCACTACACTTGGCCTGATCATGTTAACCAAGCTATGACATTCTGTGGTTTAGTTGTATTAAATACGTTTTCAACTTAAAATGGCACATGCCTGTAACCCTAGCAACTTGGGAGGCTGAGGCAGAAGGATCACAAGTTTAAGGATAGCAAGTAACAGTAAATGTTGGTGAGGATGTGGGGAAAAAGGTACACTCATGCATTGCTGGTGTGAATACAAATTGGTGCAACTACTATGGAAAGCAGTATGGCGATTCCTTAGAAAACTTGGAATGGAACCACCATTTGACCTAGCTATCCCACTCCTCGGTTTATACCCAAAGGACTTAAAATCAGCATACTACACTGATGCAGCCACATCAATGCTTATAGCAGCTCAGTTCACAAGAGCCAAGCTGTGGAACCAACCTACGTGCCTGTCAACAGATGAGTAGATAATGAAAATGTGATATATATACATAGTGGAATACTACTCAGCCATAAAGAAGAATGAAATTATGGCATTTGCCAGGAAAATGGATGGAACTGGAGAACACCATGCCATGTGAAATAAGCCAGTCCCCCAAAACCAAAGGCTGAATGTTCTTTCTGATGTGTGGATGCTTACCCACAACAAGGGAGGGTGGGAGGGAAAGAATAGAAGTTCATTGGATTAGATAAAAGGAGAATGGAGGAAAGGGAGTGGGGAGGGGAAATAGGAAAAACAGTAAAATTAATCAGGCATACTTTTCCTATACTTGTGTATGAATATACAACTCAGGGTAACCCCACATCCTGTACAACCACAAGAATAGGATCCTAATTAGATTAAATTATACTTCATGTATGTATTACATGCCAAAATATACTCTACTGTCATATTTATCTAAAAAGAACAACAAGAAGAAAATAGTTCCAGGCCAGACTCAGTAACTCAGTGATGCCCTAAGCAACTTAGTGAGATCTTGTCTCAAAATAAAAAATAAAAAGGGCTGGGGATATGGCTCAATGGATAAGCACCACTGGATTCACTCCTTGAGACAAAATAAATAAATAAAAGGACTGTGGATGTAGCTTGGTGGTAAAGTGCCTCCAGGTACCAGAATAAAATAAAACAAAAGTTTTTCAACGTAGGTTGGTTTTATCAGGATATAACCCAGCTGTAAGTTCAGGAGCATATATATGTGAACTTCTGAAGTTTAATATTATCTCTTTTGGAAGTAATGTTAATTTCAAAGCCTTGCATGCTTTGATTAGTAACCATAATTCCTTTTGTAGGCCAATTGTATGCTAATTCCTAAATGTATATATAATTCCCAAGAATATGTAAATTTGGGATTTTATTGTTTGACAAATGAGTCTAGGAACTCCTGTGCCTTGACTTTGGCCAAAGGAAGATTAATAAATCAGTATCTCACAGTATAATCTAGGCACATGGTAAATTGTCTAACCTGTGCAGACATGTCCCTAATAATACAATGAATATTTTTAGATTTAAAGTTTTTAAACATATGATTTTTTTCCTCTGGTACTTGAATTTGGTATATAGATTATTTGACTTGGTACATAGGATTACAGATTAAGTCATACTTCTGAAGTATTACATCATAATCCTCCAAATTCCAGGATGGCTTTTATAAAATCTGATTCCATCTTTATTTTTGAGCCAATGTTTATGGTCAATTTTTTGTTCTGTTCTAGAAGTTTTTGGAATCTTTATTTTTGGGATAGCGAAATTTCACTGTGATACCATTTGTTATTATTTTTGTTTTATTTTGTGCTTGAAATCTAGTAAGCCTTACATAGGTACACATGTCTTTTAGTTCTGTGAATTTTTCTTACATTATTTCCTGAATAATTTCCTCTATTCTCTGCCCCCTCCTTTCCTCTTTTCCTTCAATTCTCTTAGGTGAAGGTAAAACTGACATTGAACCCCAGGTTGTTTTATTTTCTCTTCTATTATTATATCTTTTCTTGATCTTTCTGGGAAATTTTGGTTAATGATTTCAGCTGTCATAATATTAATTTTCAGTACTAATTATGCCCTGACCTTTCTTATTCTCTAATAGCCTGTTCTCGTTACACATATGTAATATCTTTTATTATGTGAGAATATAGATGTTTATTTTAAAATGTTTTTCTGTTTCTTGCATCCTTTATTTCTCCAAGGTTCTTTTTTTCTGTTTATTTCAGTATTTTTTTCATGTTGGAGACTTTCCTTTAATCATCTGGTAATCCTCAGCTCAACTCCTTGATATTTAATAATGATACTAAAAATAATGATACTGAAAAGCTAACTGATGATTACTAAGGTTTGTATATTTTTAAAAAATTTATCAAGCTTTTCCCATAAGGTTTGTGTTTTTTATGGTTTATAAGTTACACCTCAAAGGGAAAAAAAAAAAAGAAGTAAGTTCTACCTCAATAAAAAGGAAAATAAAACTTATTGGAATTTTTGTGTATGTGGGCAGAGCTTGACAGAATATCCCTTGACAGGCTTCACTGTAGGATGCTTGAGAAGGAATTTAGCTTCCTCAGCATCTCTTTTTTCCTCCTTTGCAATTCACCTCCTCAGGAAAGCCTCCTCCACTCTCCTGCCTAGGGGGTTAGTGCCTGAGGGCCAACAGTCTGAGTCCAGTGGAGAAGGAAGCTAGGGAATCTCACCTTTCAACACTTATAGTTTTAGGTACTCTGTTGTAGTTTTCACTTCCTCTTTCCACTAAGGACTGGAATCAGTGACTACTCTCTCTGGTTTATTTTCCAAGAGAATAAACCTTTCATTCCTGGCTGTATATAGTTCTGTGAATTTTTCTTACATTATTTCCTGAATAATTTCCTCTGGAGATATAGTAAGACTTTTATCTTTCCCTCCCTATTTTCCATCCCTCAGGTGCAGCAAGTTGGAATAGTCATAATCCTTAGTTCATTTCAAATTCATTATTATTTCTTGCATGGCTCCCCAACCCCTCCCTTTTGTTAGTTGTGCACCTCACCCTGGGCTCTGCCATGAGATCTGGCATCTCTTATTCCTGAACTGTTCCAGGGTCTGTGGATGACACTGGCTGACTTGCTTATTGTTGTTCTCTTGTGTAAGCATTTCGGGTGTAGCTTTCTGACTGTTAAGTTAGTTATCTCTCCTCCACCTATCTTCATATATAGTGGTTTGGGGATTATGGTGTTTATTTGTTTTGTCAGTGATGGAATTTGGATATCTCTTTCTTATTCCCATAGTTGTTTTGGGTTGATTTTCAAAAGTCTTCAGTTTTGTTCTTTAGGCTTTTATTTTTTTCTTTTCTGGTGGTGGTACTGAGCATTGAACCCAGGGCCTTGAGGCAAGTGCCCTACCACTGAGCAACATCCCTAGCCATCTTTAGGCCTTTGGTCTTGCTGTGATGCCCAGGCTGGTCAAGTAATCTGCATAGATAGGATTAAAGGTGTGCACCACCGTGCCTGGCTTCCAGTTCTTGGGATCCCCAAAATATTTTGTTTTGCCATATCGGACTATACATTTAACACTCTTCTGAATGAGTTTATGTCTTGTAGGATCTGACAACACGAGAAGGCCTTGTGCCTTGAACAAACTGCCAAGACTTAGATCCTAAAAATTAGGGATCACGTTCTATGTTTAGCTCCATGTATTTTTTTTCTATCCCTAGCTCCATGTATTTTTTTTTTATTGGCATTGAAAACAAAGAATATATAAGCACACTGTCACATAAGTATAAAACATTTGTTTTTGTTTGCATTACATACAAATTGGAATTTTTAGAAAATGATGCAAAAATGGAGGTAAAATTGAATTGGTAAAATTAAATTAGTGTGAAAACTCAGTTTCTACCTGGCTCTTATATACAACTTGTAGACAATATAAATTTTTAGGACATTTATGAATAGTAACTGAAGGGTTATGGAAAATAATACTCCTGCAAGATAGCTCCCCAGGAAGAACGGAGTGTCAGTGCAACTCAGGAGGAGAGAGGGGAAACTAGCCAACGATTTACCTCCCAGTAAATTTTTTCCTAATAACAATGGGCCCTAAAGGAAAGGGGCAAATACCGAATGTGGGCCCTAAACTTTGATCATCGCAAATTAGCCCTAAATGGAGTCACAGCAAATATTGAAACTCTGGGAAACAATGGATCCCATAGAAAGAATAGCAATGGGCAAGATTTGAGTACTCATCCCTTGGGATCTGAACTCCTCTCTTTCCATATGATAATGAGTTTCAACCTTTTTACAACTACCTTCCCTAAGTTAAAGTTTTAACCTGTACAGCTAGCCTCTGACTGTCCAGACTGCATCTCCATGGCTTCCAATGATTAAACCATTTTCAGTGTACCCTGTAAAACCAAAATATCCTCTGTAACTGACGGCCATTTTCACATCCGGAAAATGAGCCCTGATGGTGCCCAAGTCTGCAAATGAATAAAAGGCTTCTCTGAATCTGTTGAGGTCTGTATCTATCCTTTTGCCCTTACAGTAATACCGCCTACTTTGTTTTCTCAAACAGGCCAGCAGATACATAGAAAATGTTTTAAAACCTCACCAGGAAATGAGATTGAAAAAATTGGAAGAGCGTTTTTATCAGATGACGGGTGAAACCTGGAAGTTAACCAGTGGTCACAAACTTGGGGTTAGAAAATATTCTCATTTTATATTTTGAATTCAGTTATTAATTATGATTTATTTTATGTATTTTTTTATAAATTAAAAATGTTAGACTCTTAGTACTATTTGGTTTTTCAAAGTCTTCATTAATAATGATTATATATCAGTTTGTGGGGATTTTTGGCTGTGTTGCAGATGGAAACCAGAACCTCATGCAAGCCAGGCAGGAGCTACATCCTCAGCCCTGTTTATTGCTTGTGTTTTGTTTACTTTATAAAGAAAAGTTTATTCAGCTCACGGTTGTAGAGGTTTAAGAACCACATCTGGCCAGGTGCAATGGCGCACACCTGTAATCCCAGCGGCTCTGGAGGCTGAGACAGGAGGATCATGAGTTCAGAGCCAGCCTCAGCAAAAGTAAGGTGCTAAGCAACTCAGTGAGACCCTATCTTTAAATAAAATACAAAATAGGACTGGGGATGTGGCTCAGTCAGTGTTTGAATGCCCCTGAGTTCAATCCCCGGTACCCACCACCAAAAAAGAGCCACATCTGGTGAGACTTTCTTGCTGGAAGAACCCCAGGGTGGTGCAGAGCATCACATGGCAGGAGTTAGAACTTGTTATTATTTTTGGTTCCGGGTTTTGAACTCATGGATGCTTTACTACTGAGCTACATCCCCAGCCTTTTTTATTTATTTATTTTAAATTTTGAGACAGGGTCTTGCTAAGTTGCTGAGGCTGGCCTCGAACTTGCAATTCATCTGCCTCACTTTACCAAGTTACTGGGATTGCAGGCATGCACATCATACCTGGGTAGGACTTATTTTTTTATTTTGATTTGATACTAGGGATTGAACACAGGGTACTTTACCACTAAGTTACATCTCTAGCACTTTTTTATTTTTTATTTTGAGATAAGGTCTCACTAAGTTGTTTAGGACTTTACTAAGTTGCTGAGGCTGGCCTTGAACTTGAAATCCTCCTGCCTCAACCTCCCAAGTCACTGGATTACAGGTGTGGACATTAAGGTGGCTCTATATATCATTGTTTATTCATATTTGTGTATCAAGTGATGAAGTGGTTTTAGTACCTAAAGATCATACATCTTGGCAAAGCTCTGTTACAAGCTAGTCTTTAAAAAAGATATTGAATAAATCACTATTTTGAGGAAAGTCTCATCTTTCCTCAAGTAAGATTTCTAAAGTGTTAAACTTACGTTATATTATGTTTGGCTCAGTTTTAGATTTTGTCTTTTGCTAATAGAAGCTTATAATTTTAAGTTTTCTTACAGAGAAAAAAGAATATTCATAAAGAAATTATAGAGTAACTGGCCACAGTAAAGTTTACCTCAGAGTCAACTGGGATACGTTTTTATTCATTTCATAATGACAAATGTGTCATAATGTAATCAAGGGTAGATTAATGTGAAAGATGGGCAACATAAAATGCAACTGTTCTATGTAGTGATTTCACTTGAGTTTTTCTTCTCAGTTTCGTGGTTGATAGACATTAATAGGTTGATTTTTGTACACATGTGCACACACGTTTATATTTATTTTTGAAATGGGGCCTTACTGTATTGCCCAGGCTGATCTGGAACTCCTGTGCTCAAAGCGCCCCTCCTACCTCAGTTTTCTGAGTGGCTGGGACTACAGGAGTACACCACCATGCTCAGCTATCTGATAGGTTGATTTTAGCCTGACAAATCTCTTTCAAAAATGGTCACAAAGTAAATTAGACATTCTGCCCCTTGTTTTTAGGGTTTGTCTTCACTGATACTACTGGTACATATTTGAACCTGATTAGTGGAGACAACAGAAAGCCCTGGGCAAGCGAAACTGTTGATGTGGTTAGGACGTAAGGCCTTGAGGACTATCAAAGAACATGACAATCACAATGTTAGAGGGTCAGAATGTGTCTTGTCAACTTTTAACACTGTAGCTTGCAGTGAGGCAGCCTGGGTTTGACCATTTACTTGGCATTAAGATCCCTTGTTTCTCATTCCCATGCTCCTTCCACCAAATTTTCTTTGTTTTGTTTTGGTCCTGGAGATTGAATCCAGGAGTGCTTTACCCAGCCCTTTTTTTTTTTTTTTTTTTTTTTGCGGTGCTGGGGATCGAACTCAGGGCCTTGTGCTTGAGAGGCAAGCACTCTACCGACTGAGCTATCTCCCCAGCCCTACCCAGCCCTTTTTATTTTTCGTTTTGAGACATGGTCTCACTAAATTGCCCCGGCTAGCCTTGAACTTAAGAGTTGCAGGGATTACAGGCATGTACCACCACACCCAGCTAACTTTCTTAGGAAAAAAGAAAGGTGATGAAACCCTATCAAATGGTGAACATTTTAGTCTGAAAAAGAGAACTTTTTATCTTAGGCTATGGAAGGAAGGGATTATTGAACATAGCATGTATTAGAGAACTCGACATTTATTTTTGTTAAGGAAAACATTTTAATAGATAATATTAAAGAATTATTTTCTAGAACAAAATACTTTGCCTCTTAGAGGGATTAATTAAAGTGGAAGGTCAAAGTTTGAGTTTCAAAACTAGAATATGTTTATATATAACCAGATACCAAGACCACATTTCTGGTCTAGAAGTCTTGTGTGGTCACTTACAAAGACCTGTTTTATATACGTGTTCTATTTTCACAGTCTTTGAAGGCACAGTCCCTTGCACTACCTTGCTTTCTTTTGCTGAAAGGAGTAAAGAACATCATTCATGCTTTTTTCTTTTTTCCTATCCTACTGAGAAACTTGGGGGTTAGTCAAAGGAAAAGGGTCCCCATCAGTCTTTTGTCTATCTGAAGGACTGGATAAATAAGGATTGTTTCCTGGAAGACATTAAACCCCATACTTTCTTGTTCAAGGATCTGTTGCTTTCATATTCTAGGTGTAATAATGGCTTAGCATTTTTTTATGGAAATTCCATCAGAGTAAAAAAAAATAACTATTTTGATTGGTATAGAATAAAATCAATACAAAGTGTCTTTTTAGAAATTATATGTTGTTTTTGAGCAGGGTGATGAAGAAATAGTGCTTGAAAATGCAAGTCAGACTACTTTTGAAACAACCAACAGAGAAGCTGCAAAGAGACGGAATTTGGCTAAGCCTCTAACCGAAGTTTCGCCATCTGCTGAACAGCCCTCACAGAAGCAGGTTCCTTGATTAACACCTACTCACTGAATTGTATCAATGTACAGGAGGAATGTGGTTCTCTGGGTGAGGTGGTATATTAGGGAAAGATGAGGACTGTCTTAACCCAGATAGTGTCTTACCACCTCCTTATAAAGCTATCAGCTTCATTACAGATCATTTATTGTGTTTAATTTTTTTTTTTTTTTTTTTTTTTTTTTTGTGGTGCTGGGGATTGAACCCAGGGCCTTGTGCTTGTGAGGCAGGCACTCCACCAACTGAGCTATATCCCCAGCCCTATCCTGTTTAATATTAATATTAACCAAACTTAAAAGAAAGCTATAAGATAATGATAATATGTTTAGAAAATACTCTGTTCTCTTTGAGGAAGAAATTAGATTATATAGAAAAGTAAAGTATAGTGTTTACAGTGGGCACAAGTTTGCATGCCTGTAAGTTCCTTGGGAGGCTGAGGCAGGAGGATCACAAGTTCCAGGCTACCCTGGGCAACTTGGACCCTGCCTCAAAGTTAAACAAAACAAAATAATGACTGGGGATATAGTGTGGGAGGCTCTGGGTCCAATCCCCAGTACCATTAAAAAAATTAAAAAAAGGACTGGTGATGTAGTTCAGTGGTAGAGCATTTGCTAGCATGTTTGAGGACCTGGGTTCAATCCCTAGTACTGCAAAAACAAAACAAAACAAAAAAACTATATACACACATTGTTTAAGTGAATTATTCATGTTAGGTTGCTTAAGACATAGTATGCCATGTTTTGTGAGTGGCTAACATATTACAGGTTGAGTATCCCTTTTTCTGAAATACTTGGGATAGTGTTTCAAATGTTTTATTCTTTCAGATTTTAGAATATTTGCATATACATAATGAAATATCTAGGGAATAGGACCCAAGTCTAAACACAAAATTTACTATGTTAAGTTTCATACACACTTTTTATCAACCTATATTAACATGAGTACATAATTTTCCTCTCTGGCCCTTGGGAATGTGTTAGCAATCAGTCACTTTGCCCAGTTTTATTAAGCTTAGATGTATCATGTTGAAAGGAACATTTTTTTTTTTTTTTTGGTACCAGGGCTTGAACTCAGCGGCACTTAACCACTGAACCACATCCCCAGATCTTTTAGAGACAGGTTCTCACTGAATTACTTAGGGCTTTGCTAAGTTGCTGAAGCTGGCTTTGAACTCATGATCCTCCTATCTCAGCGCCTCCCAAGTTGCTGGGATTATAGGCACCTGGTGAAGGGAACCTTTCTCGTTGTGATTATTTTTTGGTTCTTGAAAATGTTTATATTTGTCTCCCCAATATTTTTATTTCCTTAGGTTCCTGATTTACCTGAAGAACCTTCTGAAACAACTGAAGAAGTAAGCTCATTTTATTCTTCGAAATTAAATGTATTTTCTGCTTTCTGTTTAATACCAAATAAACATGTATGACTTATCTAAACCTGGGTTTGGAGAGAAGATAACACAAGTGTTCATAGGATTGCACTGTAAAGAGGTCTTGCTCTGAGATTGGGGTAATTTCACATTTCTCAGCTGAGTCCTGGTCTTGAACCCTGCTTTCTGCTGAGTTGTTTTATGGAGACTACCCACTGCCTCAGGCAGAGACAGGGAATATATGACTCTTCCAGAACTTTGTAAGTCAGCAAATAAGCTGCTTATTAAAATAATCAAGCTGGGCGTGGTGGTGCACACCTGTAATCCCAATAGTTCAGGAGGCTGAGGCAGGAGGATCAAGAGTTCAAAGCCAGCCTCAGCAAAAGTGAGGTACTAAGCAACTCAGTGAGACCCTGTCTCTAAATAAAATACAAAATAGGGCTGGGGATGTAGCTAAGTGGTCAAGTGCCCCTGGGTTCAATCCCTGGTAACCCCCAAAAATAACAAGAAAAATCAATCAAATTAGATTAAAGAACAGTGGATAAAGACTGTAGTTTCTTGTATGTTTTAAGAATGGTTTACTGTTATGGGATTTGGGGTGCAAATGATCCCCCCTCTGCACTGAGCCGCTTCTTCCCACCTACTGCGTTAGTGTGCACTGGCTTGCTGCCATTGGCCAGAATAATTACGGATGCTTATTCTAATACAGGGAGTGCACATATTTTTATTTATTTTGGTACTGGGGATTGAACCCAGGAGTGCTTTACTACTGAACAACATCTTCAGCCCCCCTTTTTTAAATTTGTAAATTTTGAGACAGGGTCTTGGTAAGTTGCTTAGGGATTTGCTGAATTGCTGAGGCTGGCCTCGAATTTGGAATCCTGCCTCAGCCTCCCAAGTTGCTGCGATTACAGGTGTTGCACCACAGCTCCTGGCTAAGCATGTGTCATTTGAGCAATATGTTCAGAAAGAGAACTCTTCAGAGATTTCTAGTTTTTGAAGTTCAGCAACTATTATATTCCTTGAAAACTATTAAGGATTTCTAATTTTCCCCCATTATATCTGACAAATTCATGCTATAAGTATGGCTGTCCTGATCTCTGCTTCTCAAGCTTTGGGTTGGTATCTATGACAACCACTTAAAAACATAATAGTAATTAAATATAGTTGGGTTTTATAGGAAAGGCCTGTTTTGAATTTACCTGTCTTTCAAGCATGTGGCATTCTTGTGGGGATTATAGATACCGGTTGTCAGTGAACTCTCTTGTAATTTCCTTTTGTAATTATAGACATAGAAGGACAATGTTCTTCAGATTCTCATGTTTGTGAGCCTTCAAAGGTTAAGAAGTATTAGAATTGGAATATTTTGGTTCTGTTAGAATCTTTTTTTTTTTTTTTTTTTGTGGTGCTAGGGATTGAACCCCCAGGGTCTTGTGCATGAGAGGCAAGCACTCTATCAACTGAGCTATATCCCTAGCCCTGAGAATCTTTTTTTTTTTTTTTTTTTTTTTTTTTTGCTATTCTGTGATTGAATCCAGAGGAGCTCTACCAGTGAGCCACATCCCAAAACCTTTTTATTTTTTAAGACAGGGTCTTGGGAAGTTGTCCAAACTGGCCTCAAACTTGGATCCTCCTGCGTCAGCCTTCCTGAGTGGCCAAGATTACACACATGCACCACCATGCCCAACTTAGAATCATCATTGGGCAGGGAATTTTCTATTTGTCAGTTGCTACCTAGTATTTCTAAGAATTCAATGCAAAAAACCTTAATTCCCTGCTAACCATTCGCAATCCTGATATCTTTTAAATGTCCCTTCTCATCTTTAATAATTGTGTTTTTTCATGAACCCAGGTCTTTTTTTTTCTTCTAATTTTGTATGTGTGTGTGTATGTGTGTGTTTGTGTGTTTTGGACCTAACTCTTACCGTACTTGGGATCAACTTGGTTCTTTCTGGGTTAACTGATCCCTTCAGATTTCTCTGCCTCTTTTTCTCTCCATCATAACATTTTTCCCCCCAAAATTGAAAATAGACTGTAAGCATTATCATAAAAGTTAAAAACAGGGCTGGGGAGATAGCTCAGCTGGTAGAGTGCTTGTCTCGCAAGGACAAGGCCCTGAGTTCGATCCCCAGTACCGCAAAAAAAAAAAAAAAAAAGTTAAAAATAAGAGAAATAAAGCAATCTATTTTGGGACTGTGCCTTTCCAACCTACTTTCCACCTTAAAGTAAAAAGGCAAATGTAGAATGAGGAATGGGATGTCCTACAGTTTCTAAAGATTTGGGGATGTTTGTTTATGTAAATCATGTAGTCATATTGTTTCTGACTTTCTGAAAAATGCTGTTTCCTATTTTGTCAACTTAAGTTTTGATCTTGTGTCATAATCATTGTCATATGACATAATCATTACATACCATCATACACATTAAGCTTGCTTCTGTAATACATTTAAGTCCCTGACCTACGTAATTTTTGAGTATATATGTAAAAAAAAATCTTCCTCTTTTAAGTATACTGGAAATTGTGTTTCAGGAAATTCTCTATTTCCTTATTAAAGTTAGACCTACTAAATGACATTACCTATAGAACAGAGTGGACATCTTGATAATTCTGTATTATTAGGAAAAGGGACTAACATTAACTTTAAAGAATATCAGAACTAGTTGGGTGTGGTGGTACATGCCTGTAATCCCAATGGCTTGGGAAGCAGAGGCAGGAGGATCGGGAGTTCAGAGCAGGTCTCAGCTAAAATTAGCTAGGCCTTAAGCAACTCAGTGAAACCCTTTCTCTAAATAAAATACAAAAGGCTGGGGATGTGGCTTAGTGGTTGAGTGCCCCGGGGTTCAGAACTAAAGGAAGCTTTCACTATATGTATATGTATATATATTTTGTTTTTTCTCTATATGTATTAGCTGACTATAATAATGAGCCATATGAGGAAATTCCTGTTGTACTGGAAGCCTGCTTGGATTTAGGAGCATATGTATATATGTATATATACCTATAGTGAAGAAGAGTGAACTAATGACTAACATGGATTTCTGATAGCAGAGGGAGGATCTGAAAACAATGTAACTTTTACTTGTTGTGTATTTAGTATTATAGGTATAGCATTGTAAAATACTAAGATGGATGGATTTTCAAAACAAGGAGGAAATAATGGTGGTAGTTCACAATTCCCAGTTGAAATATTCACCATGTTACTGTTCCATTTTTAAATTAAAAAGACCATAACCATAAAATTTAAGATAATTTGAAGAAAGTTTTGTAAATCATCATGTAATTTACTGTATTTTTATAGCAACTATTTTTTAAGAAATATTTTTAGTTGTATATGAACACAGTATCTTTGTTTCATTTATTTATTTTTTTGTGGTGCTGAGGCTCAAACCCAGTGCCTCATACATGCAAGGCAAGCGCTCTACCACTGAGCTACAACCCTAGCCCCTATAGCAACTATTTTATTGTATGCTCTTATTTCATTTTAAGGAGTAGCAGGGAAACAAATTTTAATTATTGCTGCTTTTCTTTTCTTTTTAAGTACTAAGAATTGAACCTTAGGGTCTCTTAGATGTTAGGGAGGCGCTGTAACTGCTGAGCAATGCCCCCAACTCAGTGGATGCATTTTCTAACAATGGTTCTCCTGAGAGTGGGAGGTGCTGCTGCATAACATGATGTCCAGTAGCTCCCAGGACAGTTGATGATGTTGGCCACAAGAAAGGGTTTCCTGACACTTTTGAGAATATTGGCAGGTACATAATGAACTTCACAGTAAATTACTAATCATTGTTTTCTCTTTTTATAATGGCCTTTAATACACTAGCAGTTTCCAGGCTCTTTTTAGCTGCATAAATGCTTTATCAAAGGGATGATTATGGGGGGATTCAGAATGTGAAGGAAAGCTGGAGCTGCTCAGGACAGAGGGCTTCTTGAGCTCTGGACCAGCTCTGGGCTTCTCTCTCTCTTGTGAGGATGGAGAGACAGTGTGTGGCCTATAACATCAGAGTGTACAGGCAACTTTTTGTTTCCTTCCAGTGCAGTGTTTTTTTGTCTACAGATTGAGAAGTGACACTAGGTTTCCTTAGTTTGTTAGGTAAATTTTGAAGCCAGCTACAATGTTGATGGTATTTGGCCAGAGAAAAGCACTTGGTCTCTGGTGTTCTGTTTGGAAGGATGTCAGTGACCTCCTCAATCAGTAGAAAGGTGTTTTATTTTTCAGTTTTGGAAGAATTATTTTCATGTTTAGGGTGAAGTTTTTCTGAACCTTGTTGCTCTGCTACTCTCAGAGGCAAATTCCTGCAAATCTTCATGTAAACTTTTATAGTGACAGATGTTTCTTAGTAGTAATTTTAGAATCTTAAAGAGCTGTAGATTGGATTTTTTAAAATTGGAATTCTTCACTGAACATTTTTATTTCTCAGGTAGTTACTGTTGCTCTCCGATGTCTAGGTGGGAAAGTCCTGAGGAGAAGGTTTTTTAAGTCTTGGAGTTCACAGGTAAGTGAGGATATTTGCATTATGAGGAATACTTTTCTTGAATTTAGCAAATATTAGGGGAGTTATCACACTGTCATCTGATATTCCCATCAGATAAGGATAAAGAACATTTGTAGGTACTCTACCTTTGCAGAATTTTAGATAAGTAGACATGGTAGGCTGCTTTGAATTGTGATCTCTGCATTCAAATTTTTAAGTTATTCTATTTACTATAACTTTGTTTTTATTTTGTTTTTTGGCTGGGGATGAAACCCAGGACTTCTTGCTAGGCATGTGCTATACTAATAAGCTACATCCCCTTGTTTTTGTTTTGGTACTGAGAATTGAAACCTGGGGCATTTTACCACTGAGTACATTCCCCAGTCCTTTTTTTAAGACAAGGACTCACTAAGTTGCTGAGGCTGGCTTTGAACTTTTGTTCCTCCTGCCCCAGCCTCCTGATTGCTAGGGTCACAGGCATGCACCACTGTGCCTAACATTTTATTCTTTTTTTTTTTATTTTGGAGGGCGGTACCAGAGATTGAACTTAGGCACTCAACCACTGAGCCACATCCCCAGCCCTATTTTGTATTTTAGTTAGAGACAGGGTCTCACTCAGTTGCTTGGTGCCTCACTCTTGCTGAGGCTGGCTTTGAACTCTCGATCCTCCTGCCTCATCCTCCCGAGCCACTGGGATTTTAGGTGTGTGCCACCATGCCCAGCCAGTATTTTATTCTTAACCTATTTGTTGAATAATCTTTCCATTCTGGATGTATTGAGGCTTTTCTAACTTAAATCTCTGCTGTTAAATGCGAGTAGCCCCTACACCTTCTCTGGAACAAAAGGTATTAAAGATTATTCACATCTCAAAATTCATGAAATACAATTTCCTTTAAATTCTAGAAAGGAAAGTATCTTTGAAGAACAGTATCTTTGAAAGTGTTTTTTTTTTTTTTTAAAGATTTACTCTTTTTTTTAAAAATACCTTTATTTATTTTTATGTGGTGCTGAGGATTGAACCCAGTGCCTCACATGTACGAGGCAAGCACTCCACCACTGAGCCACAACCCCAGCTTTGAAAGTTCTGTATCATTACTCCTAAGGACATAATTTCACAGTGACAGAACTATAAAATGTCATAGTGATCTGGAGGAACATAAGTGTGTATAATATTTGATAATGTCTAAGCTTTCTATCTTCTAGGTCTTATTCGACTGGATGATGAAAATTGGGTACCATACATCCCTATATGGCCTTTCCACATCCTTTCCCAGAAGGCCACTTGAAGTGGCACAAGATCAGTCACTGGCAGATATAGGAATAACGGTGGATACTGTACTTAATGTGGAAGAGAAAGAGCAGAGCAACTAGTAAAGAAATGAGAACTACCTGTTCTACGTAAAATCAGTTATGCCATGACCTTACAGGACAATAAAGGATTCACATTAAAATCATTCCATACCTTGATTGAGCTCAAGGCAGAAAACACTGTTATCTATGAAAAAATAATTGACATCAAATTTAGAAAAGAACTGCTCTCTTTATATCATGACTTGTAGAATGTGCCATCTTATAATGTACTGAATAAGGTAAAAAATGTATATTATAAGGTATACAATAATTTATATTTCCCCCAGTTGATATCATTTCTCGGTATGTTAAAAACCTGTCAGGAAGTTGGGCATGGTGGCGTCTACCTGTAATCCCAGAGAAAGGAAGATGGCAAGTTCAAGACCAGCCTAGCAACTTAGGAGGCTGTAAGCAATTTACTGAGATCCTGTCTCTAAATAAAAAATAAAAAGGGTGGGTAATGTGGTTCAGTGGTTAAGCACTCCTGGGGGTTCAATCCTTGATACAAAAAAAAAAAATACAACCCCCAAAGTCATAGGACTTTAGTTGCTTCCTCTTCGATCCATTTTACCGCACAATGAATATTTCACAATCCAGTCAAACCCTTCAAAACCTTAGAGCTGGAATACTTATTCTGTTGTATTCCTCAAAATTAAAAACGTCTCAGGAGGCTGAGGCAGGAGGATCACGAATTCAAAGCCAGCCTCAGCAAAAGCAAGGTGCTAAACAATTCAGTGAAACCCTGTCTCTCAATAAATTACAAAATAGGGCTGGGGATGTGGCTCACTAGTTGAGTGCCCCTGAGTTCAATCCCTGGTACCCGCCCCCCCAAAAAAAAGTCAAACTTCAGAGTTCTTCAATTTTTCCTTGTATTGAATTGTAACCACAGTGGCACACTGTAATCCCAGTGACTCAGGAAGCTGAGGCAGGAGAGTCACAAGTTTGAGGCCAGCCCCAGCAACTTAGTGAGACCCTATCTCAAAAAAATATATAAATAAATAAATAAAGTAACATTTACAAAGTTCCAAATGGATCAATAGTTTTAATTTGTAGTGCTAGGGATACAACCCAGGACCTTACACATGAGCTACACCTCCTGTCGCCAGGGCCTAGAACAATCCCCCCACCACTGGAGATTGAACCCAGGGATGCTTTATCACTGTTACTTCCTCAATCCCTTTTCATTTATTATTTTTGGTACTGGGGATTGAACCCGGGGGTGCTTAACCACTGAGCTATGTCACCAGCCCTTTTTATTTTCTGTTTTGAGACAGGTCTCACTAAATTGCTGAGGCTGGCCTCGAACTTGCAATTTTCCGGAGAATTGCAGGCATGAACCACCACACCCAGCCCCTAGTCCCTTTTTTAATTTTGAGATAGGGTCTTGCTAGGTTGTTGAGGCTACCACTGACCTTGCCATCCTCTTGTTTTAGTCTAAGGTGTCACTAGTGTTACCGGCATGCACCACTGTGCCTGGCCTTGTCAACCCAATTTCTAACACAAAAATCGTCAGGGCCATTTCTTGGCATGGTAATACAAGCATTTTCTTTTTCAGAGGGGTGGTGATAAAGGGGGTTGAACCCATGCATAGTCTACCACTGAGCTATACCCCAGACCTTTTTATTTTTTAAAACAGGGTCTCACTGAGTTGTCCAGGCTGACCTTGCACTTAGGATTCTTCTGCTGCACCTTCCAGTGTAGCTGGGATTATATGCCCAACTGCCCATGTCAGACATTTTAATACAAAGAACATTAACAGCTGCCATGTAAAACTAAAGGGCTAAAAGTAGAAATGCTTAATTGTTTCCTTGGCTACAAAAGCAGTATTTCTTTTTTTCGTTTGCTTTTTTTTAGTTGTAGATGGACACAATACCTTTATTTTTATGTGGTGTTGAGGATTGAACCCAGTGCCTCACATGTGCTAGGCAGATGCTCTACCACTGAGCTACAGCCGCAGCCTCAGCAGTATTCCTCTTGATACAGGGAGAACAACTACTGATGACCTAAATCTTTAAATTGTTAGTTAATATTTTTTTTTGTCTTGTAGACTTCTAGCAATGAGGTAGAAAAACCATTAATTTTTTTGTAGGTGTGATAGTTTGGGGAAGGAGGTGGAGGGAAGGAAAGAGGGAGGAGAGAATCTTTACCTCAAAAGATATATACTAGCTGCTGGTGCATGCCTGTAATCCCAGCAACCAGGAGGCTAAGGCAGGAGGATCAGAAGTTCAAGGCCAGCCTCAACAATTTAGCAAGGCCCTAAGCAACAGACCCTGCTTCAAAATTGGAAAAAAAGGGGGGAAGAGGATGTGGCTCAGTAGCTAAGTACCCTGGGGTCAATCCCTGGTACTAAAAAATAAATATATATACTAGAATATGATAGAAACTATGGGTAAAAATGGCTTCAAAATAATCTACAGTAGGGTGAATAGGTAGGGATATAGATAATAAACATTGAAACTATATCGGATCCTCTATACATTTCTATAAAATTTTCCATAATTTGAATGTTAAAAGGTCTCAATAAGCTTAAGATAAAAGTGGGGTGACATGTAAATTTGTCATGTGATCTATGAGAAGCTCTGATTTACTAAAGCTTTGGTTTTTTTGAATGGCATGAGAGGGAAGGACTCGAATTCTATTTAAACTTAGCTGTTTACTAAGGTTTTTAATAATACATTTCAGTAAAGTAAAATTGAAAATGTAAAAGGCTATATCTTAAGTACATTTAATAATGTGCTTCTGAATATTTCCAAAACAGTATACAAAGGACAGGTGGGAGTGCACTGAGGTTAATAGTGATAGCCTCTGATATCTGCTGAGACATTAACTATATGACTTCAAACTCAGCTTCCCTAATGTTGAGGCCAGGGATCCTTAGAAAATTGTCTGTCCTTTCATCATCCATCATGCTTTATTTTGTAAACTTGTTCCTTCATTGTAACGATGAGGGCAGTCCTCATTTGGGCTTAATTCACTAGTCATCTGTTATTAACATATAAATATATTTTAGGTTCCGACAGTGACACTGAGGTGTATTATGTTGTGGGGAAAAGAGAAAATAAAAACCATAATGCTGTCTTTTTCTGAAGGAAACTTTAAAAATGTGAATTTCTTTAAAAGGAACTAAATTTTATAAGTTAATTTCTCTGCTTACAGAAACTGAGATCCTAAACACAAGTTCTAATCATATAGCATTTTGGACTTGTGCTTAGGACATAGGAAGCTGTGAAGGCTCCTATTCTAAAAACGGGGAATACACAAAATCATAACATTTTTGAGCTCTCAGAGCTAAGGCTGCAAAGCAGTCATGGAAACCGAATTCCAAAGAATTCAAGGAAAGACAGGACACAGGACTGTGTTCCTTTTGGGAAAGAACAGAAAAAGAGTGGTTGCTATACAAGCTAAGATTTTAACTTTTAAAAACATGTTTATTTTTGTGATGATGGTCTAAGCTGCAGTCTGGTCTTTAACTTGTCCACTCAAAGGGTTTTCCCACCTCAGCCTCCTGAGTGGTTGGAATTACAGGCACATGTTACCATGTTCAGCAAGATTTTAGAATTTTTAAAGGCAAGCATGGACTACTAGATCAGTTTGAAAAGAACTAGTTATTTAATTTGTAGGCCTTGGTGCAAAATGAAAATGTGGAAACCTTTGCTCAGTTATGAAGAATTTCAAGATGGCAACAGCAGAACGTTAAACTGAGAATGGAGCCAGTCCTGGCTGTGGGCCAGAGACACAAAGGGAAATCCTACTCAGAAGGCTCTATCAGGATTAAAAAAAAAAAAAAAAAACAGAAAAAGGCGGCTCCATCAGGTTTCACCAAAGCTCCCCAGATTCCACAGACCCTTCTCAACCTGCTGGGGAAGGTACTACAAGCTTTATGGCCCTCAGCGCACTGGCAAAGACCTGTTGTTTTTGGAGAGCTAGAATCTAAATTCATCTGCCTCTTCCAGGACTCAAGCAATGATTTATTACTCTGGGAGAAGGGGAGATGCAAGAATTCTCTACCCTGGGAAGAGGGTTAACCACAGACATCAAACATAGGTCTACCATTGCTGGAGGTGGGATAGAAAACTCAAGTCCCATACCAACTACAGAGCCAAGGCAGAGTCTGGCTACCACAGGTGAGAGGAGCAGGAATGCTGAGAAAAACTTCCCTTCAAAGTCAATGGCGCAAAGGTCCACCTAAGACTGAATTCGGACAGCAGAGAACCTTACCTGCTCTTACAAGCAGCCTAGGCAGTGTATGGGGCTGGGGCAACTGGGGAAGGAATAAAATACCTCTCTATGATGCAGGTGTGCAGGGGCAGCTTGAAGCTGAAGGGGGAGGAATGGTACCAGAGAAAAACCTAGCACCCCAAAACCTGCCCTCAAGCACAGGGGAAGTGTTTGAGGCTGTGGGCTCTGATCCTGCAATGACAGAACTTTATACCCAGTGAAAAATGTGTTTCACAAATGAACATGAAATATTTTAAAGACATATAAAAGCTGAAGGAATCAGTTGCCAGCAGACTGCACTATAAGAAATAATTAAGTTGTATAGCAGAAGACAATGAAATAACCAGATGAAAACAGGTATCTACATTAAGGAATGGAGAGCACTGGAAAAATACATATTTTACATGAGCAAATATATGAAAGTTTTTTCTTACTCTTAAATCTCTTTAAAAGATAATTTGCAGGGGTTGGGAGTGTTTATCTTAGTGGTAGAATATTTGCCTAGCATGTATGAGGCCCTGTATTCAATCCTTATACCATGAAACATTACTGTAATATGGGGTTTATAATATATGTAAATTCAAAATGTATGACAATGGTAAGAAGTTGGGAAGTACACTATTAGATGGTTCTGCAATCATCTGTGGAATGGTATGATACCACTTAAAGGCAGACTGTATTGTTAAAAATCTATGCCACATATCCAGACCCAGTAATGGAAAAATAAAATGACAGCACTTTCCTCTTAAAATATGACCCAGACATATCACCCCAACTCACACCTCATAGGCTAGAATTACATATATAGCTACCACATGCACCCTTAAAAAGAAAAAAAAAAAATGCATGTCATGAAGCTGGACTTGGTGGCACATGCCTGTAATTCCAGTGATTTGGGAGGCTGAGCTAGAGAAGATTCCAAGTTTGAGGCTAAGCTTTAGCAACTTAAGACCCTGTCCAAAAAAAAAAAAAAACTATACTGGGGATATATTTTAGTGGTAGAGCACCCAGGCTTCAATCCCCAGTACCTCCGTACACAGAGTATGCCACAAATCCTAAAGCAACTAATAAAGTTAAAAAAAAAAAAAAAAAAAAAAAAAAAAGCTGCACAAGTATAAACCCAAGTAACTCAAGAGGTCTGAGGCAGGAGGACTGCCTATTTGAGGCCAGCCTCAGCAACTTAGTAATAAGGCCCTAACCAACTTGGTGAGGCTCAGTCTCAAAAAAAAAAGCTGGAGACGGAGCTCAGTGGTAGAATGCCCCTGGGTTCAATCCCCAGTAGCAAAACAAAAACAAAAACCAAAGAGGTATACTTAATAACCCAAAAGGAGATAACTAGAATAAAAATAAAATTAATCCAAGAAGTAAGAAGAATAAATGGAATAGAAAACATAAAAATGATAGGCTAAAACCTTACCATCCAATAATCACATTAAATGCAAATAATCTACATTTTCCCAGTTATAAGCAAAGAGTATTAGAGTTTCAGACTCGCCCTATATTTTTCTTTTATTTTTCTGAACTCTTACCAGGATCATTCTTAAAGCTCTGATTATAGCAATCTAGTCTTTTTCTAGGATGCCATTCAAAATTCTTTCATCTTTTTTTCCTTTCTTAAGGGGCATTTAACCACAGAGCCACATCCCCAGCCCTTTTTTTATATTTTATTTAGAGACAGGGTCTTGCTGAGTTGCTTTGGACCTCACTAAATTGCTGAGGCTGGCCTCAAATTTTCGATCTTCCTCCCTCAGTCTCCTGAGCTGCTGGGATTATAGGCATGGGCCACCATGTGCAGCTCAGACTCTTACCTAGTTCGAGAGAGATCACTCGTACATTTTCAGTTATGTTTTAGCAACAGTTCCAGTTCTCGGTACCAATTTTATCTTAGTCTGTTCTATGCTATTGTAAACAGGATACCTGAGACCAAATAATTTATAAATAGATTTCTTTCTTATAGTTCAGAGGATGGCAAGTCTACGATCAAGGGGCTGGCATCTGGTGAGGGCTGCCTTTTGTCTTTCTATGGAGAAAGAGAGATCTCTTGAGAGTGCAGGAGGACTGAACTTGGTCCCCACCTCTCAACACTATTGCATTGGGGATTAAGTTTCCAAGACATGAACTTTGGGGTACACAATGAAACCAGAGAAAACATATTGAGGCTCTAAGTGCATACAGGTTTATAAATGAGTTAATTCTGTTAATTTTATATATATTGATATACTCTACTCTTAAATTCTGTCTCCAAGGCTATTTAACTAAGGAATTCAGTTCTTTTACATTATGATTTTGAGATATTTATACTTATTTCTATCAACTAATTTTCTTCTAAAAAAATCATGCAACCCCCACACCCTGCCCTTGTGCTGTCTCCCACCTTCTCTGTCAACCACTGACTCTATACTCTCCCCTTTAAGATTTGGAATTTAGCTGGACTGAGTGGCACACGCCTGTAATCCTAGCAGATAAGGAGGCTGAGGCAGGAGATTGCAAGTTCAAAGTCAGACTCAGCATAAATGACATGCTAAACAACTCAGTGAGACCCTGTCTCTAAATAAAACCTAATAAATAGGCCTGGGGATGTGGCTCAGTGGTCAAATGCACCTGCATTCAACCCCTAGCCCCCCCCGCCCCAAAAAAGATTTGGAATTTATACTTTTGAAGAGTACCATCTCTACTACTACTAAATTCTTTTAGAAACCAATTTGTTTCTAGGTCAAAACATTTCAATATTAAAAATTTTTCCCTGGCTGGGACTGTGGCTCAGTGGTAGAGCACTTGCCTAGCATGCGTGAGGCACTGGGTTCAGTTCTCAGCACCGCATATCAATCAATCAATCAATAAAATAAAGGTCCATCAACACAACAACAAAAAAATTTCCATTTTATACTCTATAGTTACAACATAAAATTCATACTTTGTACTTGAAATGGTGAATATATTAATACAAATTATGCCTAGAAATAAAAAGCTTTTTAATGGTCTAAGATGTAAGCTAATATTTGGATTCTTTTCAGAAAATAAACTTTTGTACAAGAATATTAAATACCTCAACAGAACTGTTTACAAGAGTTCATATCAAATTTCAAAACAGTGAAACTTCCATTTAATGCACATCACAGCTAAATGTTTTTGCTTAAAATGGAAAGTTTATTTGTTCAGTACACCAAATAGAATGCAAGCACTGTCATGACAAATATACAGAAATATGCAGATCAACATAAAACAGTAATTTAGTTTAAATGAAGGGAAATCTCCATGTTATGACAACATACTCCCAAGAAGACTTCTTTGTTAATTATACATTTCAGTAAAATAAAGGGTAATGGATTAAGTGGAAGTCAGCTTGTGAATTTTTCTTAAAAATAAAACTCCAACTCTTATTAATCCATGCCAGTTAAACACTATAACTAAAATTTCCAAATAAGCGCAGAGAAGATGCAGTTAGTTACCTTTTTTGCTTGAACAGTCCAGAGGAAAATGGTTACTACAAATACGGCAGGCATACTGTTAGACTGAACAATCTAGAACATACTGTACTAAATTTCAGTCTCAAATTGTGCTAAACGCTCATCATTAGTATGGCACATTTTGGTCCATGATGTGGTTTAATGCCAAGACAGATCACAATTTGTTACAGAAACACACAGTTTACTGTTGCTTTTTCTGTTTGTTTTTAAATATATATGTGTATATACATATATATATACATATATATATAATTATTATTTTTTAAAAGCTAGGTATACTTCCACATACGAAGGCAAAATTTTCCCAGGAGGAATTCACAGGAAGTAGTCTGGGGTGCGCCGAGTAACATGAGGCTCTCCACGACGAGGTGCTGGATCAAACTGAAGACTATAAATGGCAGAAGAAAGTAAATCATTGAAGTATTTGACTTTGCAAACAAACCAACCAATAAAGATGACAACACCTGATAGAAATAATAGTCCTGGCTTTTCCCTACTACTTATTACATGTGGATGGAATGGCCCTAGGCACCTCACTGCAGATGGTATAACTATATTACCATTTCACAGAGCTATGGTAAAAATTTAAGCAAATAAAATGTCTGTTTTGGTGCCTGGCAAAAAAGATCTGTCAGTTAAATAGATGTGGTAAGACTGGAATATGCTTTTCTCACTCCTGATTCTAGGAGCGAAGAACTGTTTTTCTACATTAAGTATAATGCTAAATTAGGGGTTTTCAGAGATGTCCGTATCAGGTTAAGTAAATTTCTTTCTATGACTAGTTTGCTGAATTTTTTTTTTTTTTTTTTTTTGCAGTACTGGGGATCAAACACAGAACCTTATGCATGATAGGCAAGGGCTCTACCACTGAGCTACACCCACAATTTATTTTGAGATAAGAGTCTCACTAAGTTGCCCAGGCTGGCCTCAAACTTGTGATCCTTCTGTTTCATCATCTTGGGGAGCTGGGGTTACAGGCGTGTATACCACCATGCCTGGTCTGTATATTAAGTATTTTTATTGTGAAAGGATGCTGGGTTTTGTGAAGTGCTTTTTCTGCCTCTACTAAAGTGTTCATTTGATCTTTTAATATTAATATGGATTAATACTTTTTTTCATGTTTTGAACAAAATTAATTAACTAATTAATTTTTGGTACTGGGGACTGAACTCCTGGCTGCTTAACCACTACAGTACATCTCCAGCCCTTTTTAAAATTCTGAGACAGAGTCTTGCTAAATTGCTTAGGCTGGCTTTGAACTTGTAATCCTCCTGCCTCAGCCTCTGGAGCTGCTGAGATTATGGGCAATGCACCACCACCTTGCCCAAATTTGCATTCTTGAAATTCAATCCTATTTGGATTTTCCTTTTCCAGTCAGTCCTAAGAGGATGTAAACTTAAGAATGTACTCTCTTGGGGCTGGGGAGATAGCTCAGTCGGTAGAGTGCTTGCCTTGCAAGCACAAGGCCCTGGGTTCGATCCCCAGCACCAAAAAAAAAAAAAAAAAAAAAAAAGAATGTACTCTCTTGAAGACTCTATGGGATAAATATGATTTTATTTTTAAGCCTGGCTTCCTAAGAGGTAATCCAGGACCAGAGAAACTTGTTTAGTCAGTGTTTGTTTTAAAGGTTATGTTTAAACTCGTAGTACTAATAAGGCATGCTTTGTTGACCTATCTATTTAATAGCTTCTCAGAATAAATGACCACAACAGGGACTTAATCATCCAGAGTTCTGGATGGTAGAAGAGTCCGAAATAAAGGTGTCAGCTAATCATTCTCTGAAGGCCCTACAGAAAAATTCTTCCTGTTTCTCCCTGGCTTCTTTCTCTTCTGGTAGATAATTCTTGGCTTTTAGATAGATTACTTCTTGTCTGATGTCATATGGATTCTCACCTCTGTGTCTGTGTTTCTTTTCCTCTGAGTCCAAATGGACCAGATTTAGGGCCTACTCTAATCCAGTATGACCATATTTTAAAATTATATCTGCAAAGAACCTATTTCAAAATATCATCATAGGTAGAGACATGAATTTTAGGGCAGGGGCACCAGTCAACTATGTGTGGCTTGGAATACTACCAACACTATCCCACATGCTACTCTGCTCCTGAGAGGTTACAGCTAGTATATGTACATAGCCTTCTTGCCTCACAGTGTTGGTCTGTGATCCCAGCCGAGCTTTTCTTGGCTATCTCCTTACCTACTTTTATTTATTAAACTTCTTGCTTTGCTCTTTAGCTTGTTGCTGTAAGTATGGTAGGAACTATGAGAGCTCTTTTCTTTAGTCTCTACCACATTGTTTTTGACAAAGTATCCCGAGACTTAGAATAAAGGTAGAGAATTCTAAGCAAGGCCAGTCCCCTCCCCTGGTCTGCTCTGCCCCCTGACAGGCACGGCCTGCTTGTGAGACGTCTCCTGATTTGTAAGCAGGTACGAAGGGTGAGAACAACTAGGAACCCAGTGTTAATCAGCCTGCCATCCATGTCTGGAATAGTTTTCACCCTAGAAACTGGGTTGGGGAAGGAGTCTTGGTCATCAAACTTCATCCATCATGAGTAGAGCTTATGTAACCCAGGACAAGGGCAAGCAGGATATGTTGGTGCTGGAAGGAAATCATAAGCCTAGACTGGGATCTGGAGAAGGGGATGCCCTCACCTTCTTGAGTATACTAGTCCAGGGTACAGAAGCTAGAGTAGTTTCTTTAAGAGGATTGTTGGAGTACGGGAGGGAGCAAGTAATGGCTCAAAGCCACAATCTCCTGTTATTACTGAGATTTAGTAGATGATCTTAACTGTTTCTCCATTCACTGCAATCTCTTAGGACAATTTCCAAAAACTTAAAATGATTAAAAAAAAATGTTTACCACACATTGCTTGTATATATTTAACATAAATATATGTTACATTTATACTTTAAGCTATATTTAAAAAAAAAAAAAAAAAATTCCTGAGCTGGGGGTGTAATTCTGTGGTAGAGTGCTTGCCTAGCATGTGCAAGGCTCTGGGTATAATACCTTAAACCAAACAGAAAATAAGCTTCTTTCTCAAGTTAAGTCATTGTTTTTGTTGGGGAGGCTTACCACATTTCTCATTCTACCATTCTAGAAGTAGAACTTATCTACCTCTATTTTTAATAGCTACATCGCAAATTTTTCTTTTTTAAAAGTGATTATATACAATTAAAATTCAAAGTTACTTACAAAGAATATTTTAAAGTGTCATCTAGTTCCATGATAGCAGCCTGGTTCCCACAACGATAACAGTAATTGGGTGCACTGAAAATGGTAACCACATTCCGATCATGACACCAATTATATCCCTGCAGGATAAGAAATAATTCAGTATTTTGTTAGGAGACTAAAAAATTACAAATAATTTCTGTGGATATGTAGTCATTTCCACTACCTTATATAATTTTCATCTTTAAAAAAAATTTTTTTTGGTACTAGGGATTGAACTCAAGGGCACTTAATCACTGAGCCACATCCCCATTCCTTTTTTGTATTTTATTTATAGACAGGGTCTTACTGAGTTGTTTAGCACCTTGCTAAGTTGCTGAGGCTGGCTTTGAATTTGTGATTCTCCTGCCTCAGCCTCCCAAGCCCCTGTGATTTTAGGCATGCACCACCGTGCGCACCTCCATCTTTAAATTTCTGTACCTGCACAGAATACCCTGGGCCCAGAATTCTGTTATGCAAAGCTCAGTAACTGTGTAGATTTGTTTATCTATGCTAGTTATTTTAGTGAGGGTGTATATTGAAACTTCTTCCACAAATATGAGATTCCCAATATGTAGCAATTAATACCACCATATGTACAACTATAATACATCAATTTAAAAAATGTGGGGGAAAAGATGACAGATTTCCTCATAAACTGCATCAATTTTTGCTTTATATATTTTCAAGCTATTATTAGGCAAATATAAACTTTTTCTTCTGGGCCAATTTTTACCAATAATGACCTTGTTTTATTCCTAATAGTACCTTTTACCTTAGAGCCTATTCTGATTCATATAATTGGCTGTATTTTGGATAATTACCTACTTGATATACACCAGTTTCTATTCCTTACCTCTAACTAGTAGTGTTTTTAGGCATGTCCCAGATAATAGCAGAATTTTGATTATTTTATACAATCTAGGAGTCTCAGTCTTTTAGCAAGAAAAAGTTTTAGTCAATTTACATTTCTTATGATTAATGACATAATTAAGACTTATTTCTGCCACATGAATTTGTGTTCTTTTAAAAAAATTTTTTTGAGTTTATGTTCTTTATCATATTCTTGCCCCTCTCCATGTCTCTACTGGGTTGGTGAAGTTTTGTTCTAACATCTTGAAACCACTCCCTACTGATTTGGAGGGGTTATATTTCTATTCCTTTAGTAGTTAACAAAGTAGTAACGTAACACTGGAGCAATCAGACAGAGGTCACCTGAACTAAGTCATCAGTTAATACCGCCAGCAGTGGGACAAATAGATTTCATGACCCCTTGGTAAGATGCACTGAGGATACAATGTCATTCTGCAGTATACCTGCCAAAAATGCTTATCCTGATCTATAATCATAAGGAAACATCAGTCAAACCTCAACTGAGAGAGATTTCTGTAAAATAAATTGCTTGTACTATTATAAAATGTCAAGATCACAAAACACAAAGAAATTCTAAGGAATTATTTCCCTACCAAAGGGAACTGAATACACACCTGATCTTAGATATACATATATGGGGGCTGGGGAGATAGCTCAGTCGGTAGAGTGCTTGCCTGTTAAGCATAAGGCCCTGGGTTCAATCCCCAGCACCAAAAAAAAAAAAAAAAAAAAAAAAAAAGGTATACATATATGCAAAAATTTAATGTTGCTAAAGGATACTGGGTGACATAATCAGCAAAATCTGACTACAGTGTTTATTACATCAGTACTGATTTCCTGACTATAAAAACTATACTTGTGGTTACATAAGAGAATGCCTTAATTTAAAATAACAAAAAAACCATGGAAATTTGGGGGTAAAGGAGCATTTGTCTATACCTAATATTTAAATGGTTCAGAAGAAAGTAAAGTGTAAGAGGAGAGAAAGGGAAAGAGATTATAAAGCAAAGATGGTACAACATTTACATTCAGGATTCTGAAGTATAAAATAGAACTTTTTTTTTTTACACTAATTTACTCTTTTTTTTTTTTTTTGTGGTGCTGGGAATCGAACTCAGGGCCTTGTGCTTGTGAGGCAAGCACTCTACCAGCTGAGCTATCTCCACAGCCCAAAATAGAACTTTTGGGTACTATTTTTACAATTTTTCTCTAAAAGTCTCAATTTCAAAAATGAACTATTTTATTTTGCTCTGGCCAACTTTTCCTTAGCTAAAATAAATAATGAGGAATGTTTTCTATACACTATTTCTGAAACCTTATTATAGATATTCATATTATCTGATGTTGCCGCCTGCAGCAACAATCTCGTGTAATTTATCGGAGGTGGACTGGAACTGAACTACTTCTATTTTCTTTATCTGGGCTACTTCCTTGCTTATTTGCTTGTTCGCTACTTTATAGAGGAAGAGAGGCTTTGCTTAGAGGAAGAAAGACTGCTTTATTTTAGAGATGCTACTCTTTCAGAGAGGCTACGCTCATCAAAGGTCTACTGCTTCTTCTTAGAGGTGCGTCCTGCATCCTGGAGTCCTAAAGGTGCGTAGTATCAGAGATGCTTTCTATCAGAGGTGCTTCTTAGTGGTGTGTCCCGCGTACTGCATCCTTCATTCTGCGATCTGTGACCTATAGGTGTGTTCTTAGTTCCCTGTCCTGTGATCTGCGATCTGCGACCTAGAGTTGTCTGCTTAGTCCTGCGTCCTGCAATCCCTGCGTTCTGCAATCTATCAGAGGTGCTGCTTATCAGAGGTGCTTCCTATAGGTTCGTGTCTTATATACCTAAGGCAGCCAATCAGTTTAGGATTAAGTAGCACGGTTGGAGCATGCACCACAGTACCAATCAAGAAAGAATGAGGAACATCTGTTGACCACTGGCGCAGAGGAGATGTTAACTAATCAGGCAAAAGTAGATCATGCTGTGTTAACACTAATTATGCACCACCTCTTGCCTCAATGCCAGCCGCCATCCTAGGGCTACCCAAACAAGTCTCTGCAATCTGAAATAAAGATCATTCCATAGGAAAAGTACATACTTCCATTACAAGCTGGTGAGCACGCGAAACCAGTGTGAGACCATTGGCATGGTTAAATGTTTCAGAAATGTCTTGTCCAAATGTGTAGCCAGCACCACGTGGTGAAATACCCCAGCCACCACGATCATCTGGATCCGACCATAATAGATCACACATTGGGCCCTGGTCAAAAAAATTAAGTACACGTGATAAATTATTAGCAGTAATATTTAAATAATTTAGCTTTTCCACAATGTGGTCATCTATATTTTTTTAAATTAACTTTACCTCATGTGGAACTTCTTGTAAACGATCCAGAGCTCTTATATGATCCAGTGTATCTATGGATGGAGAGAGGCCACCATGGAGGCAGAATATCTGTTTATGAATTAAAGTAAGGAAAATATTATTTGTTTTTCTAATTGCTATGCTAATGAAGAGCAAATAATGATTACCAATGTCAGTCCTAAAATCTCTTCAAAGTAAAGTTTGATAATATTTACTGTGGAAAATGTAAAAACTACAATGGAAAACCGAATTCACATAATTAGAACTGTTAATGTTTTAATCAGTCTCATCTTTTTATTTTATAATCCTACGGGGGTTTGTATGTCTGTTTTGCAGGGCTGGGCATCAAACGCAAAGTCTTCTGCATGTTAGGCAAGCACTGCAACAGTGAGCTACATCTCTAGACCCCTCCCAGGTATTTTATATAGTGTTTTCTCCTCTGGTGAATAGATCCCCATTTTTATGACCTGCCATTACATTTTCTGCTGGTTATTGCTGATGTATAAAACTGGCTCTTTTGGCAATCTTCCTACTAATCCCTAGTTTTGGTTACAGTAGTTTTTCAGTTTTCTCAGATGTTCTGAGTACAGAATCACATTATTTGCAAAAATATGTATTTTTTCTTCTCAATGTGTTGCACTTTAATTCTTTCTACTGCTCAGTGCACTGGCTAGAATTTCTAAAACAAAATTGAACAATATAATGTTTTTATTTGTTTTTTGTAAACAACCTATTTTCAGGACCATCTGCTGGGGATTCTGAATCAGGGAGAATAATGCACATTTTTTTTGGTTTTTGTAGTACTGGGTTTGAACCTAGGGATGCTCTACCACTGAGTTACACTCGCAGTCCTTTTTGAGACACTGCCAGGCTGGTTTCAATTTGTTAATCCTCCTGCCTCAGTTTCATGAGCTGGTAGGATTACAGGTGTATGCTACCATGCCCAACTAGGATAATGCAGGTTTTAAGTTTTAGTGAGTGTTTTTCTCCTGATTTTGATGAGAAAGTCTCTAATATTTCACCGAGTATAATAAAGTTTATCCCCGGAATTAATGCTATTAATATAATTTTTCTTTTAAACTGAATTTTATTTTTGATTTTTTTGTTTTAATTGTAGGTGGACACAATATCTTTATTTTATTTTTATGTGGTGCTGAGGTTCAAACCCAAGGTCTCATGCACGCTAGGCTACAATGGAGCCACAGCCCCAAACCTAAAACTGAGTTTTAAACCATGGGCATGTGATTTTTTTTTCCAAATAATTTTGGTCTGATTTTTATTTTTCTGTGTTGCCAAGTCTGATTGGTTACTGAGATTACACTATGTATATAGCACAAGTTTTAAAAGCTCTTCATTTTTTTTCCCCAAGTTCTGGAACATACAAATTATATGTTTCTTAAAAGTTTGGTGGAATTGATCTATAAAAGTATTTAGACCTGGTTATCTTGGTGTAATATACCAAACACTATACTATCTATTTGATAGGTAAGCTTGTCATGTTGTTCAAATACTCTGTATACCTACTTATTTTATCTACTTAACTTCTGATTACATGTAGTCTTCCCATAACATTTTAAAAACAATAATCTGTCACCAATGGTATATGTGTATACTGTTTTGTTTCTTTAAAGTACTATAATAGTGAAGATCATTGGCCCATTATAGATAAAGAGTCTGGATGACGCCGGTAGGTGAGGAGAGAAATACATAAAATCTCTACCAATGTACCTATCTGAAAAATTAGATACACTACCCAATACTGATAGGCTCTCTTCCTAAAATAATTTTGTCCATTAATATTAAGACTATTGCTTTATGGTCTGGGGTTGTGGCTCAGTGGTAGAGTGCTTGCCTAGCATGTGTGAGGCACTGGGTTTGATTCTCAGCACCACATATAAATAAATGAATAAAAGGTTCATCAACAACTAAAAATATAAAAATAATTTTTAAAAAAGGCTATTGCTTTAAAAAATTGAAAACCTTAATATTTTATAAATTCATGCTTTCATTATTAAGTCTAGGCAAAGTGTTATCCTTTTCATTATTGCAGTGTTCAAAATTGTGGCTGGGAAAATATGGGTTGTTAGGATTATACAGAGGAGGTCATAATCAAATTATAATCCCACCAACAGGCCAAAAGATTATCTGTTACACCCTTGACAACTGTAGGCTTTTAGAATTAAGAACTGCCAGAATTTTATTGTATTTTAAAATTTAGATCAGCTCAACTCTCAGTGAAATCTCTAGAAACTGGAATAGGAAACTTGCACAATTTTTCTCATATTTTTGAATGTTTTATGGTGTACCTGCAATACTTATAAAGAGTGGAAACAAAGTACTCACTTCTTAGTGAAGAAGGTATATAATACACAATATAACACTTGCAATTACTATGAAAATAGTAATGAAAGATTTTTAATTTTAACCGGCAGACACTGCATGTGTGGAGATAGTTTTAAATATTATCTTCCTTTAGTAGTATTGTACATCAGTATCCTAAGCATTTATTATAGCATTTATCTATAATTAAAAAGCACATTAGCATATTCTTTGACCAAAAGAAACACAGACATCTGAGAACAGGGAAATTTATTGTTTCTAATGTACATAAAATTTATCTCTTTCCCTGCTCTGAAATTTTAAGCATAAGACAAAGAGGGTGAAAAAGCCAAGGAGATGCAGAAAAGTCATGTAAATCTAGATTTTAAATTATTAAATATATTCTTATGTTTAAACTCCCCTCAAGATATACTTACACACCTGTCCATCTACTAAAGCTGTAAGTGGAAGATAATCAAATAGATCTGTAAAATACTTCCAAACATTGGCATTTCCATACTTTCGTAGACATTCGTCATAAAAGCCATATACTTGGGTAATTTGTCGGCTTTCATGATTTCCTCTCAATATTGTAATGCGTTCTGGGTAACGCACCTAGGGAAAAAAAAAAACGCACACTATAATCGTATTTTCACTAGTATAATGTCAAGATCATTAACTTCTGACCCATTTCTTCAAATTGCTTTTCTGTCTACTTGTAAATGTTATCTTCTTTTGAATAAGAAACTTTCTCATTACTAATAATGTCCTTTTGATCAACCTTTGAAATTTTTATAGTTGTCCTTGTTCATTAATAACCTTAAACTGATACCTATACTACAACAAGCTTGTATCTGATTTTTTCCATTATCATCTTATCAAACTATCATTAGTGTTTTACATCTTTGTAGAACACTATGATTTCTTACTGTTGAATAAATACTGAAGACCTGAGGTTTAAACCCAAAACAAACTTTACACTTCTTTCCTTTTCAATGTCATAGGAATATTGGATATGCCAATAAAAACATAAAAATAGGTCCTTGCCAAATGTGGGCAAGTTCAAATGTATTAACAGTTTCCTTTCTATGACAAAACAGAAAAACATATCCTGTAGCACATCACAGGTTAAACATCCTTAATTCAAAAATCTGAAATGCTCCAACATGATGCCACAAGTGGAAAACTTCATGCCATGAAACTATATTTCATGCACAAAATTATTCAAATTATATAAAATTATAATTGGGTTATGTGTGTAAGCAATATATGAAACAAATTAATTCTGTGATTAGACTTGGGTCCCATCCCCAAGAAATCTCATTATGTATAGGTAAATATTCTGGGGAGGCAAAGTCCCAAATCCCAAATACTTCTGGTCCCAAGCATTTCAGCTCAGGGATATTCAACCTGCGTTTAATTAGAAACATGTCCGATGAGCAGTATGAAAAAGCATCAGATTCTGTAAATTAACCAAAAGGCTGCAAATGCATACTTCAATTCATACATACGCACTAAGAATCCATTGTGTCCAACGTTAAACTTGGTGCTATAAAGTTAGGTGCCAGGTCCACACAAGTATAACATGTGACCTCTGCTAGACTAATCTCATTAAGGAGATACATGGCATAAATAATACAAGGTAATAAGTCACTATGTAACATAACAGGTGTGACAGTAAGCTTCATCATCGTAATTTAGAGTAGAAGGAATAAGGCTAAAATGGTTAAAGACTTCATGGAAAAAACAATATGAGCTGAGTTTGGGCAGGAGGGATAAAAAATCAGGGACAGAGTAATCTTTTGGGGACACTGGATAAAGAAATAAATGGAGGTAGTCTAGAGTACCGAATAAAAAATTATTTTGAGGCAAAGAGTTTATGTTATCAACTAGTGGCAGGCAAATTTAGACTAGATTATGATGGTCAGCCAAGGAATTTAACTGTACAGGCAACATTGGATCAATGGGAATAGGGAAGTTAACAAGACATAAATGTTAAATAAAGATTTAACTTGGTGGTATATGCAAGGTAATTTGGAGGAAAAAAAGAAAACAATTTGATCAATCATACCTTTAATGCTACAAGAAGAGTCACAGTCTCCACGGAATAATAACCTCTGTCTACATAGTCACCCATGAATAGATAGTTTGTATCTGGTGATTTTCCACCAATTCTAAAGAGTTCCATAAGGTCATGGAATTGGCCATGTACATCTCCACAGACTGTAACAGGACACCGAACTTCTTGCACATTTGATTCTTTTGTTAAAATTTCCTTAGCCTGTTAGAAAAATGAAATCAACAGTTTAAAAAAAAAAGGACATCACAAATTTAAAGGTATCATTTCTTACCTAGGAAGAGAAACTGTGTGTGGGGGGGAAACACTTTAAATGTGCCTTATAAGGCATAAAATGAAAACTACCAAAATTAAATATCACTTTACTAGTGTTACTGTAACAAAAAAGATGAATAACAAGTGTTTCCAAAGATATGGAGAAACTGGAACCCTTGTATACCACTGGTGGAAATGTAAAATGGTGTAGCTGCTGTGAAAAACAGTTTGGCAGTTTCTCAGAAAGCTAAAACAAAATAACCATATATTCCAACAATTCCACCTAGGTATATTCTTAAAAGAAATAAAAAAAAAAAAAAGAAATGAAAACCCGTTTACATACATTCATGGCAGCATTATTCCTAATAGTCCCAAAGTGGAAACCACTTAAACATCCATGAACTGATGAATGGATAAATAAAATGAAGTATACCCACAAAAGAGAATATTATCCAGCAATAAAGCAAAAACTACTGTTGGGCACAGTAGTGTGTACCCATAATCAGAGCAAACTGCAAAGCTGAGGTAGGACTGCAAGTTGAAGGCCAGCCGGGGCAACTTAGCCAGACCCTGTCTCAAAAGAAAATTTAAAAAAGGAAGTAACTCATTAATAAAATGCCCTTGGGTTCAAACCCCAGTACCTTAGAGAGAGAGAGAGAAACTAATGTATGCCATAATTTTGAAAACATTATGTTAAGTGAAACAAGCCGATTCCAAAATAAGGTACATTTATATGCAACATCTGGAAGAGGCAAATCTAGAGAAGAAAGTAGGTTAGTGGAAACTTAAGAGTATAGAGGCAGAGGACTAGAGGTACTGGGGAGTAACAGCTAAGTAACGTGAAATTTCTTTTGGGGGTAATGAAAACATTCTACTATTGTGATGGACACACAGATAATATATGAATGTATTAAAAGCTACTGAGGCTACTGTGAATGGGACAGGTTTCCTAATTTCCTCTTCAGTAGATTCTTCACTGATGTATAGGAACGTGTTTGATTTGTGGGTGTTGATTTTATAACCTGTTACTTTGCTGATTTCACTTATGAGTTTTAGAAGTTTTCTGGTGGAATAATAACAAAACAGGAAAAAGACCTCTACAAAAACATTCACTGGAGAAAAGATAGCCTGTTCAACAAATGGTGCTGGGAAAATAGGAAATCCGCATATATCAAAATGAATTTAAACCCCTATCTCTCACCCTGCACAAAACTCAAAGTGGATCAAAGACTTAGGTACTAGAACAGAGATCCTGTGCCTAACAGAAAACAAAATAGGCCCAATCTTCACCATGTGGGCTTAGGCTCTGACTTCCTTAACAAGACTCCTAAAGCACAAGAAATAAAATTAGGATTCAATAAATGGGACACATGCAAACTAAAAAGCTTCTTCTCAGCAAAGGAAACAATAATGTGAAGAGAAAGCCTACAGAATGGGAGAAAATCTTTACCACATGTACCTCAGATACAGCATAATCTCCAGGATATATAAAGAACTCAAAAAACTTAACATCAAAAAAACAAAACCAAAACAAAACAAAAAAACCCCCAGTCAATAAATGGGTTAAGGGGGCTGGGGAGAGAGCACTGGCATGTGTGAGGCACTGGCATGTGTGAGGCATGTGTAAGCACAAGGCCCTGGGTTCGATCCCCAGCACCTAAATAAATAAATAAATAAATAAATAAATAGGCTAAGAACTTCATAGAAGAATACAAACAACAATAAATGTTGGCGAGGATGTGGGGAAAAAGGTATACTCATACACTGCTGGTGGGAATGCAAACTGGTGCAACCATTATGGAAAGGGGTATAGAGATTCCTCAGAAAACGTGGAATGGAACCGCCATCTGACCAAGCTATCCCAATCCTCAGTTTATAGCCAAAGGACTTAAGATCAGCATATTACAGTGATGCAGCCACATCAATGTTTAAGCAGTTCAATTCAATTCACAATAGCTAAACTAGGGAACAAACCTAGATGCCCTTCAACAGATGAATGTATAAAAAAGATGTGAGAGATATATACATATATATGAGATGGAATATTAGTCTTGAAGAATGAAATCATGGTATTTGCTGGTAAACAGATGGAGCTGGAGAATAACATGCTAAGCAAAATCAGTCAATCCCCAAAAACAAAAGGCCGAATGTTTTCTCTGAAATGCAGATGCTAATTCACAATGTGGGGTGGTGTGGGACTAGGGAAAAATAGTACTTTAAATTAGATAGAGGTGAGTGAAGGGAGGGGAGGGTTTATGGGGATGGAAAGGATAATAGAATGAATCAGATATTACCCTATGTACATTTGTAACTATATAACCAGTGGGATTCTACATCATGTATAGCCAGAAAAATGAGAAATTATACTCCATTATATATGATGTATCAAAGTGCACTCTACTGTCATGTATAACTAAAGTAAATTTAAAAATTTTTTAAAAAGAAAGGAAAATAAAAAGTTACTGAGTTGTACATTCTAAATGAGTTAACTGTATGGTACAGAAATTTTCTTTCCATAAAGCTGTGTTTTAAAAAGAACAATCCGAGGCTGGGGTTGTGGCTCAGTGTTACAGTGCTTGCCTTGCATGTGTGAGGCACTGGGTTTGATTCTCAGCACCATGTATAAATCAATACATAAAATGAAGGTCCATCAACAACTAAAAAATACTAAAAACAAAAAATTTAAAAAAAAGAACAATCTTATTTTCAAGTTTAAAAAGTCAATGAAAAAATTCACAATTACTCAAATTCTCATATAATTTTTTTTGGGGGGGGGCACTGATACAGGGGATTGAACTCATACATGTTAGTCAAGAGCTTACCAGTAAGTTATATCCTTATCCCCCACCTTTTTTAAAAATTTTGTTTTGAGACAGGGTCTCGCTAAATTGCCCAGGCTGGCCTTGAACTAATCCTGCCTCATAATCCAAGTAGCGGGGATTACAATGTGCAACCATGTCTGGAATTCAACAAATTCTTACACTGATTCATAAAACGACCTTCACTTCAACAACTTCTTTTGATGGTGGGGACTGAACCCAGGGTCTGACATGGACTAGGAAAGTGCTCTACTACTCAAGCTACATCCTCATCCCCTAACCCTAGACTTCTTTATTCCACTATTTTATATTCATAGAGTTAAGTTAGAATACACCATTAGGAGGTGCTGAAGTACAGAATTTATGTATTAAATACTAGATTTTTTCATTGATGAATGTAATACTGGTCATCATTTGTTTAGCTTTCCTTTATTCTTTGTCATCATGTTTCATAACTACAACAATGCCTATTTGTTGTTGTTATTGTTGGATAATAATCCTGTGCTGCCTGAAGACCTTTTGGTCAGAAACAGACCGCATCTTCAACAGTGGTTCTGTAAGATTATAATACAGCTGAAAAATTCCTATGGTTAGCTGACGGACATGGTAAAACATTACAGCACAATGTATTACTCATATTTGTGGGGATGGTGGTACAAATCTACCATGCTCTCAGTCACATCACACAATACAAAATAATAAATGACTGTTACTGGTTTATATATTCACTATGTTATACTTTTTATTAAGAGTATTACTCCTTTAAAGTTTTACTATGAAACAGTATGCTGTCAGCAACAACCTCATATATCTTCTGTTTACTGTGTTTCTTGATTGTACCATTTTCTCTTATACTTGAGTTATCTTGAGTTTAAGTACCTTCCACGATATTTCCATGGTGAAATCACCTAATGATTCATTTCTCAAAATACATCCTCTTTGTTGTGATGCAACTCTGCTGAGATTTAAAAAAAATATTTCTTAGGTCTAATACTCCACTGCCTTAGGCATGTAATAAATTTTGTGTTCTTTTTTCTGTTTTAAAACACACACATCTTCTCTCCTATATGTGTGTGTGTGGTAGGGACCAAACCCAAGGCCTTGTGTATGCTAGACAAACACTACCAATAATGACCCATTCTCAGTCTATATTTCTTAAAATTGGATTTTTTCACTCTTATAATCTGGAAATCTATTTAACTAGTTTTAATAATTTGTTGATTCTCTTCCATTTTCCATATAACTATAAAATGACACGTCTTCCTTTACACATCTACTAGTACAGGGTTGAACAGAAAGCACTGCAGTATACCCAGCACTGCCCATGTTAAGGAACCTTTTCTTAGAATTACCACAACTTTAGTTACAAAGTAGAGTTCACCTGATAACATCTTTTTTTGTATTGTGGAATGAGTCAATTTTTTTCTCTATTAATGTGATAAGTATCAGTAATTTTCTAATGTTATTCTTGCATTCCTAGGATAAATACTCTTTGATCATTAAGTACTTTTAAAAATACACAGCTGATTTTATTCCACCTATGTTCTTAAGAGCAAAGAGCTATACTATAGGCTGGGGATATAGTTTAGTGGTAGAGTATATGTTTAGTATGAGCAAGGTCCTGGGTTCAATCCCCAGGACCAAAAAGTTCTATACTTTGCCAAACTTGTCTAGTGTTTTGATTTATCACAGTATCATTAACTTCAAAAAGTATGAAACTGGGGCTGGGGAGATAGCTCAGTTGGTAGAGTGCTTGCCTTGTAAGCACAAGGCCCTGGGTTCGATCCTCAGCACCCAAAAAAAAAAAAAAAAAAAAAAAAAAAAAAAAAAAAAAAAAAAAAAAAAAAGTATGAAACTTTCCTTTTTTTCTGGAAAATTTAGTATAAGCTATGGATTACACACCTGCTCTTCAACAGAATGTGTCTCTAAAACAAGTTGGGTCCTATTTGGGGGGACAGGTTAAGAGTGATTAGATTCCCAATTTAACTTATTTAATAATTAGTTATATGTAAATAGGTATTCTGTATCTTCTTTAGTCAATTTTAGTATTTTTTAAGCAAATTGTCCATTTAAATTTAAAATTTTATCACATAGCTACTCATGACATTCTTGTGAGTTAAAAATTCTCCTGTGCTGGGGTTGTGGCTCAATTGTAGAGCACTTGCCTAGCAGGTGTGAGGCATTGGATTTGATTCTTAGCTCCGCATATAAATAAATAAATAAACAGGTCCATCAACAACTAAAAAAAATTTTTTTTTAAATTCTCTTTAACAGTCTTCATTTGTGCTATCACTATTTTCCTTGATCAAACTTCCCAGATGTTTATTCCATCTTTATGGAATTATTTCTTTTGCTCTTTATTTCTTGCTACTCTCATTTTTGCTTTTACCTTTATTACTTCTTTTCCTTAATTTCTGATGGAGCCACTGCTGAGTTAAAAATAGCTCAGTAAATTTTAATTTTTTAAAAAGTATTTTTAGTTGTAGATGGACATAACTTTATTTTTGTATGTGGTGTTGAGGACTGAACCCAGTACCTCATGCGTGCTAGGCAAGTGCTCTACCCCTGAATCACCACCTCAGCCCCAAGTAAAATTTAATCTTTGGTTTCTAACATACCACTTAAGAACTATATTTTCCTCTCCATCCTTTTAAAAAATTATTTATACAATTTATTACTTATTACATGCTGGGGATTGAACTCGCCAGAACTTCATGAATGCTAAGCATGTACTCTGCCACTGAGTTACATCCCCAGCTGCCCGTCCTTTTTTTCTTCCCCAAATCTTTCCTTTTGGCAACAGGTTTTTTTTTTTTTTTTTTTTTTTTTTTTTCCATCATGTCTACTCTGTTTTCTTGTCTTTTCTTTTTTGGAGGGTTCAAAAAAGAATAATTGAATAACTGGTGTGATACAACCTGGAATTTCCAAATTCCAAATAAATAAATTTCACTTTTTGAACATTTGATCTGTTACTTTTCAGCACTAACAAACTTGGTAAGTCTGGTGTTGACTTGACAAAGGATTGACAACTCTCCCCCACTGGTATGTCCATCTGCTTAGTAACAAGTCCTTTGCTGCTTCTATCATTATCTCAGGTCTGTTGCCCTCCTTTCTGTATAATCTGGGCAAACCAACAGGTGACGGCAACAGTACTGTCAATGAAGTGGTGCAAACAGCCAGAAAAGATAATTTTCAGTGGAGTCTCTATGGGATTCCCTGGCTTCTCCACATATGTATCCCAATGTAGCTCCATAAAGTTGACGTATCTGTGTAGTGAACTGCACCTTCTGAGGTTCAGCAGCAGCCAGGCACTGTAACTCAGGTTCATCAGCCTCATCCAGCTCTGCCATTGTCACAGTAAGTTTCAGAAACCTCTACTCAGTTTCTTTTGTTTAGTATTATTACTGTTATTGCCCTCAATTCCTTTCCTAAATCTTTTATCTTATTTTGTTGTTACTGTCTTTGAACTTCTTATATTTAATTCACATCCTAATGAATTTTTATATATAATTTCAGATGCAGGGGGAATTTCTACCTCTTCCTTAGGTAAGGCTTGAATTTTTTTTTTTTTTTTTTGAGTTCTCTGTATATGGCTTCCCAAGCTATAGTTCTTTCTTGTAATAAATTATTTGCCATTAATTTGTTGCTGTCTAAATCTTCTATTTACTCCAATATAGTGGATCTTTTACAGACTCCTGGTGTACCACATCTGAGACTGGCTTCTTCTCCCCAGTGAATCAGAGGTTTACAGTGGAGGGGAGTATGGAGTCTAGAATGCCTACAAACTGCTTTCACTTCTGAGGCTTTTCTAAGAGCTCACTCAACTTGCATAGCGGAACACTCTCAAGCTTTGGACATATTCCCTTTTAATTTGCAGTTTCAGGGCATTCAATCTGTCACTGAAGGGTCCATTACTCAATTCCTTGTTTCTTCCCATCAGCTACTTCCACTATTTCTCAGTCACAAGGAATGAGTTAAAGATCCCAGTTAGCTGTCTCTCCAATAGAGTTGAAGAAAGTTAATAAAAACCCTTTGGGTTTTGCCAGTGCACCAAAATCTCTTGGTGATGTATAATGAGGATTAGTGCCCTGAGTTGTGCCTTCTTTTTTGTTTGGCTATTTATTCTTTCCTGTCCCTTGGCCTCCTAGTGGATGTGTACTTTTGTTGTTCATATCATTATCAGTAGTCAGGAAGGGAAACAGGTTAACTCCATTATAGTTGATGTTGGTTAGATCACATCGAAGTAATGTGATTCATTCTGTGGCAAATAAAGGGGGACAGTGACTAAAAAATAAGCTTCTCTTCCCCCTGCAACATTAGTAAAAATTAACATTAGCAAATCTACTTTCATATCCTACTAGAGGGAATGTACATACATTTTCTTTGGAAAGCAATTTATAGTAGCTAACAAAATGTTAACATGATTCAAGGAAAAGACTGCTAGCTATCTACCTCAATATCCATTCTAAATTCTTTCTCAATAAATTAATTATATTTAAGTCATATTCCCAGCTAAAAGATGAATGTTCCCAGTTTTTTAGTCAGCTTAGGATGATAATAAACACCATACTGGGTGACTTAACAAACAGAAACGTATTGCTCATGCTTCTGAAGGTTGACAAGTGTAAGATCAAGTGCCACCCAACTTGGTTCCCGTTGAAGGTCTATTCCTAGTTTGCAGTGGAATATGTATTATCAGGTGGCAAGGAGAGAAATCAATCATGTTTCTTGTGTCTACTCTTATAAAAAAACACTAATTCCAATTACAAGGGCAGCACCCTCATGACTTAATCATCCTCCAAAGGCTCCACCTAATATACCCTTCACCACTCTCCAGCCTATTTCCTGGAATGTATGTGATAACTGGAACTTCAGCAGCCATAAAAACAGGGGCCATTCCCTAGCAATGGCAGAGTATGGGAAGATGCAGAAGACCAAAAATATTCTCCTCGAAGATGTATTTTCTAATCCCTGGAATTTATGAAGACTATTTCCCATGACAAAAGATGAAATTAAGGATTTTGATAGGAGCTTATCCTGGATTATGCTGGTGGGTCCTAAATGAAATCATATATATCCTTTTATTTCTTTTTTGAAACACAGCCTCCATATGTTGCTCAGGCTGGTCTCAAACTCCTGTACTAAAGTGATTCTCCTGCTTCAGCCTCCCAAGTAGCTGAACTATAGGTGCATGCCATCAGGTCCAGCTTATTTGTATCCTCATAAGAGAGGCTCAGGTCATTTGGGGACAGGCCCTTACAGAGATGGCTATGTGAAAACAGATGTAGTTTGAAGAGGTATCAGTAGCCACCAGAAGCTGTAAGAGTCAAAGAACAGACTTTGCAGAGGAGTGTAGCCCAACACCTTGATTTTGTCCTTCTGGCCTTTCAGAACCATAAGAGAATATATTCTGCTTTGTTAAGTCACCTAGTTTATGGTAGTTTATTACAGCAGATACACACACACAAAACAAACCAAAACAAAATACAGAAAGAGATTTGGTTTCCTGAACTTTGTAAAGCTGCCAGAAGGTACCAGAACTCTGGACCTTACTTAAGTGTCTGTTTTTTTGCATTTTCTGTTATGAAGTCCAAACCTAACTCTTTTGGGGGAGGAGGGGTTGCTGGGGCATTCTACCACTGAACTACATCCCCAGTCTTTTAAAATTTGAGACAAGGGCTCACTACATTGCTGAGACTGTCCTCAAACTTGTGAGCCACCTGCCTTAACCTCCTGATCACTGTGCTTTACATGACACCTGGCTCAACCTAACTCTTAACTGATACATGGTTATACTACTGGAGCAAACAACTCCATTTGTAGACATTTATGCTGTAAATAAATCTGTATGTATAAGTGTGTATAAATATATATGGGTATCAGAACAAGCATGTTTTGCAATTAAGATAAAATAACTGGGTATTTATTATTGACAAGAAAATGTTAATATTTCTTTATTAGTATTTAACCTTTCTCCTCCTTGAGATGATAAACACCCGTCACTTTAGATTTGTCATGCTTATAGTAACTCAGTGCTATAAAATATTGTGAGATATACTTTAAAGTCCAATTTATTCCTTTATCTTTGATTTATTATTTTTGGTTTTGATAGTTCAAAAATCAGGATCTACAAATTAAAAGTACTTCTTACGTATTCAAATGGTTCTGTCAGGAAACTACATTTAGAGAAATCTTTTTCTAAAATCTTTTATTGTACCTTTATTCTAACAATAACAGTAGTAGGCTAGGAACTTTAGTATTTATAGGGAGAATACCACAAAAAGTCATATTCCATTTCCCAATCAGCAGGTCTTTCTTTCTCTAAGCCATTCCTGTCCACCTTTCTGGACCAAAGGAAACAGCCCTGGCATTTGAATAGACAAGAGACAGAAGCCATATAAGCAGGTGTATTTCTCTTCTAATTATGGAATAATATGTCCTATCCTATATTTATACTTTCAAATCTTTAAAGTTCTTTGTCCCCTTCAGTGATCTTCCACTATATTCAAAGTAACAGTACTCCCCTTTGCCTGTGAGGTTCTGCATGATCTGACATCACTTTATTTATCGTGGTGTTGTAGAAAAATTTGTGTACATTTCTGAATATCTCTAGTTTAAACCATTGTAGTATATTAATATCAGAATACAATTTATCTAATATGATTTAAACATTTATTCATCAGATTTTCTCATTAAAGCTGTTTATGAATGTTTATATTAGATTTTTGGTGAACATTTTCTGCTATATAATGAATGTCAATGATTCACAATGCCTGCTCATTGTGAGTCTATTGCCACAACTGAAAATTATATTTTTAAAGAAGGATTTTTGGCTGGGGATTTTCAGTTGGTAGAGTGCTTGCGTCACAAGCACAAGGCCCTGGGTTCAATCCCCAACACCGCCAAAAAAAAAAAAAAAAAAAAAAAAAAAAAAGAAGGATTTTTTAAACTAATACTCTTATGGTTATTCAGGATTTTGTAGGTTAAATTTTCTCTCATTTTGGTGTCATTTTCTGAGTTCTGCTGTTCAGAGTAGTTTCCATGTTGTGCAATAGAATAGGTTTTGTTTTTTTTTTTCCACATCAGTGAATATTTTCATTTCTTTACTAATGTACTATGCTTAGATGGAAATTTGTATTACTTTACACTTAGGACAGTATAAGTTGAAATTAAAATAGGCATGAACCATGTGCCTATTTTCAATAAAAAAATATATATGCTTCTAACTGTATACATAAAAAAAAAAGAAAAGAACTGGAAATTACATTGTCCTCTTAAGATAAACATGGTATGTTCAGACAAGGGAATGCTAAGTAACCAATATGACTCTGACAGTCTGAACTTAAAATAAAAAAACCGTAATATACCTCAAAAAGCATTGATTCAGTCAAAATTAAAAGGCTACATTTTTGAGACATGCCAAGAAACCAATTACATAAGAGCTTTTGAGAATGTAAGGTTCTGAATTAGCTTTGTCTAACTTGTTAAACAGAAGAAAGCATGTAACTGTTTTTATAACAACTAAGTTGTAATTAAACTTGTATTTTCCTATATTTTAACATCAAAGTTGATTTTCTAAGTCCGGTTATTTTCTATAATATTGGTGGCTTTGCTTTTTAACAGTTCCAAAAATTTTAGTAATTTGACTATGAAGCTTTGATAAAACTGCATTTATTCATAGTATATAGGTGTACATTAATGTAAAAGTTTTCAAATTTAATGATTTCTTCCTCCTTTTATAGTACTGGGGATAGAACTCAGGGGCACTTTACCACTGAGTTCCATCCGCAACCCTTTTTACTTTCTATTTTGAGACAGGGTTTCGCTAAATTGCTGAGGCTAGAATTATAGTCAAGTGCCACTATGCCTGGTTTAAGGAAAATTTTTTTTTAATTTCAGTTTTAGGTGCCAATATAATAAATACCAATAATACAAATTCACACAAGCAAAATATCTTTGCAGTCATAAATACATTTAAAGAGGATAAATCACTATATTAATGCACCTGTTTTGTTGATCTGCATATCAACATGAAAGAAAACAGAATATGATTTATATTTCTATAAAGATGTGTATTTCCATTCACTTCAACTTCTTTGCTAGTAGCTGTTAGTAATAATCTATTGCACTAATCCAAAGTACAGATTTAGAATGCTGTGATTTGAGAAACAAAATCACACTAAGACTTGTATTCAATCTAGGTCTATAATCCCAACTACTCTGGAAGCTGAAGCAGGAGGATCACAAATTCAAGCCAGTTTGGCATATTAGAAAGACTCCGTTTCAAAAACCAAAACCAACTGAATGTTTTCTCTGATATGTGGATGCTGATTCACAATAAGGCAGGGGAGGATAGAGATACTTTGGATTAGACTGAAGGGAGGGGAGTATGGGGATAGGAATGATAGAATAAATTGGACACTACTACCCTATGTGCATATATGATTACAGGACACGTGTAACTCTACATCATGTATGACCAGAAGAATGACAAGTTATACTCCATTTATATATGATGTGTCAAAATGTATTTGTCAGTATAACTAATTAGAATAGAAAACACTTTTTAAAAAGCAAAACCTTGTATGTACACTGTAAGAATCACACTAGTTACTCTATCCTCAGATTTACTTAAACCAATTATGAACTTAGCCAGGCTTTTAATTTGAAGCAGCGGTGAATGCCAAGTTCTATTCTAACAAAGGAATATTGTTTCCAAACATTGTATTCTAAAATGCTTCTAAAATATGATTTTCATTTTAATCTACCTTATTTCTGCAAAATTCCCCAAATTAAGTCTCCATCTTTTTTTCTTTTTTCTTTAGTTGTAGATGGACATAATACCTTTGTTTATTTTTATGTGGTGCTGAGGATGGAACCCAGTGCCTCACACATGGTAGGCAAGTGCTCTACCATTGAGCCACCACCCCAGTGCTCCAGCTTTTCTTTTGATTCCAGATTACCAAATACTCTTCTAATAAATGCTCTTTCTGCTTAAATTAGCCTGGTATATTTCCCAAGAGGTATGAATAATGGAGCCCATACTTTTCTTTTACTAGCCTGTAATTAGTTAGAATGAAATTATATGTACAAATCTTCCAGAAAACATGGGTTGTCCTCACAGTCCCAATTTAATTGTGTACACTTAAGATCTTTATACCCTTCTGTTTATTTAGACTAGGTATCCATAAACCTACATCTCTAAAATATGAAGTCTTATATTCTCTGTGTATAATCTAAAAAGTTACCCTTTTCCAAACTGAAATTCTCTGAGAGTTGATTTTTAGCTGTACAGCAAGTTGTGTTATTTTATTATCACATTACTCAAATTTATCTTTTTTTCAGGGAGTGGTCCTTAAACTGAGGATTTATTTTTCTCACTTAAGAAAAGCCCAGAACTATTCAGCTTCTCAAGGGCCATCAGAACAGCAGATTCTTCCCACCCATCTTTTCTGCCATGTAAAAAGAATTGCCTTTTTATAGTAATAAAATGGTACACCTCTAGGCACTGTATCTGGTATCAGAGATACCAGAAGATACAGCAGGCAGAAGGGACAAAGCTGAAGAGTTCATGCTAACATAGTCTGTCCCTTGCTATTAACAGAGGTCTCCCTCAGGTACTCCTGACATAGCTCACTGGCTAGTCAAGACATGTTCCCTCTTTTCCCCAATCACTGGGATCGGATTAGAATGAGGGTAGATTTGCTACCATGTGCAACTCCAATTAAAACTGAGGAAATTTTAGAAATTAAAAAGTTTTTCCTACAGTCTGACAAGATGGTTCAGAAATGTTCATTATCACAACTGAAACAATATTTTTACCAGAAATCAAGTTATTCCATAAGATAGCTTCTAGTATTGTTGGAAAAAAAAAAATCAAACTGGCTATCTCAGAAACTACGGAGGCCAGGCAGGGAAACTCAGAGATCCTGCCTCCAAATAAAAAATAAAAAGGGGTGGGGATATATAGCTCAGTGTGGGAGGCCCTGGGTTCAGTTCCCAGTACTGCAAAAAAGAAAAGCAAATAAACAAAATAAAAAATCAAACTGAACAGCATAGATCAGAAAGTTAACTGTAGTTCATGTATTCTATTACTACCAAAATACTCAACAGAGAATTTCAACTCTAAAATGGAAATCTTCACACAACCATTTAATGCCTTACATTTAAATACAGAAATTAAAAACAAGAAATTATAATTATTCAATTCTTTTAAGGGTAGTTACCCTAACCGTACACAGGTTCTACAAAACTTCAAGATGTTCTAAGATATAGGATATAGAAAAAATACATGTGAGTGAGCTTTATAATACTTGCTTAGTTTTTATCTATAGTGTGAAGAAAGTACTCTGTTGAGTCAGTTCCCACCCCCTCAGAATATTTTATATCTACTGTACAGATACCCTAGTGTTTTTTAAACACTTGATTATAACCAACACCCTTTACTCAGATTCATTATAGCAAGATCAATTTAATTTGCCTTCAGGGAAAGAATGTGTTGGATTGGCAGAAGTTAACCATACAGTTCATTCCTATTTTTAGTTCTCAGTGTAAAAGTCTTGTATGTTAGGGATTCCCAAAACCACCCCCAGGTTCAACAGTGATTCAATGGAAGACTCATAAAACAAAACATATAGTTGTATTCATGGGTATGATTTATTACAGTAAAAGGACATAAAACAAAATAGGCAAAGGCCTTTGGGCAAAGCCCTAAGGGAACCAGTGCAGCTTTGAAAGTCCCAGTGCAGTCATGCAGAATGCATTTAATGCCCTTGCTGTGACCTGAGTCAAGCAGGGAAGCACTACAGAGACCCAGTGTCTCAGATTTGTAATTGAGGGCTATCTCATCAGAGCCTTCTGCCTACCTAGTACCAAGATTCCAGACTCCCCCACACATACATTTTAGGCACAGTGAGCTATTCCTAATAGGGAATGGTAGGAACTCCCCTCAAACCCAACTTTCCAGGCACCAGCTAAGGGGAACCTTGCAACAAGACCTTTCTACACACAGCAATCTCAAAACTGCTATGTTAACTCTTCTCTGCACAATTCATGATTCTGTATGTAATTCTCAATGAGTGTTTTTTAATGTGACTTAGCTTATCTGAGACACAGATAATACCAAATTAAAATCTGCAAAGTGGACTATAGTGATGCTACATAACATTTAGCAGAGATATATCTAGATAAAAAGGTATTATTGCTACATATACTATATTCCTATATGCCTATCCATTCACATTTTTTCCCTTCTCACAAATTTAAGAAATAATCTTGGGGCTGAGGGTGTAGTTCAGTTAAGAGTGCATGTTTAGTATATGTGAAGCCTGAGTTTGATCCCTAGCATACATCACACCCACCCACACAAGTCATTTTCTTTCTTTTTGCCATACTAGGAAATGAAGTTGCTCAGGCTGGCCTTGAACTTACCATTCTCCTATTTCTGCCTCATAGTAGTTGGGATTACAGGCAAGTGCCACCATTCAGTCAGCAACATATTCTTCTTCTTCTTTTTTTTTTTTTTTGTGGTGCTGGGAATTGAACCCAGGCTCTTGTGCATGTGAGGCAAGTACTCTACCAACTGAGCTATATCCCCAGTCCAACATATTATTTCTTGCTGTTATAAAGTTCAATATATTACAAAGTAAAATGACTTTGGGAATGACATTTACAAATAAAAGGAAAAATGAAATACTTCATAATTTTTTTAACTTTTAGTTTTAGATGGACACAATACCCTTATTTATGTGGTGCTGAAGATCAAACACAGTGCCTCATGCATACGAGGCAAGTACTCTACCACTGAGCTACAACCCCAAGGAATACAAAATATTTAAATACACTAGTCTCCTCCATTTTCCCATAGGTAGTAACATTGTATTTTTGTGTTGTCCACTGCCAGAGCCATATTAATCAAAAGTTACTATATTTGTTTTTTACTGTGTACAAATTCTTCTTTCCCTTCTATTTATACACAATGGTCTACTATAATGCATTTTAGGTTATTTTTTACTCTCCAGGCAAATTCATTGATGTCTGGAATAGATGATATTAGATTAAGTTAAAAGCCCTCCAGGACTAAGTTATATTATATGAGCAAGGTGCTTACCTTCCTAGTTATAAGCTCTTCCACACATGATAACTGACTTTTTTCTTTTTTTAAATAGAAGGAAATGAAGCTTTCTTTGCAGTTCAACATTAAGTATCTGTATGCTAAACAATATTGAGGTTTGGAAATACATAAAAATCATATAATTTCAATATTTGAAAAAACTGAGGTACACATATGTATAAAAACCAAGATAAAAGTAAAAAACGATTTTAGGATGTGCTATCTATGACCCCACATTCTTAATATACTACAAACATCCCTCCATCCCACACTTATAGAGAACAAAGGTTGGAAGATTAGATACAAAAATGTTGAGGTATGAGGGCAGTGGATAGGGAAGGCACCCAGTGCTAACAGTGTAAAGTATTTGTTTTCCCACATTTCTTTCTTCTATTTTGCTGTTGTTGTATCACTGGGAAATGAACCCAGATATGCTCTATCACTAAGCTATGTCCCTAACCCTTTTTATTTTGAGACAAGGTCTCATTAAGTTGTCCAAGCTGGCCTTGAACTTATATTCCTCCTGCTTTACTCAGCCTCCTGAGTTTGTTCAGTTTACAGGTGTGTGCCACCACTCCTGGCTCTTTCCCACATTTTTGACATGCTTGACAATTAAAAAACAAAAACAAACAAAACAAAACAAAAAAAACAAATCATGGCTAGGTATGGTGGGCATAATTATAATCCCAGCAACTCTGAAGGCTGAGGAAGGAGGATTGAGGCCAACTTGGACAACTTAGCAACTGACCAGGGATGTTGCTCAGTGGTAGTGCCTAGCACATGTGAAGTCTGGGTTCAATCCCCAGTACTGTAAATAGTTTTTCAATCTGAAAAAATAACTTTTAAAACTCCAAAACAAATTGCAAATGGTTATTGCCAGTTTACCAACTGTAAAAGCTACCACCATACTGTATCTTATACAATGGATTTTATTCAGTTATAAAGAGATAAAGTACAAATACATGCTGTGAATATGGAAGAATCTTTTTTTTAAAATAACCTTGAAGCTATTGAACTCTGTTTTTTTTTTTTTTTTGTGGTGCTGGGGATTGAACCCAGGGCCTGTGCATGCGAGGCAAGCACTCTACCAACTGAGCTATATCCCCAGTCCTGAACTCTGTATTTTTAAAAAGTGATTTTTATAGCATTTAAATTATATCAAGTTTTAAAAATAAAGGGGAAAAAAAAAATCAAATGTGAAATACAGTTGTATCCCAAAATGGGAGTTACAACAGGTCCTCAACAACATGGTTTGCATTTCAGTTAAGAGTACTTTAGCTTTCACAACAGGAAATATTTTGCTGCATTACATAAAGTATAGGTGTGCATCATAATCAATGACTTCACTTCTTCCAAGACTGTGAATGGTCACTGTGGATCTGTTATTAAGTTCACATAGCAACAACAAAAAGGGTTACTGTGTTGCCTCATCTTGCAGTGATAAACATGTGACATTTTACAAAAATGGATATTCAAAGGAGGGACTTGGCCAATGATTATAATGCAATAAGAAATGAAATTCAGATCAAAAGTATATAAAATAGCTTACTGTATGAATGTTGACAGTGCTGCCATTAGAGACTCTAGATATAAAACTGGGAACTTAACAGAAATAAACCTTGTGATATAGATAAATAAAAATGGCAATATACTGACACAAATG